>NC_073310.1:68145828-68465828 GCF_027595985.1 Sorex araneus | reverse complement strand
AGGGGGCACGGCAGAATTTAACTCCCCACTGCATGCAGCAGACAGCACACGGGCCGTGAGAGGCCACCGAGCCCTGGCTGGGGCCCGAAGATCAAGGGACAAGGGCCACTTCAGTGGCAAACGGAAAGAGACCCTGGTGTAGAGGGAGCGGGGGCGTATTTATAAGTGTACAGTTGATTCCCGTGACATGGCATGGCGGCAGCAGGGGCTCACTGCCAGTCTTCTGGGTTCTAGGCTTGGGGTTGGTTTGGTGGTTCACTTTCTTTTTTACTGGCAGCTAAAGAAGTATATACCATTTACTGCTGAACTGCAGTCCCTTTCATTGTTTAACTATGTTCTCAGATTATTTAGAACATGTAAGCCTGGTATTTTTAATCAACTGTTAGGAAACGGGTATTCTTCTCATTTTGCGTTCATCGTGACTTTTCAGTATCCACCAACCGACATTAAGAATATTGGCCCAAACTTAAAATTTTACAGGTACTGGAATTTTTCCAGTGCTTCTTTTTTGAACCTTTCGTATGAGTAAATTTTGAAATTTTAACATTGGCATCTAAAATTGACATGGAATATTTCAGAATTTACACTGAAGCCTAAGTTCCATGCAGAGCAAACTATGAAACGTTTCCTCAACTGGAATGTTGTATACAGTTGTTTTTCACTGCACATTCCTCGTTTTGCATTCATTTATCCTGCCGATTATTTAATTTTTTTTATTGTAAAGTAGTTTTTAGTATGTCCTTTTATTTTTTTACTTTGATGCCTTTTCAAATTGGCGTGTCTTTTTTTCTTAATTAAAAATGTGTGTGTATGTGTATATATACATATATACATATATATATATATGTGTGTGTTAAATCCTATTAACTTTACAAAGTGAATCCAAGCCATACTGTTTTTGAGCCAATTAATAATTTTCAACTGCAGTTTGGAAAGTAGCATTTTGGAGTAGTGAACTGTGCGTGAAATGACTGTCATCTGGATCGTATTGGGGATTTTGCTAAAAATGTTAATGTTGTTTGAAAAACGAGAGAAGGTGTTGACTGGTGATTAGTTAGAAACAGGAGAAAGGAGAGTAGTTTTCATCCTGGCTCTAAGTGTCTGGCTGAGCCAGGATGTGGAAGGAAAGGGGAGAAGTTCAACTTGAGGGTGTGAGGTAAGTTGTTGAAGGGTTGAGGGGAAGTGAGCTTTATTTGCCTTGGTCTTTAATACCTGTGAATAATGGACTTGGAAAAAAAACGTGAAATGTGTTGGAAATTTTACCATATTAGATAAATTTGCTGGATGTATTCATATGATGGGGAAAAATTTATTCAAGTCAGTGTTGACTATTATGTGAAATATATTTGACCTGTAGAAATGAAAATTGTGGGGGGAAATCTGTAAATAGATAATCTGGGTGATTCTCTGTATAAATGAATTATATAATTAAAAACCCACACACACACACACACAACTCCCTTAAATCTTTCTTGTCTTCATGCTGGGGTACAATTTACCAGAATGTGTCAGTGTGGCAAAGGGTAATGGCAAGTGGCTGGAGCAATAGTACAAAAGTGGCAGGGCATTTGCCTTGCACACAGCTGACCCAGGTTCAATCCCCAGCATCCCCTATGGCACCCCAAGCACTGCCAGGAGTAACTCCTGAGCATCGCCAGTTGTGACCAAAAAAAAAAAAAGAAGCACAATATATACAAAGTATAAGAACATATTTTAAAAAGATAATGGCAAGTCCCTGTGGAGTGTTTAAGAATCATAAATCACAGATCTTTGTTTTTTGGGTTTATTTTTAAGCTTGTGCTTACATTTTAGTCATACAATGATTGAGTACCCATCTCTCCACCAGTGCCCATTCTCCACCACCAATGATCTGGTATCCCTCCCACCTACCCCCATTCCTCTTTCCCCTCCCCCCCCATGGCAGGCACGTTCCCTTTTACTCTCTCTCCCCCTTTGGGTGTTGTGGTTTACAATATAGGCATTAAGTGGCCATCATGTTCGGTCTATAGTCTACCTTCAGCACACATCTCCCATCCCGAGCAGGCCCTACAAGCACCCTTTACTTGGAGATCCCTTCCCTATCTGAGCTACCTTTTCCCTCAGCGTGTGAAGCCAGCTTCCAAGCTGAAATCACAGATCTTTGAATCCATGGTTGCAGCAGACCCAATTAGGTCAACTTTTGTGAATCTTAGTAGTTAGAAAGCAGCATCATCAAAAATAGTGATGGGCTTGAAGGCAGTGCAACCTCCTCATCCAACCGCATCCACTGATTTCACAGTTTAATTCAGGTCTCAACTGAAATGCAAAGAAAACTTCCACACTTTGACCTCCAATCTTCTCTCCCTCTGGTAATGTCACCAAGGCCCAGACTCCCCCCCCCCGGCTCGGCCCCCTGTTGCCCAACACGCTGTCCTCTCTGGGCTCCCTGTAGGTCAGCCTGGACTCCTGAACTGGAGTATAGCAACATCTTAGACTCCAGACCAAGCGAAGGGCAGGCAGAATGCCAGCACAGACACGGTGGCCCACATCGTGTCCGGGGGAGATGCAGAGGCACAGAGGGGATGCCCGACATCCCTCCTAGTGCAGGCCACTGGTGGGTACTGAGCCACCCCACCCTCCAAGCTCCACGCACCGCCATGAACAGCCACAGCATGGGGAAACCATCGGGAGTCCAGGTCATGACATGTCAAGCAGGACCGGCAAGTAAGGGGTTTCTGCACCCTGCGAAGACCCCAGGAACTTGGAAATGTATCTCACTGAGTGAAAGGCACTCATGTCACCTTCTGACTCGGACATTCCAGAACCCGCAGAGCTGTGGACAGGAAGAGGGGCAGGCGGGCCGGAGGCTCCCACTCCAGGAAACTGCTGTGCCACCCAGCAGGCTGGGCCTGAGTCTGCCCGGCAGCCCTGCTGCTCCAGCTGGGAGCCAGTGAGGGCGCAGTCGCTGAGTCCCCTCCCCTGGAAACTGCTCGGGGCTGGAAACTCTTTATCTGCCATCACTCACCTCTGCCAGGGCTCAGCCGGGCCTGCCTGTCTTGCCTGTAGGCCAAGTCCAGGCGTGACTCAGCCTCCCCCCCGCTGCCAACACCCAGAGCTGAGTGCAGGGGTGGGGGGTGGCAGGCATTGCCCCTATCACGGGATGGAATGGAGTAGGGTTTTCCTTTCTCCCCACTTTCCCTCCTGCTTCCACCGTTCCCAGGCAGTGCCCCCTAGGGAGGGGCTGGAGGGAAGAGCCGGCCCTGGGTGGGGTGGCTGCAGGGCCTCCCCAGCTGTTACTCGTGCCAGGACAGAAGTCCCTGCACCCCCACGTGTGCCACAGCCCTGCCCCCACCCACCTGAGGGCCCTCTCCCTGCAGTGCCACCCACCACCCCCATGCCCCCAGAACTTTCCGTGAGCTTCTTGGTTACAGGAACAGACAAGTGTGCTGCTTGGCCTCTGCCAGCCTGGGAGCACACAGGCAGCCGGTGTGGAACTTTCCATGATGGCTTCCGGAAGGTTCTAAAACCAGCCTGCTCAATGAGGGTGCGGCTGACCCAGGCAAAGCCCAGTGCCTGGGACCCCAACTCTGCTTCTGCTCACACAATTGGGTCCCCCCACTTGGACCGCCTCTTCTGCACACGTTAATCCTCGAGACCCAGGTTAACCCAAAAGGTTCTAGTCCACTCAGCATTCTGACCCCACATCAGCCAGCCCCCCGCAGGAGAGCCGTGACACCGAGCACAGCCGGCGGGAAGGGTCTCACGACACGTCTCACAGACACCTTTGCTGACTGAGCCAGGAAGTCCGAGTTGGCTCCCTGGGACAGAGCCCAGGCCGCAGGCACCAGCCTCGCCAGGGCCCCGAGTAGCGGCCTCCCAAAGAAATGAGACTGGTGACACGGCCCCTTCCCAGATGCCCGCCCTGCTCCAGGCCCACAGATGCGGAGGGGGAGGTCACTCAGCCACCCACGGCCAAGTCCCTGGCACACTGGCCACAGAAGCAGGCACCTCCCCGGACCCCGCAGAGATGCTGCTCAGCACTGCCAGGTAAGGGGCTCCCCGGGACCCAGAGGACAGTCGTAGGTGGTTTTGCCACAAGACAATTTTCTGGGCAGCTGCAAACAACAAATCCAAATCCCACTGTGAGCGGGGCTGTCAGATTGTGGCCGTCACTGTGGGTGAGGGCCTGAAAAGGCCTGGGGACCCCTGAATGGGCACCAAACCGGGGACACCAAATCAGGAGACGTTTCAGAGAAACCGAAGGTGGTGTCCCGGTTCCCAGAGGCCAAGCCTGAAGCACTGCCCTTTGGCCCTGCTTCTTGCACCCAGTGGACACGGGAACAAGCTGGTTGCCAACACCCAGCCTTGCTCAACCTCGTGCTCTCAAGGGAGGGCTGAGCTGGGCCTGGAGCAGCCGCAGGCTGAGAGCCGGCTGGGCAAGACTCAGTGCAGTCACCGATACAGTGCCCCCACACACACCGTCCTCACTGCCCTCCTCCTCCTTCTCGCCTCCTCCTTCGCCTGCCCCCACACACCCAGGACCCCACCATCCAGGCCAGACCTGGGCGCAGACCTGGTTCGAGACAGCCAAGAAGACATGGTCGGCACCCGCCTACCACAGGGCTGAGCCATCAGAGGACCAGGACACAGGTTCACTGTCCCCCTTCTCCCCACTCTGCCCTACACACACACACACACACACACACACACACACGCACACGCACATGCATGCACGCACCCTCAGACACACCACACACCTTCCACACTACCTTATTGATTCTGGCAGCGGGTGCTAATGGGCGCACAGTGCTGGGAGCAAGGGGGGACTCCCAGGCCTGCACTCCCCCTCTCCATCCCTCTCACACCAGCCCCATCCTCTGTGGGGCAATGACTCAGGGACATCGTGTCCCAGAGGTCCTGCGGCCTGAAGGGGTGCTCCTGGGGGCAGGTGGGGAGATGCCCGTGCCGCACTGGGAAACGCTGCAGGACATTCCCCGGCTGCAGCTGCCAAGCTGAAGCCCCCACAAGATGCCTGTGGTGTGTGGAGGAGTCCAGCAGGCGCGGCAGCTTGGGCAAGCACTGCTGCAGCCGTTCCAGAGCACAGCCGGGTGGGAGAGATAAGGCCCTTCCGGCCTCCTCCAGGGCTGATACCACCCAGTTCCCAACAGGAAATCCCTCTGCCTCATGGAAACCTCTGCCTCGCCGAGGGGAAGTACCAGGCCTGCTCCCTCCGCCCTGGTGTGGGCAACACCTACAGGAACCAGCTCAAATCCACCGTCCCACCCCTGGTGTGAAAGCCCCAGAGCTCTGCCCTTCTGGTTCTTCCTAGAGGTGCCCGGTACCCACCAGGGGGATTGGCAGATGCTGGGACTCCCTGTGACCCAGGATCCTGAGCACTGAAAGTGTGCTGTTTGGTTAGAGCACTCCTGTCAGGATTCAGGGCACCATATGTGGTGCCAGGGACGAACCAGGCTGGGTAGCACACGAGGCAAGTGCCTAAACCAATGCACTTTCCCACCCAAATCTCGGAAGATGCGATGTGTTGGCATCCGTTCCTCCAGGCTGGCTTCAGCTCCTGTTCATCCTGCCCAAAGCATCCTCCCTCAACACATTGGCATATACCTCCTCTGAGCTGGAGCCTTCCATTGTCTCCTGGCAGAGAACACGGATGGATGGGTGGGTAGATTGGCGTGGGTGGATGGATGGCTACGTGGATAGATGGATGGATGCTTGGGTTGACGGGTGGGTCATTGTGAGACATGGGTGAATAGACAGTTGGGTGAAATGATAGCCAGGGGAGTGGGTGGGTGGATGAATGAGTAGGCTGGGGGGTAGATGAAAGGCTGAGTAGAAGGGCACAAGGTGAGTCTGTAGGTAGATATGTAGAATGAGTGAATTAATGTGTGGATGAATGGGTGGGTGGGAGGATGGGTAGGTGGATGGATAGATGGATAGATGGATGAATGTGTAGATGGCTGGGTAGATGGGTGGATGGGCTGATAGATGGGTGGGTAAGTGGGTCAACAGTGGGCAAATGGGTGGGTAGATGCCACCATGTGACTACTGCCACCAGCATCACCTCTGCCACACTCTTATGACCACAAGCTCTGAACACAGTTCCTCAGGCTTAATGACTGGCACAGTTTTCTGAAGATCTCCCTTCGCCTAGGTCAAAGGTCTACCCAACAGGAGGGCAGTTCTCTAACCCCAGTTCCCTAACTATTGCAGTTCCTGTCATCCGGTGCCCCTGGGTGGCAAGTGGGTACTGGGACGTGTGGGTCACCAGGACAGTGACAGAATCCACTGTGCTTCTGAGCCTTCCTCCCCAGAGCTGGCACAGCCAGGCCCCTTCCCGGCTCTTCCCACGCTCTGCCCATCTGCCCAGTGGGCAAGGGCAGGGCCGGGCAGGGGCACCTGGGGCGTCTCAGGTCCAGGGATGCTTGCAGCCTTGTTCTGCAGTTCTGGTCCTCAACCAGAAATGTCACAAAGGTAGCCAGGCTTGGGCCCAGTCCAACAAGGGGGATCCCACACGAGGGGGTAACCAGAGCACTGAGGGCCGAGCCCAGGGCCCACCCACGCTTCCTGTCCTCACTACGCAGCCAGACCCCGGACTGTCGTGGCCCCGGTTGGCAAGGCAGAAGAAGGGTGGTGAGGGCATGCCAGCTGCCACAGGGAGCAGAGAGCTGACCCAGTGGTCAGTGCTGCAGATCAGCAGGAAGAGGCGGGGGGGGGGGTCTGTGAGATGCAGGTGGGGTGCAGGGGCCCTGCAGCAGGAGCAAGTCTGGCCAAGGCCACCCCACATCCTCATGCAGGAGGTGAGGGGCCCTCATTGTCACCCCAAACCCGAAGGCGGGGCAATCCTCCCAAGCCCTGCGGACCTGGAAGCGCCTTCCCGGGAGTGAGTCAGAATCTGCTCTAGGAGACCGTTTGGGGGCAGCGCGGGAGTGTCAAGGGGCCTGGCATTGGGGGGCTGCCCTAGAACCCGGCCACTGGCACGTGCAGGGTGCATTTCACAGGCCCTCTCTTGGCCCTTAGGGGAGAGTTCCAGGGATCAGCACGCGAGTGGGGAGCAAGGAGGGCACTGGCTTCCATTCAGAAGCCTCGCTCTGGGCCCTGGGACAGTCACCCCCACTCCACACCTCAGGGGGGACAGATACAGCCAGCAGCCCCTCCCAGGCCGGCAGGCACGCTGACCACCCCGCCGCCGACTTGTAGGCTGCAGATCAGGAGACTTGCCACCCCCTAAAGGGGGCTCCCATCCCTACAGCAAATCTCTCGCTCTCGACCCCTTCTCTCTTCCTCCTTAGTGAGGCCAGAAAGAGGCTGAGCAACCAGCTGACCTGGGGCAGAGGTCAGGCCTCCTGCAGAGGGAGCCCCCTCTACCCCCTGGGGCTCTGACAGTCTTGCCTGGATTCAGAGATCTGTTCCCAGAAGCAGACAAGGTCAGGGGAGCGTTGGTGAGAACTGTGCAGGTTGTCAAGGCCTCCTGGGGCTGTAGCCTCCCAGTTCTGGAAAGCTTCCTGGAAGAGGAAGCATTTGATCATGTCCTTGGTTCATTGGTCCTGGGGACAGATAGAAACTAGATCTAGAGGGGATCTGACCAATAGAGCGGGTGGGTTGGTGTTCGAATTTCCGCGTGCTCGTGTGGATGAACAGTTCCGTGTCAAAGGGACGGGATAAACGAGGTCACCTACAATCATCTTGCAATTAACAAACACAGCTCAGAGGGTCCACAGTTGGAGTTTGGATGCCCTGGTTTCCCCCGGGGCTCTGCACCCCCTGCTTCCCCCAGTCTCTCTGCTCACCAGATGCTTGATGGCTTCATGTGTGATTTTTACTTGACTGTGTCCCAAACATCTAGAACACACAGACTCGCCATCCCTGGGCCAGCCCTGAGGGCAGAACAGACAGCCGGAAACGCTCACAGCAGTGAGGCGTCCCCAGTCCTAGAGCCCAGCACATCCGGCCCACAGTCAGCTCTGGGTCTCGGGACACTGCCCAGAGCAGAGAGCTGGGCAGGTAAGTGGGCGGTGGCGGGGGAGGGAGTCGGCGCTGAGCACGCCCCCAGGAACACCCTCCGCTGAACCAGGTGTGAGTGGAGCCCCAGAAGCTGCTGGAACATCTGAGTGTGAGTTAATGAACCCAGTGGACTCCCCCAAGGGCCCTGGAGGGGCTGTAGTCCGGCCAGCACCCCCAGCCCCACCCAGCTCTGCACCCCTTCAGAGCTGGGAGGGAACCGGCTGTGAGGCTCTGCACGGCTCCACCTGCACACGGACTGGCACAGAAGCCATTCCCATCTCTCCCTGACAGTCCGACAGCGAACAAGAGTGTCCTCAGGCACGGACCCCCTCTGCTCACCCAGGGCCTCTCCCCCTCTCCTACGATGCACCAGGCGACCTCTCAGCACCCGGCTAGTTGCTGAATGCACAGCGTGCACACCGTTCCCTTCAGCCAGAGCTGCGTGCACACACATATACACACACACACGTAAACATGTATGTGTGCTCACATATACTACACACATGTACACGTGTGTGCACAGTGACGTATGCATACTTATCCACATGCATGCACACATGCAAGCACATACATATATAAATGCTACATACACGCACATATGGCATACACTCAGACACACACATGCACGCTTATACATACCCTTGCACACACACATGCAAACATGTACATAGACATGCACACTTACACATATGTGTGCACACATGTGTACACATGCACAGATACACTACACACACTACACACAGATACACCTATACACATGTGCACACATGCATGCTCACACAAACTTGGGGCCAGCACATAGCCCCTCCATGGCAACAGACAGAACTCCCCAAGTCAGGCTGGCCCAGCCCCCATCCTGCAGGGCGGGGTCCTGTGATTCTAATGGGGGCTGGAGATCTTGGCCCCTCTCCAAGGCAGGGCCCTGTGGGTCAGTGGGCACCCAGGCAGAGGGGAGGGGCTGGGGCAGAGCAGAGGGTCCCCCTCCTCTCACGGGTACCCTGAAAGTGTCCAATAGGGGAACTGAGACAAGGAAGAGCAGGGCCAGGCCCCGCCCCCCGCCCCCCTCCCACCTGACAACTGAAGCCTCGTAACCCCCAAACCAAAGCTGTGAGTTTCACCTTAAGTAACCCAGACCTGGACTTCCGGTCCATCTCTGGTCCTGACCCAAACCAAGCAGGTCCTGGCCAGAGTGGCACGTGCCCCCACAGCCCCTGAGGCTGGGAGAGCACAGAACTCCCACCCCCAGCAGACACCGGCAGCACCATGAGATTCACTTTCCTTTATTCCCCCCAGGGTCCACGGGGTGCTCGGAGCACTGGGGGCCGGGCAGCCCCTCGCACTCCAGTCTCAGCGGATCCCGCTGCAGAGAGCCCAGCCCCACCTGCTCCCGCGGTCACTTCTGGGACATGACCTTCAGGAACTCCTCGTAGTTGATCCGGCCGTCCTTGTCCAGGTCGGCCGAGCGGATCATGAGCTCCAGCTCCTCCTGCGACAGCGGCATCTTCATCTTGGCCATGGCCTGCTTGAGCTCGTCCACGTTGATGTGTCCGTCGCCGTTGATGTCGAAGGCGCGGAAGACCTCCCGTATGTCGGGCTCGCCGCCGTGCCCCTTCATCCTCTTGGTCATCTCGGCCAGGAATTCTGGGAAGCTGATGGCGCCGTCTCCGTCCTTGTCCACCCGGGCGATTAGCTCCTTCAGCTCCTCCTCCGACATCTTCTTGCCCAGCGCCTGCATGATGGCGCTCAGCTCCTGCACGTTGATCTTCCCGTCCCCGTCTGTGTCGAACCTGTTGAAGGCCTCCTGGAACTCCGCCACCTGCTCCTTCGGCAGCTCCTCGCCCATGGTGCTGGCACTGCTCTGGACCCGGCTCAGCGCAGCAAGACTCGGGCAGAGAGGGAAGGTGCGCCAGGGACAGTCATGCTCCCCTTTTGTGCAGTCGGAGCGAAGGGAGGAGAAAGGGTCCCCACCCTCCTCCTGTCCTGGGGCCAAGGCCTCCTCCCAGGGAGGGAGCCAGCTGCAGACCAGAAATGCAGGAACTGGGCTGGGGCCCGCCCACAGGGCTGCAGCCCATCGGGGCTGCCTGCGTACCCCGGAGGCCCGGGGAGGGGGTCACTGTACTGGGACCCCCTGCTCTCTGGGCCCCGGAGGGCAAGCTGGGAAGGGCCCGGCAGGCCCAGTGCAGGCCACTGCAGGTCAGGGGTGACCGGATGAGTCTCCATTGGCTGCAGGGAAGAGCAGGCTTGCGCCCGGGGGATGGTCAACTGATTGGGTCACAGGTGACTCTCCAGGGCATGGACGCACTTTGGGTCCCGCCATGTCCACTGATGTCCTGTCCCTCCCGGTCCCTCCTACAGTGAAGGCCAACACTGTTCGGAGACCCCAGAGAGGTGGGACCCATCATCCAGGAGAATTGCCTGGGAGGTGGGGACACAGGCAAGCGACCGGCCAGTGCGTCCTGGACATGCTCGGCACAGAGGCCGCTGGGTTTGGACTACGAGGAAAGGTCGCCAGCACTGGAGCCCCCATCTGGGCCCCCCAGGTCTTGTCAGTTCTCGGGAGGACCCCGGCCCCGCACCAATGCCAGGAAGGGTCCCCCGTCCCCGTCCCCCCTGACCAGTGCAGGGAGCAGCAGAGGTCAGGCCTCGGGACTGTCCCCCCGATCTTGGCAGTGACACACAAAAGGTGGGGAGCAGGGCGCTGCCTCTGCAGCCCTGCACATGGCCCCGGTCCCTCCTGGTGCTGCCGAGATGTGACACACACAGCCCCTCACGGGCCCTGGAAGGGTTCTAGGACATTTCTCTCAGGGTCAGCCCGATGGGCGAGAAGATTCGCTCCATTCCCAAAGAAGAGCCCGGAGGAACCCCGACCCAGCCCAGCCCAGCCCAGCCCAAGTGCCGGGCCACGAAAGAGAAAGTGCCAGTGGTCTGACCCGTTTCTGAAGACTCGCAGGATTGTTATCTCGGGCGTTGGGCAATCTGTTTCTCAACAAAGCCGACCAGCCGGTCGCTGGCAAAGGCGGGTCTGCGGGCACGGGCCCAGCTCCTTATTTGAAGATGGAAATCTGAATTTCAGATTTCCTTCCTTCACATCTTACCAGCAGGACTTAACCTTAAAACTCCAAGACTCTTGAAAGAAAATCCTTTCCCGATGTGGACAGCCGTGTAAGGAACGGGCACCCTCAGACGCGCGTTGGTCCAAGGGCTGCCTCGGGGCCAGCCACTGTCAGCGCGGACACTCACACCCTGTCTGCCCTGATTGAGCGCCTGCCATCTGCAGAAGGTAACACTCCCTGTGGTAACGAGCAGGAGTTTGTGGTGGGAAGCAGCTCTCCAAAGGCATCGCTTCCTCCGGCCTGACGGACCCTCCCCTCAGCGCAAGGCCCAGCCCAGCACTGGCAGGACAAGGCTCGATCAGGGTGGACAGGGCCTCCCTGCTGCCCAGGCCACCACACAACAGGGTGCTAGTCCAAGGCCATTGCCCGTCCTCGCCTCACTGGGGCCTACTGCCTCATGCTAGTCAACAGGACGCCATTCCCTCACCCCTTCTACCCGCTCCTGTCCCAGGGCTGAGGCGTTGGCTCACAGGCTGTCTGGAGGGGTCACTGAGCCGCGGGGTCTGACCCAGAGCTGCTCAAGCCTGACAGACCTTCCCCTCAGCGCACGGCTCAGCCCGCTCATGCAGGGGACCGAGGGGACACAGCTGCCTCATGGCCTCATGTCCTCAGGCCTAAAGCACATGACTGGCTTCAGCTCTTGCCAGGAGACTTGTCATCGGCGACTGTTCCGTAGGGGAACCCCAGCATCACCTAGGGCGCCCCAGAGGGTGATGATGGCAGGAGAGGGTGATGGGAGATGGGGCAAGAGAGACACATCCAGAGGGAAGAGGGACTGACGGAGGACAAGGTGGCAGGAAGGGAGGGGGACACGAGGGGCTGGCCCAAAAGGACGGTGACTAAGAGGGAAATTATGACAGAAGGATTTGCAGGCAGGAGGCTGATGGAGAATATGGCGAAAGAGAGATTTGGTGACAGGATGGGGCGTGAAGGAGACCGTGACAGAGACCCATGACAAGAGGAGACAGGCGGAGGAAAACGTGCCCCTGGCCATGGGGTGCAGAAAGATGCGGGTGGGGACGTGGAGGGTTTGCAGAGGGGACGCCCTGGGAGCAGGCAGCTGGAGGGAGGCTCTGCCGAGACGCTTCTGATGTCTGCTGGCAGCCAGCACCGTGCCTGCTACCCCCCCACACAGTGCTCCTCTCCCACTGCTCTGGGCCCTCCCTTGACCTGACAGCATATCCATATCCACCCCGCCCCCACCCCCAGCCCCAGTTCTTCCCTTCCTGAGCCCCAGGAGACTCTAGTGAAGGGATGGCAGAGGGCTGGGTCCAACAGCCCTGAGGGCATCTCGCCACACACAGGAACCATGTGATGTGAGAGGAAGGGACCTGCACATAGGAAAGGGTGTGAGAGGGAGAGAGCAGGTGTGTGGCAGTGAATGAGTGTGTGAGAGAGCAGGTGAGTCTGAGTGTGTGAGAAAGCGGTGTGAGTGTGAGAGACATCGGGTGAGTGTGTGTGAGAGCAAGTGAGTGTGAGTTTGTGACTGGATGAGTGTGTGAGAATGGGTGAGTGTGAGAGAGACTGCATGTAAGTGTGGCTGAGTATGAATGTGTGTGAGAGTGTGTGAATGTGAATGTGTGAGAGAAAGCAAGTGTGTGAGAGCAGGTGAGTGTGAGAGTATAGGTGAGTGAGCGTGAGTGTGAAAGCGAATGTGAGTGTATGGGTGAGTATGAGATTGTGTGAGAGAGCGCTTGAGTGTGAGTGTGTGAGAGCGCAGGGGACTGTGGGAGAAAGAGTGGGTGTGAGTGTGTAGACAGATGAGTGTCTCGGGCGTGTGAGAGCAGGTAAGTTTGAGTGTGCAGGGGAATGTGTAAAAGAGCAGGTAGTGTGTTTAGGAGTGTGAATGTGTGAGAGAGACTGAGTGTGTATTTGTATATGTGCCTGAGTGTGTGATTGTGTGTGTGTGTGAGTGTGTGTTTGTGTGAATGTGTACATGAGTGTGTAAGTATGTGTGTATGTGAATGTGTGTGAATGTGTATGTGTGAGTGTGTGTGTTTTTGAGTGTGTGTGAGTGCGTGTGTGTATGTGAGTGTATGTGTGAACATGTATGTGTGTGAATGTGTATGTGTGTATGTGTGCATATGTGAATGTGTGTGTTCCTGAGTATATGTGAGAGAGAGAGAGACACAGAGAGAGAGAGAGAGAGAGAGAGAGAGAGAGTGTGTGTGTGTGTGTGTGTGTGTGTGTGTGTGTGGAGCAGGCGTGGTGGCTGCCCCCTGCCCAGGAGCAGGGCTCTGTCACTGGCTCACCCCCAGCCGCCTGGCGCCACACATCCGCCTTCCCATGTGAGTTGTGCTGGGGGCGGAACCCCTGTGAGAAACCCGTAGGACAGGTCCAGGCTGCCCCTCTGACAAGCCAGGACCTGTGCCCTCAGCCCGGAGCCCGTCTCCTGCTGGCTCCACGCGGGGGACCAGCGATGGCGTCCTGGAGCCACGGCAGAGCTCCTGAGCAGTCCCGGAGTCGCAGGGAGGGAAGGGGCAGGGGGCGTGAGGAGGGAAGCTGTGGGACGGGCCCGGGGCACTCCGCAGGCAGAGGCGCCTGAGTCCGTGCTGCGGTGTGTCCTGGGGCTGTGTCCAGGCACGGCGGGGGTCTCGGGTGGGCTGCGCATCCGTCTGGTGTGTCCTGCTTCAGTTCCAGGCTGCGAGGTGCGCGGCCGAGCTCCCCAGAGCCTCACACCCCATCCTGCCTGGACCAGCGGAGAGCGGGGCTGGCGGCTGGCAGGGAACCGCGGACCCCTCTGCTCCCAGACACGGCGGGAAGGAAAGTGGCTGCGCTCAAGCTGCCCCCTTAAGTGACGAGGCCTAGAGGTGGCCTCAGGGCCGTGCAGCCAGCCCCAGCCGGGGCTGAGGGAGGGGGTCCCAGTCATCTGCTCGGCGCCTCTCCCAGGGAGCTGCCTCTTCTGCTCCAGAGGCTTGGGCCAGTGGACTCAGACCGGTTCAGACTGGCTCACACCAGCTCAGACCTGCTCACAGCAGGCATGAGAACATGCAGCCTGGGGTCTTCCTCCTTTGGGAACCCCGCCCCCCTCTCTCATTTCAGGACCTTCCCTGCAGGCCTCCCTCCTGGTCTGGGGCAGAGTGCTTCTGGGCTAGCAGCTCCTCCCTCTCTCCCTCTGTCCCTCCTTCCCTTCCTCTCCCTCCCTCTCCCTCTCTCTCTCTCTCCCTCTGTCCCTCCTTCCCTTCCTCTCCCTCCCTCTCACCCTCTCCCTCTCTCTCCCCCTCTCTCCCTCCTTCCCTTCCTCTCCCTCCCTCTCCCCTCTCCCTCCCTCTCCCCCTCTCTCCCTCCTTCCCTTCCTCTCCCTCCCTCTCCCCCTCTCTCTCTCCCTCTCTCCCTCCTTCCCTTCCTCTCCCTCCCTCTCCCCCCTCTCTCTCTCCCTCTCTCCCTCCTTCCCTTCCTCTCCCTTCCTCTCCCTCCCTCTCCCTCTCTCTCTCTCCCTCTCTCCCTCCTTCCCTTCCTCTCCTTCTCTCCCTCCTTCTCTCCCTCTCCCTCTCTCCCTCTCTCTCTCCCCCTCCCTCTCTCCCTTTCTCTGTCTCCCTCCCTCTCCCTCCCTCTCCCCCTCCCTCTCTCAGCAGTGGTGTTCCTTGCCATACTGCGCACCGAGCCCTGAGTTAGACAGCCCCCAAGTCCGGTCTCTGCCAGCCCCATCAGCAGGGCCGGCTCTTTCCCTTCTCTCCCTAAAGCACAGGGTGGACATCAACCACAGAAGGAACTATGGGGAGGGCATGGAATTGGGGGTGGGGGCTGGACCCCTCTTTATCACGTCAGCAGCTCAGTGTCCATCTGGAGGAGAGCCCCAGAGACGGTAGACCTGCCCACTGTCCACCAGCCGCTGCCCTGCCCAGTGAGCAGCCGAACAAGGCCCAGGGCCACGACAGAATGTGAAAGAGGAAAGGAAGGAAAAGAGCCAGGAAGCTTCTGGAAGCCTGGGCGGGAAGGCAGAGCGGTGGCTGCTTCTGGAACAGGGACGCAGGTCGTAGGCCAGGCTCAGGGCTTGTACACAGACCCCTGGGGAGGGCTGAGAGGCCCAGCATGCACCCCCAGCTCTCCCCCTATATTCACTTCCTCCTTCCCGCCTCCCCCTGCACCCCACTGTCTACCCTGGCTGGGAGATGCCCTCAAGCAGCCCCCACGGGGCCTTTGCCTGCTACGCTGTGCTTGGTGGAAACCACGTTCCATGCCGCCACCACCATCCGGCGCTTCTGGGTTGCTGGGGCACCTCTCCACCAGAACGCCCCACCCCAGAGCCGCCCAGCCCCGCCACACTCGGGGGCAGCCCCAGCTTCCTTGTCGGGAGGCAGGGATGGAGCTGCGCAGACCCAAAAATGGCCTTGCCTCACAATGGCCAGAATTTGGAGACAGCCCGAGCGCCCGAGAAGAGACGCCTGACTAAAGAAACCACGGCAGTCTACACAAGGGAGTACTACGCAGCCAAGGGGAAGAATGAGGTCATGAAAGTTGCTCATGAATGGATGGACATGGAGTCTCATGCTGAGTGAAATGAGTCAAGAGGACAGATATAAATGACTGCACTCATTTGTGGGATATATGAAACTAATACCCAAGGCCAGGGTAAACTGGGGGCCAGAACTGGCCAGTGGTTGCCTCTAGAGTGTGTGGGAACCAAGGGCAGTTAGGACAGAAAGGACCAACATGACAGTAATAGTTAGAAAGCATCATCTTGGTCAGGAACTGAGTGTTGAAAGTAGGTGCTGCAAACCATAAAAGGAAACCCAAAAGGAAAAAGAGAGAGAAATAGAGGTAGATAGATAGAGAGAGAGGGAGAGGGAGAGAGGGGGGAGGAGAGAGGAGAGAGAGAGGGAGAGGGAGAAAGAGAGAGAGAAGAGAGAGAGGGAGAAAGAGAGAGAGAAGAGAGAGAGGGAGAGGGAGAGAGGGAGAAGGAGAGAGAGAAGGAGAGAGACAGAGGGAAAGGGAGAGAGAGAAGGAGGGATACAGAGGGAGAGGGAGAGAGAGGGAGAGAGAGGGAGAGGGAGAGAGAAGGAGAGGGAGAGAGAGAGAAGGAGAGGGAGAGAGAGGGAGAAGGAGAGAGACAGAGGGAAAGGGAGAGAGAGAAGGAGGGATACAGAGAGAGAGGGAGAGAGAGGGAGAGAGAGAGGGAGAGAGAGGGAGAAAGAGGGAGAGAGAGAGGGAGAGAGAGAGAAGAAAAGTGCCTGCCACAGTGGCAGGCAGGGGCGTGGGGAGCAGGAGTGAAACTGGGACCACTGGTCGTGGGAAAAGCACTCTGGTGCAGGGACGGGTGTGGGAACATTGCATGACTGAAACCCAATCATGAACAACTTTGTAAATGCACATACACTGTGACTCAATAAAAAATAAATTTAAAATTAAAAAAAAAAAACACTATGAAAAGAATGTAAAAAAGAACAAAAACAGCCTTGCCTGAAACGCCTTCCAGGAGCAATGGCAGGGCTCGCTGGGACCGCGCTGCCCCCACTCCCATCAGCCCTGAGCTCAGGGCCGGGCCACGCCACAGGTGAGCCCCTGAGGTGTGACCTGCCTGGCCCCAGGCCTGAGGCCCCCTGAGCCTCCCTGCAGTGGGGAGCAGAAGGCGGTATCACACCCCCCCCCCCGCCGTCTCCCAAAGGGTCCCGAGGAGCTTCCCAGCAGGAGGCCCCGGGAGCAGTGGAACTGGGATCCAGCCGACCTCCTGAGCTCATGCCTTCCTGTCCCCCTCGCGTGCTGGCAGTGGACATACGTGACTGCACACGTGCACACGCCCTCCTCTGGTGAAGCCACGGTTCACCGTGAACCATAAACTTCAAAGGTTGGGGAGCAAAGCGCACGGCGGGGCCGGCGGTCCCAGCCCAGTCCCCATCCCCTCCTGATGCCGGAGTCACACCCTCAACCCGCCAGCCGGGCCCAGAAACTCCCAGCTGGATCCCAAAATGGAATAGCTCCCTGCAGAGATGCCTCTGGAACCCGGCCACTCAGTCTGAGAGTTTCAGAAGTGCATGGCCACACAAGCGGCCAAGTGACCTTTCATGATATGCAAAATAAGCGCTAGAAAATAAATGATCTAGCGTCTGCCCTGGAAGGAAGCTGGAATGGTGATGGGAGAATTCAAGCAAAATATGACCCCAAATAGAGACAGTATCTGAGCGACTGTCCGCCACAGAGGCGGGGTGAGGACTGGGGAGGAGGGGGACTCTGGGGACTCTGGTGGTGGAGAGTGAGCACTGGCAGAGGGGTGGGTTTGGTCACTGGACCTCAAACACAAAAGCTTCGTCACTTATCTCACAGAGGTTCAATAAAAATTTTTTAAATAAATTAATTAATTAAAAAGGCTGGGGAGCAGGAGCGGAGCTTTTCCTGCCCTGGAAGGTGCCCATGGAGACGTCCCAACGGCCCCCGCCGAGAGCTGCCCACAGCCCCGGCTCCTCTGTGCACTGGCCAAGGCTGCCCCCGGGCCATCGGAGAGGACTGACCCCCTGCCCCCTCCACCTGCTCCCGCTGTCCCCTCTGCCCCCCAAGGCTGCCCGGCGGCAAGCAGGCTCCAAGCGAGACGTTCCCACGCCCGCACGACGCCCCCGCCCCGGAAGGCCGCACGTCGGGAGACACCACTAGTTCGGCAGCTTTTATTGTGGTATTTACGACTAGTTTGTTTGGGGGTGATCATTTACTCCTGACGTCATCAAAGTGGCTCTCAGGAATTACACACCAGCCACCCCGTCCCTGTGTCACCCCGTGGGAAGGTGGTGGCGGCAGACACGGGAGAGAAGCGGCATTGCAGGGCGAAGAGCCTAGCAGCTCCGGACCCTCGGGGGCGGCCCCTCACACACAGTGCCCCCTTAGAGGGTGCAGCGGGTGGTGGGCCCCAGTCTGGGAGCCTCCACAGTGCCTGTGCTTTCTGGTCCCCACAGGGCGCGCCAGCCCAGAGAAGCCTGCGGGTCAGAGCAGCTGTCCACTGCACGCAGACAGCTGGACCAGGAGGGTCTGGGGCATGGGACAGCGTCAGGACCTGGTTCCAGCCCCAGCACCCCAGGGCCCCCTTGAGCTGGGTCAGGCACCAGGGTCCTGAGCTGTCAGCCAGGGTGCTCCATGTCACCGCCAGGAGCAGCCTAAGCTGGTCTGTGTCACCTACCAGGACTGGCCCGGGCTGGTCAGTCTCCAGGACAGACCTCAGTTCCCTGAACACTGCCTGGAAATCTGCATCACCTCCCCCCAGAATATCACTGTATCACTGTCATCCCGTTGTTCGTCGATTTACTCGAGCAGGCGCGAGTACCATCTCCATCCATCCCAGCCCTGAGACTTTAGCAGCCTCTCCTTACTCTTCCGAAAATGATTCCTTCATGCATGAGGCTCATCTGAGCGTGTGGAGAGTGGCCTTGACCATGGCTGTGGCTGGGTTCTGGAGGTCTTTGGCTGCCAGGGCTCTGCTGAGGGCGGGGAGGGAAACTCAACCCACCCCCTCTGAGGGTCCCCGGTGAAGACAGCCAGACGCAGGGGCAGGAGGTTCTGCCTTAATAAGGCAAGAGAAAGACGCCTCTCCTGGGAGAAGGAACAGCCTCTCCAGGGCAAGGGTGCTGAGTGGGCAGCTCAGACCTGAGAGACGGGGCAGCAGGTGAGCACAGGTACAGGGCCTCTGCAGCCTGTCCATGCCCCATCCCCGCCTACACCTCACCCATGACCTGTCCACATCTGCCCACGTCCGTCCATGCCCCTCCACATCCTCCACATCCCGCCACGTCTGGTCACCATCGTGCCTGTATCCCATCCACGCTTCACCGCAGCCCATCTACATCTCGTCCACGTCCATCCCCACCCCGTCCCCACCCAGCCGAGTCCAACCCACCTTCCAACCACGTGTGGTTCAAGCCCTGTCCTATCTACATCCCGCCTGCGTCCTGCCCATCCCACCCACATACATCCACGTCCCAGCTGGGTCACATACACACTCGAACCCCACATTCTTCGTCTCCTCAGTGGGTCCGTGGTCCTCTCATGGTCTTCTCTAGAGGCGAGTCTGAAGAGCCTCAGAAGCCGTCAGAAGGCACCCAGGGGTGCCTCCGAACGGGGCCCTGAGGTGCTCCTTCAGCTGCCTCTGCACATCTCCCAACTGGTACCATCTCTGGAGAAGCCTCCTGCTGAGCGGAAGTAGGGCAGGCCAGGTGTGCCCGCCTGCACTGCCCACCCACTGCCGTCCCTACCTTGCTCTTGGTGCAGCTTAGTGGGGGGGGCATGCCTCTGACCCCGTGCCTCTGACTGGGGTCCCCCTGTCCCCGGAGCTACTGAACTTGCCATTTGGACTGGCCTCTGGCTTCCCAGAGCAGGGACAGAGTCCCTAGGTGGTGGCCACTACAAACAGGTAAAAGTCCACGTGACTGAGTCCAGCAGGGCTGGAAGCCTGAGACCCTCCCTGGGGCCGGCAGCAGAGCCAAGGTGGGGGGTGGTGGCTCTGAGGTGGGGGTGGGGTTCAGGGTGTAGTTTGGGGGCGAGCTGGGGGCAGGGTGGGGGTTCTCCACCGCAGGGACCCACCCCGGGAGTGGTCCGCAGCTGCTCACACAGGACCCCTCTTCCTAGAGTCCTGGAAAGGACAGTGGCCCCCGGGGGGCCTCCTGGGGCCACTCCCTAGGCCACTGAGCCAGAAGGGAGGGACAGAAAAAAGCTAGGAAGATTTGGGAGGTCAGGCCACTCTCCCTGGCCACGAGCAAGTGTGATGGGCAGTGACGTGCCTGTCTGGGGGTCCACCCGGAGGCCTGGGAGGGAGAGGAAGAGACGAGGCAAACAAGTCAGTAGCAAGTGGCAGCCCCGTGAGGGACAGCGAGGGGCCCACCGCGTGTCCGAGGGAGAGCACCTGCCACCACAAGATTCAGGCTGGGTGGAGGGGTGGCCAATAAGAAGTGAGGGGCGGGTGGCGGCTGGTGTTTGACATTGGGCTGGCATAAGAGAGAACAGTTTTCTAGACGGTCAGGGACAGAGCACCCAGTGGAGGAGCGAGAGCGGACCCTGCAAAGCCTCGAAGGTGGAAGTCAGATGGGGTGTGTTCAAGGAATAGACGCAGGTCTCTGTGCATGGAGCGTCATGCTAGGGGTCAGGCAGTGGCCGGGGAGGACCAGGGTTCACACATGGACTCTGGGTTTCACGGAAGCCCAGAGAGAGGTCATGGTGGGGTTTACAGCAAGAATTGAAATGTCCCAAATTATAACATCAGCTGGGAGAGGTTGTGAGGGGCTGTGAGCTCGGGAAGGTCTAGGTGGAGCTGGGAGTGGACGAGGCAGGGAACCCCACAACTGTCCCAGAGGCCCAGGGGCCAGCACGCATGTGCCCTGGTACTGAGGGAGCAGTGGTGCCGCGCCAGCCCCTCAGCAGGCCCCAGGCTGCTCCATCCCACCCCCGACACTTCGTCTTGATGTTTACAAAAGCGTCTTCACTAAAGAGTGTTCTCGGAAGAGCAGCAAAGCTGTGAGCCATATAAAATGTCACACTGGCATGCCCAGCATAGCCGTCACCAAGCTGCAAGGAAAGCGCTCGACAGGCCCAGAGCCAGTGTCACCCTGGAACAAAGAGCCCGCAGAGAAGCCTCCCTGACGTGCTGGGCACACCTGGCGGGGCCAAGAAAGCCACAGACAGTCAAGGGAGACTGTCCGTGTGACTCTGCCGTGAAAATGAGATGTGTCACACTCAGGGACAGTAGAGACAAGGGCCAGAAGATTGCTCCAGGGCTGGAAGCCAGCCTCAGGCGCTGGGGGAGAAGGCAGCTGGGATAGAGATCACTAAGACGACGATGGCTGGAGGGATGCTCGGGATGGGAGATGCGTGCTGAAAGTAGACAAAGGGCCAAACCTGACGGCCTCTCAGTAACTGTATTGTAAACCATGATGCCCAAAAGTAGAGAGAGTCTGGGGGAAACTGTCTGCCATGAAGGCAGGGGAGGGCTGGTAAGAGGGGGATACGGGGGACATAGGTGGTGGGGACTGTGCACTGGTGGGGGGATGGGTGTTCCATCAGTGTATAACTGAAGCTCAAGCTTACAGTTACTAAGCTTTGTAACTATCTCACGATAATTCAATTTAAAATATATATATATATAATATATATAAATATATATATATATATTTACTTTTTGGGTCACACCCAGCAACGCTCAGGGGTCAGTCCTGGCTCTGCACTCAGGAATTACCCCTGGCGGTGCTCAGGGGACCATATGGGATGCTGGGATTTGAACCCGGGTCGGCCGCGTGCAAGGCAAACGCCCTACCCGCTGTGCTCCAGTCCTAAAAATATTTTTTTTAAGAAGAAAGAAATTAAAAGACATTTTGGAAGCTCCATGTGAGCCGTCACCAAGGGGACATCCTCTCTTCAGGGGAGCTGCCGCTGGTTTCCGGGGGCTCAAATCCTTTGTGTGACGGTGCCGTGTGGAGGACCCGCAGGGGGCAAACACACTCTCCAGACGCCTGAGCTGAGGCTGCGCCGCCACCACGCCACGCAAGAGGCGGCCGAGTCTGTTCCACAGACGGGACAAGGGACCAGGTTCCCCTGGCACACCCACACAGGGTGTCGGTCCGGCCCAGTCCCGGGCACCAGCCATGAAGCGAAAGGCACTTGTTACTCTGTGCTGCCCCCGAGGACCCTCCCGGCCTCAACCCTCCTCAGCCAAAGGCTCAGGCCACTGTCCCCCTCGAGACACACAGCCCACTGCCCGCCCCGTGGCCGCGGCTCCCCAAAGCTGGCCTCTGCAGGGTCCGTGCGTGCCCATGCTTGGCTGGGGAGAGTCACGCTCCCCGCGGGCCCGGGGAGTCGCTTCCCAGCAGCTGCTCACGGCCCTCAGGTCGTCTCCGCCTCTCGCCTCTCGAGCTGGAGAGGAGCGTGGAGGCACGCGCAAGCCCCACACCGCGCTTCCCACAGCTTGCAGCGGGCCTGGGGGACAGAGGTGGCGGGGAGTGGGGGACAGGACCCAGAGCAGGACGCCCCTGGCCTCTCCGCGCGGGCGTCCCGAGAGCGCGTGGCCGCTGCCCTGCACGGCCGTGTCCGCCGTGAGTCACGTCCGTCTGCAACCCCACAGGTGCTGCGGCGTGTGTGTTTAAAGAACGCAGGCTGGGGGTGCGTGCAGCCCGGACGCCTGCGGCCACGCGGGGCGCGGGCCTGTCCCCCGGGACCCGAGCCTGGGCGGGCTGGGCGGGAGAGCCCCCACCCCCACCCCCACCCCCAGCCCCGGGCGCCAGCGTCAGCCCAATTAGTGGGCGCTGCTTCCTGCAGCCCGGCCGCCGTGAGGAGGAGCCCGGGGCAACCGCAGGGCGGGGACCGGCCTTCTTAAGCGCCCGCCGCCGGGCCCAGCGCTCCAGCCGGCCCGCCGCCCACCGCCAGGAGCCCACCGCCAGGAGCCCACCGCAGCGCCATGGCCGACAAGCTGAGCGAGGAGAAGGTGGCCGAGTTCAAGGAGGCCTTCTCGCTGTTCGACAAGGACGGCGACGGCCGCATCAGCACGCAGGAGCTGGGCACCGTCATGCGCTCGCTCGGCCGCGACCCCAGCGAGGCCGAGCTGCAGGGCCTGATGCGGGAGCTGGACCGCGACGGCAGCGGCAGCGTGGACTTCGCCGAGTTCCTGGCCGTCATGGCCCGGCACGGCGGGCCCCGCTGCAGCGAGGAGGAGATCCGCGAGGCCTTCCGCGTCTTCGACAAGGACGGCAGCGGCAAGGTCAGCGCCGCCGAGCTGCGCCACGTCATGACGCGCCTCGGGGAGACGCTGAGCGAGCAGGAGGTGGACGAGATGATCCGCGAGGCCGACAAGGACGGGGACGGGCAGGTGGACTACGAGGAGTTTGTGCGCATGCTGGTGTCCAAGTGAGCCGCCGGCCCCGAGCACGCCCCCGCATCTCGCCGGCCCCCACGCCCCCACGCCCCCACCCCAGCACGCAGGACCTCCCCCCGGGCCGAGGGGCCGTGCTGGCTTCCCCTCCGCCAAGTGACCGCACGGGGCCCCGGCAGGCCGCCCACCAGTGCCCGCGTGGAAGCAGCCCGGGGCTCGGAGGGGGCCAGGGCCTGGACGGGCCCTTGCATCGCCCCAACACGCCTCTTGCTGCCAGGCGTGCCCCCGGCCCCAGAGCGCGCCAGGGCGCACGTGCGTTCGGGACCTGGAGGAGCCCGTGGGTGCTGACACGCCCGTGTCCGTCCTCCTGGGGAGCGGGAAGGACAGGGGGCGGGGCCGTGCGGAATAATAAATCGCTTTGCTGTGTCCCGACCATGTTTGTTTCTTTGGCTCCTGCAGGAAGGAGCTCGGCAGGCTGGGACAAAGGGGAGGGAGGGGTCACCATCGTGGACACCGTGGGAAGGGGGCAGTGGAGGCCCCTTAAACAGTCACTTCCAACAAGATGGTGGTGGGCACTGGGGGCTGCCCGTGCCCCTTCCTGAGGCTGGAGGGGCACGAACATGGACAGAGGCCAGGAGTCCTGCGGCGAGGGAGGGGTGGGGTCTCAGGCTATAGAAGGGGCCCCGGGCAGCCCCACACCCACCCGCCAGCCCCCTTTCTCTGCCACTCTGGATGATCACAGGGACCCCCCTCCCCCACCCCCCTAAAGGGCGTGCGTCCACAGGCAGGACATGCCGCCTGCCGGGAGGAATTTATAAACCTGACCGCCCCTTCATGTGCCTCCCTGGGCTGCTCGTAAATCAGGGTGAGGGCGCCAACCCCCCGGACTATATAAAGTCTCTGCTCCAGCTCCTGTTTCCAATTTTAAATCAAACCCACCCAGCCTGGCCGACTCCTGTCTGTCCGTGGATTCCAGGCCCCTCAAAGGCAGGAGCCGACAGCTAAAAATGCCCCATCGAGCCTGCAGGGCTGGGTGGATGGGGGGTCTGGGGCGGCCGGACGGGAGGTGTCCCCAACAGACCTCACCGCCCACCTGCACTTCAGGGGAGCAAACCGGCTCACGAGGTTCTAGCTAAGCCCACCCACCAGCACGGGAGCCGGGGGCAGGAAGTGGTCTCAGCACAGGCTGGAACAAGGACCGAGGCCAGCAGGGAAAGTCCCCAGGAGCCCTGGGGGAGTCACGGGTCCCCAGACCCCGGGGCTTGGCTTCAGCTCCCCCCGGGGGTCTCAGGAAGGCGAGACGTGAGAGGAGCCGCTTCCCGCTCACACAGGACAAGCCCCTGAGACTTTCTCTGGGACCCCCTGTCTTCCTGCCACCCAGGGCTGCCCAGCAGGCTGGGGCCTGGACATCACCTCTGGGAGCCCAGCTACACTGCCTGGCCACTCAGGGTGTGGCCTGCCGCACACGGAGCCCCAAGCCAGGTCCCGGGGACACAGCATGGGAGACTGTCCTGGTGCTCTGAACGGGGTCTCAGCTCAAGACACGGATCCGGACTCCAGCTGGCTCAGAGGCGCCGCGCTCCGGCCTGGTCTGCGGGTCATGACAGCTGCTGCTCCCACAGCCCGTGTCTGCAGGCCGGCCAGTGGGCCAGAGTGAGGAGGCCTTCGGGGCCACGCTCAGAGCCTGCGCATCCCACCCCGTCTCCCGAGTGTGTGACACACAGACCCACCCTACTACCTGGGGCCACAGGCGAGTGTGACCCGGCTTGGTGGCCGGGATGAAACTCAGTCTCAAACATCTGTAGGGCTTGTGGCCTACCAGGACGAGCACCTCCCAGTTCTCCCGGCCGGTCCCTCCCTCCTAGGACTGCAGAGCTCAGCGGTGACCCTTCTTATTCTCCGCAGTCCCCGCCCCTCTGGGTCCCCTCAGCAGCCGCCCGCCCTCCTCGCTCACTTGCATGGCCCCAAGGGCCTCCACCCCCACCCCCACTGCCTGCACGGCGGCCCTAGGAGGCCCGGCGTCCTGGCTTTCCTCTGGCTTACAAACCAAGTGGCCAGTGCAGCTTCCCCAATGTCCTTGGCCCTGAGCAGGCAGGGGAGCAGAGAGGCCCAGGCCCAGCTGCCCAGGAGGTGGCCCCGTGTGGGCCCTGCCACGGAGACCTGGAGCCTTCCTCAGTGTGTGTGGTCACGCCACACTCGCCACGGGAGGGGAGGAGGGCGGCCCTGACCAGACCCAGCGCACAGCCCCACGGCCTTACTCCCCGCACGCTCCCCTTCCGAGGAGCAGAAGCTCAGAGGCTTCTCCCAGGCTCTGTGCCCCGAAAGGAAAGAACCCGTGGTGGGATGGAGCTGGGGTTAGGGCGCTCCCCGTGCACAGTACAGAGGCGGCCAGCACGGCCCCACCCCCCGGCTACACCAGCTCTGGAGACGCCAGCACCCCAACCCCGGGACCAGGCACCCCAAAGAGGCTGGCCGCCAGACTCGCTCTCCCGTGTCCTGGGCACGGCCTTTGGGGTCTGTCGTCAACTCCGATTCTGCAGCTCCCCCAGGAGCCGGGCTGAGCGTGTGGCAAGAGCTGTGCGGCGTGACCAAAACCCAAGGGAAGTCCGGGCCAAGCAGACGTTCCCACAAGAGGGAACAAAAACAGGCGAAGAGGGTTTGCAAGAACAGATTTTCCGAGAGAAGCCCTTGGACACCGAGATGCACTGGGGAACCCGGAAGTAAGGGGTCCGGAGGAGGGGTCTGGGCGGGAGCCGGTAGGGCACAGGCCAGGCCTGGGGGACAGGCCCGGGGACAGCAGAGCGTGAGGGGCGGACTCTCGTGTGATTCCTTTATTGATTCACTCCTGACTCCGCCATTCTCAGAGGAACGCCTGCTCCAAGCAGGCATCGTGGGTTCCACAGTGCTCCAGGGAGCTAAGGGGCCACACTCTGCACACGGACAGGGAGGGGCTCAGGATCCAGACCCCCAACACCCACACACTCACACACTCACTCATACTCAGACGCACACACATATGTATTCATACACACTCATGCACACACATTCACACATACACTCACACATACTCTCACACATTCACACATACACACAACTCACACATTCTCATACTCACATTCACACTTACAGGCACACAGTCACATGCACACACTCACACTCATATATACACGCACACATTCACACACTAATGCACACATACATATTCACACACTCACATTCATACACTCACACACTCCCACGCACACATTCACACACTCATATTCACACATACACTCACATATTCACACACCCACACAGATTCACACATCCACACATACATTTACATACTCACATTCACACACTCATACTCATGCACTCACACACATTCTCACACTCACACACACTCACACAGCCTTGCCCTGTATGGTGCAGGCTGCAGAAGGCTCAGGCAGGGCCCAAACCACACACGTGCACGCGTGCATGTCCCAGATGCTGCTGGGGTGTCTGACGGGCCTCCCCGGGCCTCGGCCAGGGCCCCCCTGACTCACTCCCTGCCGCACACTGGCCCCTGCAGGAAGTCCCCGTCCAGCCTCTGGCACCTCGGGTGTGGTGTGGTCGCTCTTCCACCCCCACTGCTGCCCCCGGCACACACCCCTGAGCCTCAGGGGGCATGAGCGCCAGGCAGGGCACACAGCCCTGCTGTGTCTCGTCCGGGCTGGCACCACGGGGTCTCCTCCTTGTGTTCCTACCCCTCCCTCCCGCTCTGGCCCCTCCTGCCCCAGCCCCTCTCTCTGCCCCAACCTCGCTCCCACCTGTCATGCTTTCTCCTTTCTGCCCTTTGGAGTTTCTTCTTCTGTTGTTGTCGTTTATTTGTTTGTTTGCTTTTTGGGTCACACCCGGCGATGCACAGGGGTTACTCCTGGTGGTGCTCAGGGGACCATATGGGATGCTGGGAATTGAACCAGGGCAACCGCCCTACCAGCTGTGCTATCATTCCAGCCTCTTGTTGTTTTAAGCCATTTTTGCTGAGGTGCTGGGATTCCCCTCAGGTCTCTGGGTGTGAACCTGCTGCAGGGTCTCCCCTGCTGGCCCCAGGGTGTGGGCAGGAAGCAGCGCCCAGCCTCTGACTATTTTTGCAGGCCCTGCCCTGGGGGGTAGCGCTCTGGGGGCATCCCAAGGCCCAGACACAACAGCAGCCAAGGAAGGAAGCCCCCCAGCTCCCGGGGCTGTCTCTTACCCCACCTGTTCCCATCTGACCCCCTAGAGGATCCTGGGCCTGCCCCGCTGGTGAGAAACACCAGGACCCTTTGTCACGGGGAGAGCAGGCAAGGCCGTCTGCGCGTCTGACACGCTACCTGTCCACAACCACACACGCCACACACACACACACAGGTCCTCTTTTCTGGGGCGAGGACCCGGTTGCAGGCAGGCACCTGGCCACCTCCTCCTACAAGCACCCAGGGCTGCTTGTTGTTGAAACGTTTCTCGGGAGAAAGAGGAAGAACAGATAAGGCCCACAGCCTTCATTCTGAGGTGCCACTCTCGCCCCGGGGAGAGACCTGGTTGGACACAGGCCCTGGACAGGAGTCTTACGACATGTTCTTGGACCATATCACTGGAAAGTTCTGGAAGGTGAATAGCAATTCTCTTATCAGATGCTCAGCTGCCAGGTGTGCGGGGCGGGAGGAAGAGTCTGGATTCCAGGGAATCCCTGGGCAGAAGCCGGGTCTGAGTTATCTGGAACCCAATCTTCCTGCCGTCCTGCCCAGCCCCGCCTGTTTGCTCGAGCAGCCCCAGCCCCTCAGGCAGAGCTGCGGGGCCAGGACAGGGCGGGTCTCCGCCAGCGGAGCCAGGGCCTGCCTGCTGAGATCTGCTCTCTGAGTCCCCACCCCACTCCACCTGCTGGCCCCCGTGTGTGTGTGTGTGTGTGTGTGTGTGTGTGTGTGTGTGTGTGTGTGTGTTTGAGGGATCCTGCAGGGGGCAGGGGAAGGCACTTTCATGAACCCATATCTGCAGAAATGGGAAGGAAGCCACAGGCCCACGCCCGGCTCGAGGGCAGAGTAGGTATGGAGCCAGGCCCACCAGATGGCCAGCTTCCCAGGACACCTGCATGAGTCCACGATCCCGGAGGAGCAGCCCTGGGCACCACCACCCCAGGAAAGGGCCGTGGCAGCCAAGGCAGCCTTCCCGGCCGCTCTTTCTTCTCTGCCAGTGACAGCAGAGAGGGGGAAGGCTTCGCTCAGGTGCAGAGAATGAGGG
Source organism: Sorex araneus (assembly GCF_027595985.1). Taxonomy (NCBI): domain Eukaryota; kingdom Metazoa; phylum Chordata; class Mammalia; order Eulipotyphla; family Soricidae; genus Sorex; species Sorex araneus. The sequence continues at coordinate 68,437,709 of NC_073310.1, read as the reverse complement.
TCCTGCCCCCAGCCCTGCTCCAGCCAGCTCATTGTGGAGACCACTAAGTGTCCAGGCTGTGCCCAGCCCCACAGGCAGACATGGCCCGCCTCATCCATGATCACCACTGTCCTGTGCACATGGTCCCGTGCAGACCAAGGGCAGGACCCGGCTGTGGACAGGGCAGTGGCTCACTGGATGCGCAGCGGTCACTGGGCTAATGGGAAGACTGGAAGAACAAGCCCAGCCCGTGGCCCGTGCCTATCCCTTGTTAGAATGACCCGTCCACACAGACGAGAAAAGGCCAGCGGAGGGGCTCTGGGGAGCTGCCTGCATGTCATGCTGGGCATCCTGAGGCCAGCTGGAGACGCTGCCCTCTGTGCCCAGGTCAGCGTTAGTCAGGCACTAGACATCCTGCAGTGAGGTCAGCCAGGGGCCTCCAGAGTGGCCGGTGTCTGCTCGGGGTTGCCTGGACGCAGCCGGCCTACCCTCCCAGTCGTCACGGCTTAAGAGGAAACGGTGGCCACTCCTAACCCTGGCCGAGAGCGGAGGCACGTGGTGGACACACCAGCACATTTCCTGCGGAAGCCCCTGGCCACAGATCTGAGCCAACAACGAGACATGGTGCCGTGTCTCAGGGTCCAGGAGGGCGCGGGGATGGGGCAGTCACGACGGGAGTTTCCAGACTCCGGGTGAGCCCCGGGACTCCAGGACACCTGAAGAGGTGGGCACCCAATGGGGGGCACCCAGCCCCGGCTCCTTCCCTCTCCTGCACCCACCTGGGAAAAGCCCAGAGCTTGGCCTGTGGTTGAGAGATAGGGCCAGGCAGTTAAGCGTCCAGGCCTGGCCAGGAGGAAGTGATGCCCTCCGAGTGCCGACCGCACTGTCCGTGTGTGGGGACCTCCCCTCCGGCTCCAGCTGCCACGCAGGCCGGGAGCCGGCTGAGCAGCAGCCCGCACCCCCAGCACAAGCCCCGTGGTGGCCCTGACACTGGCACACTGCCCAGCTTTTTCTTTTTTTTAATTTTTATTGAATCACCATGTGGAAAGTTACAAAGTTCTCAGGTTTATGTCTCAGTTATACAATATTCAAACACCATCCCTTCACCAGTGCCCATATTCCACCACCAAAATCCCCAGTATACCCCCGCCCCCCACCCCAACTGTATAACTGAAGGATTTCACTTCATTTTCTCTTTACCTTGATTATGTTCCATATTTCAACACAAAACTCACTATTATTGTTGGAGTTTCCCCCCAAGAAAGACAGCCCTACTAAGGAAGCATTTGATAATTAGTTTTCCATTAAGAGATTGTATGTTTTCAGTTTTTAGAAAAGGTCGTGCGGGCGGCCGCGCAGTTCGGAGTTGTCCCAGTCCCGCAAGCCGGAGCCATGTTAGCTGCTGCTCAGTGTCGCCAGGGCTCCATCTGGAGAAGGTGTGGTGGCTGCACCTCCTCCGTCTGCATCCCTGGTGTTGCTCGGGTCCGGAGCATTCTCCTGCCGTGTTGCTCACCAGAATGCCCGGCTTCTCTGTTGAATGTACTGCCCAGCTTTTTATCTCAAAAAGAAAAGTTTCTCATCATAGAAGCTAGGATGGTGCTCAGTTTTTTTTAATTATTGATGGGGGTTCTGTGACTCACAGTATCATTCATGATGGTTTTCCAGGCACGTGATTCTGAACCTATGCTCCTCCACAGCTGCCCACCTCCCTTGCCAGGACCCCCGCTCTCTGCCTCCTATCCCCTGCTACAAACTCAGTGTTAAGGTCAGTTGCCTGTTGTGCTGCCCCCAGCCCTTTGCTGCTCCCCAGCTGTGTCTCTGAGTCCCACCCGTAAGACATCACTTTGCCCCTTTCCTTTCTGCTTCACTCAGCGCGACACCCTCTAGTTCCATCCTGTCTCTGCCAACTGCAGGGTCTTGACCCTTTTTGGAGCTGCATAGTACTCCACGTGTGTTTGCCACAACCTCCTGACCCATTGTCTGCCTGTTGGGCATTTGGGCTGCTTCCGTGTCTCAGCATTGGACTGAGTGGAGTTGAACTCAGGTGTGCATATGGCCCTTCCGCGTGATCTGGATCCTACTCCAGCATTTTTATTTTATAAAAAAAAAACAATGTGAAGGTGAGAGCTGGTGTTGAAAGCCTTTTTAACTAGCTTCCCCCGGGTGAGATCAAAGGAGCTGGGGTGCAGTCGCCGCCTGTGAAGTGGGCAGGTCTGAGCCCTCCCTGGGGTCAGCGTTGCTCAACCATCACACATGTCTAATTTGGGAGTAATTTTGGCCCCCAAAAACGGCCCGAGGGCATCTGGCATCCATGCAGGCCCTGCCTGCCCAAGGCCCAGGAACAATTGGCGGGGGCACCCCGTCCCCCTGCTCATGACGAGGAGGACATTCCCCTCTGTCCCCAGGGCACGTGTGGGGGTGGCCTTCCCTTTGGGGCGACTGTCAATGGCTGCTGGGCCATCTGGGCCAGGCCCAGCAGTGACCCCTCGGGCCGTGGGAGGCTCCTCGGAGCAGCAGGTCCTGGGCCAGTTGCAGGTACATGGGGACTCAGCCGAACGCCCCAGATCTCACTCCTGGGAAGGGGGGCCAAGTTCGGCCCCTACCTGAGGGACACGGACACTTTTGGGGGACAGGTTTGAGCCCCGCGGCCCTGGGCCCCTCATGACACAGGACAAGGGTCGCCCGGCCCCGAGGCTCAGCTCCTCACTGCGAGTTCTGGCCCGTCTTCCCTGTGGCCCCATGGGCTTCCGGGTTGTGGTCCCCCCACGGCTCATGCCCAGACCCCGGCCCCACTGCCCTCAGCCCCCGGAGTTGCGGCCGCTGAGGGGAACTTCAGTGTTGAGTCAGACGCCCACGGCTCTGGGGCTCGGGAGCACGAGGGGCAGCTGGACGGGCCCAGCGGTGGCAGTGAGCCGACTGCAGGAATCAGGGCCGGGGTGCGGGAAAGCTCTGGCGCCTGTCCCTCAGCCCCAGGGCTGAGCCGACAACTAGCTCACAACAACCCTCACTCAGTGAGCAACCCCAGGGGGCAGACGGCACCCCCGGCTGTGCCCGGCGCCTGCCTGAGGTTCCAAGAGCAGCTCCTGCCCCCAGGAGGGGCCACGCCTGGCCCTCACCCAGCTGCACCCGCCCCTGCCCCTGCCCCGAGGCTTGATCTGAGGGCTCAGCCCAGAGGCGAGACAGAAACATCGCTGGTGGGTGCAGGTGGCTGGGCCTGCCGTCCACACGGCTTCCCCCGGCCTCTGCCATCTCCCCGCGCCCACTCGCCAGTCCCAGGACTTGGCACTGGGTGGTGTTCACCCGTCACCTCTGCCTCCCGCCACCCGCCCTGGGTGCAGCTGACAGCCACAGAGCGGCTTGCGACAGAGTTCCTGCCCTCGAGAGAAACTCGGCCTCATCCTGGGCGTCAAAACAGAAACGCCAAACAGAAAACAACGCTGAACGGGCCTCCCCCCTGTGGGATTCTGAAATTAACCCGGGAAGCGTTTCAGGGCGGGTGGGGGGCAGAGGAGGAACAACCTCAGAATCTCGGAAAAGGCAGGGAGAGCTTCCTGGAGGGGGTGAGGTCAGGGCATGTCCTCACACGCTGGGCTCAGCAGAGGGAGAAGGAAATGGACGGCCAGTCGGTCAGGACTCAGGCTCCTCACGCCTGAGGGGGTGAGGTATGGGCTTCTGGCAGCACCTGCAGCAGGCACCCTTCCCTGAGGCCGTGCCGGGCACCCTGCTCCCTGGCAGCCCACCCCAGGATGGTTTCTCGCCAGACTCCCAGGAAGGCGTGTGGCAATGTCCCTCCTGCCCCCGCCGGTTTTCACCAACGCTGCTCAGGGCCCTCCTGCAGGGGGTCGGCACGGGTAGGGGCTTCTGAGGGGTGCAGGGAACCTCAGCAGGGACCTGCAGGGACCCAGCCTGCTCTGAGGTGTGTCCTGGCCTCAGGCCCACGTGCCCAGCACCCTCCATGCAGACCCTGGCCAGCCCGATTTCCAACCGACAGAAGCGGCCTGGACTGAGCTCAGGCCTCGCCCGCCAGCCAGGACACCTGAGTGACAGACAGAGACACTGCTTGTTGCTCACCCCAGTGAAGCACCCTGATTCCAGTCCGGCCCACCAGGGCTCAGGGGCGCCCCCTGCAGTCGCCTGCTTCCAGCCCCCTTCACTGCGCCCTATGATGAAGTTTGAGGCCCTGGAAACTTCCACCCGACTTTGGTTTTTGTTTTGTTTTGTTTTTTTAACGAATCACGGTGAGATGCAGTTAAAGACTTACGAACTCTCATGATTGTGTTCCAGTCAAACAATGTTCGCGCACCCATCCCTCCACCAGGGCCCGTTCTCACCCCCAATGTCGTCCACCCTTGAGGGAAGCGCGTTCCAAGTGCTCACAAGGCCTCCCCTCGGGGCCTGTCCACGTGCTGGACAGACACCCACAGCCACGCACAACTGACCAGAGGCCTGCTCAGGAATCTCAGGCCACTTGGCTGTGTGAACACCACAGTGATAACACACTAACGCGAGTGCACAGATGTCCCCGGGCCGCGTGGAGGCCACCTCGGGCGCTGTCTGTCAGGAGCGAAAGGGCAGCTGTGGGCCAGCTGGGCGGGCGGGATGATCCCTCGCACACGCTGCACGCGGCACAAAGGCAAACAACTGTCCCGAGTGAGCCACCTGCGGGAGATGTGTGGACTCCTGGAACAATCAAGTCTCCTGGCAAAGGAGTCAGAGTCACATGGACTCGCCCAGGCCTGCCCGGAAGTGACCAGGTGTACACGAGGGGCTACAGTACTGGAGGGACCTGCCCGTGCCCCAGCGAAGCCAGAACTCACAGTGTGGCCTGTGATAAGCCTGATTGCGTCACCCCGACAGGACAAACACCCAGAAGGGCCACGGGGCACCAGGGCCCTAGCCCCCCGCATTGTACTCAAGATTAGGGGTCAGCAGCCCTCAAGGCTCAAGGCCTCGCTCCTGGCCGCTCATTCCTCAGTGCTCTCACGCAGGTGTTGGGTTGGGAGGACCCCAGGAGGGCAGCTGTGGGGCGGGTCTCACCTGGGCTCAGGAATGGCACAGCCCAGCCCCACCCTCTCCCCGGCCTGCTGGTTATGCCCATCTTGGGGTGGAACAAAGAGGCTCTCTGTGGGTTTACTGGGGCCCGGCTCACCCTGCAAATGTTTGTCTCCTTCTGGATGAGAGAGGGGGGAAAAGCCACCCTTTGAGTGGCGCGTAGTGAGGCTCCTTTGAAGGGATTGAAGGTTGGGTTTAGCAAACAGGACCTGGCAGGGCGTGGGCGGAACTGCCCTGGGAATGGGCGGGAGGCTGCTCAGCAACACACCTGGAGCCACACCAGAGCCCGGGATGGGCTCGCTTGCTAGGCCCTGCTCAGCCTTCTCCTGTGCTCCTGGCACCCACGCCCGGGAAGGCTGTTGCTTCTGCCTGCGCAGGACCCAGCACACAGCCCAGAGCCAGCCTGTCCCCACCCCCTTCTTCCTCCCCAGCCCCTAGAACCAGGGTTCCTCAGTGACCGTGCTCGAACTCAGGGCACCCAGAAACACCGGGACATAAGGAGTAGGAAGCAGCAGCTCCGTGTCCCTCTGGGCTGACTGGGCCCCCAACGGTCCCCCAGCACCGGTGACTAATGCAGGAGAAAGCAGGGTGGAGCCTCAAAGTCATCCCTGCATCCCCCCCAAACAGGGGCACCACAGCCAAGGGGTCTTCAGGACAGATGAAGGAAGGAAGGAAAGAGGGATCCTCCCTTACACACAGCCCAGAAGCACAAGCATGCACACATACGCACACGGCACGTGCAGGGAGCACGGGCACATATGCCTGTGAACATGTGGGTGAGTAGGGGCATGTACATGTATGGGTGTGAGGATGTGGGCATGTGTGGGTGGGCATCCTTGCAGTGTGCAGAGAAGTGTGGGTGTGGACAGATGCATGTGAGGTGTGAAGGAGCAGCTATGTGTGTGTGCGTGTGTGTGTGTATGTAGGTGTAGGGACGTGTGTAAATGTGAACATGTGTGTGTTTCTGTGTGTGGATGTGGATGTTTGGGTGTGTCTATGTGTGGGTTTGTTTATGTGTGTATGTGTAGGATAACATGGGGTTTGTCCTTTTAGCCTTGCCTCAGGGAACATAGTTTGCCTTAAAGCAATGTCCTTTCTGTATGGACACAGGAAGACAATATTGTGCTTGTAACTTGGGAGTTGATTGACTCCAATAATATTTACTCCTGAGCATCTGCTTTCTTAACTCAGTTGCCCTCAGTTCCTAGCACCCCAAAAGCAGGATCCCGACGAGGGACAGGACGGATCCAGGGCAAGCGGTGAGTTATGTGCTACCCTGGCATCGAGATAGGCCAGGCCAAAGTGCCACAATACTCAACTATAAGTTGAGGGCATGATCATGGACAATGCTGTCATGATCCAAAGGTAACGACAAGACTAGGACCCTGCTGGGGTTAGGAAGATTAACCTGGCCTGGGGACTGTGGTCTGGAATGTATAGTGAGATGTCCTCAGGAAGAACCAAACTTTATATTTCTTACTGTGCTCATACAGAATGACATTGCTAGGAAAATTAAAAGTAGATTTACTATAACTATTTAAGCAGATTACTAGCTCACACCCTGACACACCCTTGTTTAGAATCACACCCTTGAGAGGATCTCCTTAGATGAGATTTTGTTAATCTCCTCAAGAAATGGTCTTACCCTTCTTTGTTGATTTGTTGATGTTAAACCCACCTTTTTTGCCACTGCCCTATGGAATTTGCTATATAAACTGAGACTGTGGGGCAGAGGGGGGACAGAAGAAGAAGACAGGGGAGAGAGAAGAAGGAGATAGAAGAAGATCCAGAGAGAGTGGCCAGACTCAGAAGAAGCAGAGAGAGAGAACGAAATAAACTGATCAAGCAACCAGTTTGGCCTTCTTCCTTCCTTCGCCTGCCTCATCATCATCACCATCATCCTCCCCTGGAGTGGGGAAGCGGCAGCGGGAGAGATAGAGCCCCGCTGGTCCCTCTTTTCTTTTCTTTTCCTTTTTTTTTTTTTTTAAGTAAATAGATTTTATTTAGAGGTTCCTGAGGGAAGGAGGAAGGGATAAGTGGAAAAGAAAAAACAGTAGGAGTAACATGCTCAAGAGAGAACTCGGGCTTCTCCAAGGGTGGAGGAAGCTCTACACACATCCTAGCACTGGACACAAAAGCATGAAAGTACACATCTCAAGGGGGGAGATGCGGGCGACACATGTGCTCGGGCACCACATGTGCTCGGCCACATGGGCACAAGCAGCACATGGGCTCAGGCAGCATATGCTCCCCCTCTTTTCTTTTTTTTGTTTTTACACATGTATGTGTCCATGTAGGGGTGTTTACATGTGTGTGTTTATGTGTGTGTAAAGTGTGTGTGTCCATGTGTGAACGCATAAATGTGTGGGTGTATCCATGTGAGGGTGTATATATTGTGGGTGTGTGGGTGTGTGCATGTGTACATGTGTGAATGTGTATCTGCATATGTGTGGATGCATGTAGGTGTCTGTTGTGGGTGTGTACATGTTGGGGACCCTCTGGAAGTCAAGTGCAGCCTGGAAGGTCTGCGTGGGATCTGGGGGAATACCCTGACCCACCACCCCTTCTTTTTTAAAATGTTTTATCTTTTTAAAATTTTTAAAAATTTTATTGATCTGTTTCTTGGCTTTGGGTCACACCCAGCAACGCTCAGAGGTTACTCCTGACTTCACACTCATGAGTTTCTCCTGGCGGTGCTCAGGGCTCCCTATGGGATGGCAGGGATTGAACTCAGGTCAGCCGTGTGCAAGGCAAACGCCTTCCCCACTGTGCTGTCACTCCGGCCCCACAGTCCCGTCCTGAGCCCCTCCCGGCTGGATGGCCCCTTGTGCTCAGAGCCCCAGAGGGGCCTTGGGTGGGGGCGTATGTGCGGCTCTGCCCTGAACAGGCCTCTCGGCACTGCGTCCGGCACAACAGGGGCCTGTCTGGGGCCTGTGCTGGGCTCCGGCCTGAGGCCAGAGCACTGTTTCCGGGGTCTTAGCGGGGACGGGAGCAGCGTGGAGTGAGGGGGTGTGGCAGACGTGGCACCTGGGCCTGGATGACTCTCCAGTGAGGCCACACAATGCCCGTCCAGACAGTCTCTTCGTGGGAGGCGCCAGGGCTGGACTCGGCCGGGATCAGGCCGGACTGTGGACATGCCCTGAGGCTGGGAGCACCGGGAGTAAGGCGGGTACAGAGGAAGTGGGGCATGGCCCTGAGTGGGACTGGGGTCTGCACCCAGGGCCGTCCCCTAGCCTGGACGCTGGACATGCCCAGCCACACCCTCCCCAGGGCGTCGCCCGCATAACCGCGCACTCTGCTTCAGGCCGCGTGCCCTGGGGAGGAAGCTGTACAGGCACAGCCTCTACGCAGTCTCCTCGGCCCAGAGGCCGGCCCTGCTGCCCACAAACCCACCGAGGCTCAGCCTTCACCCAGCCAAGCGCTGGCGGCCGGGCACGAGAGCAAAGAATATTCTGACTTTAAACAATGACGTGTCTCGGGCAGGACAGGCTGTGCCGAGGGGCTAAAATTAAACCTGGTGATCTTTGCAGAACTTCAGTCAGGCTGTGGAAAGAGGCTGAGGCCTCCCTCTCCCTCTCCCTCCCTGTCCCCCTTTCTCCCTCCCCCTGCTGCTTCCCCTCCCTCCCTTCCTCCCTCCCTTTCTCTCCCTTCCTCTCCTCCTCTCCTCCCCCTCCCTCCCTTGCTCTCCCCTCCTCTCTCCCCTCTGAGTGACAAGGAAGGGCAGGGTCGTGCCCTCCCGGGAAAGAATAGATTCTCCCCGCCAAGAGCCTCTGCAAACAAGAGGGCAGTTTTCTAAGGCTGTGGGGTTTGAGGGAAACCATCTGTTTTCTGTAGACCTGCGGGAGAGTGTCCAGGGCTGTTTATGAGGATGGAAACGCTGGGGTGTAAGTGAGGGCGCAGGGGCGTGGCCAGGCCGAGGTCTCGCTCTGCCCATCTGTGAAATGGGGCCGTGGCCCCTTCAGCTCATTGTCACCCACAAGCACACAGGCAGAAACGTGTGCACACCCGGGACACTCCAGCCATTGAGGAATGCGGATGGCCAGGGCCACTCAGCCTTACAGGGAGACTTGAGCCATCCGTCCTGCCACCACAGCCCCCAGGAAGGGACAGCAGGTGGGGCCCCTCCCCACAGCTGGAAGCCAACACACATTTCCACCACTGGCTGCTGTGTGGACCCCGGGGCCCACCAAGGCCGGGTGTCCATTGTTCTATGGGAGGCACACGAAGGCTGGGACTGTCTGAGGAGCAGCAGGCACAGGACTTTCCAGAAGGTTCCTCTCTGTTTTTCTGGAAGCTTCTACGTATCAGTAGGCCGCAGCAGATGCCGTGAGTGCAAACACGACCTTCCTGCCTCGTCTCTGAACTCAGGAGCAGCGAGCTGGGAGACACTACAGCACCCACCTGAGACCTTTGGTTCAGAGAAATAGGTTGGAGCATATTCCAGCCCGGATGAGCAGAACCAACGGAAGAGGGGGTGGCGGAGGGCGGGGTCATGGGGAGGGGCGCAGGCAGGGCCCGGGAGTGATGGGGCAGGTGAGTCAGCATGGGCTTGGCCAGGGCAGGTGCTTGGACTTCACTCACCTCCCAGTGGTTCTCACCACCTTCCCTGTCAGACAATAGCAACCACCACAGCAACAACCACCATAGCAACAACTACAGCCACACACCATAGTAACAACCGCAGCCACAACCACCACAGACACAACTACAGCAACAGCAACCACAGCAACAACCATAGATACAACCACCACAGCAATAACCACAGCCACACACCATAGTAACAACCGCAGCCACAACCACCACAGCCACAACTACAGCAACAACCACCACAGCCACAACTACGGCAACAGCAACCACAGCAACAACCATAGATACAACCACCACAGCAATAACCACAGCCACACACCATAGTAACAACCGCAGCCACAACCACCACAGCAACAACCACAGTAACAACCACCACAGCAACAACCGCAGCCACCTACTATAGCAACAACCACAGACACACACCATAGTAACAACCGCAGCCATAGCCACCACAGCAACAACCACCACAGCAACAATCACAGCAACAACCACCACAGCAATAACCACAGCCACCTACCATAGCAACTACAGCCACACACCATAGTAACAACTGCAGCCACACACCATAGTAACAACCGCAGCCACAACCACCACAGCAACAAACACAGCCACAACCACCACAGCCACAACAACGGCAACAACAACCACAGACTCAACCACCACAGCAACAACCATAGCCACACACCATAGTAACAACCACAGCCACAACCACCACAGCAACCACCACAGCAGCAACCACCATAGAACAACCACAGCCACCCGTCATAGTAACAACCACAGTCACAACCACCACAACAACCACAGCAACAACCACCATAGAACAACCACAGGTACAACCACCAGCCACAAACACCATAGTAACAATCACAGACACAACCACCACAGCAACAACCACAGTCACACACCATAGTAACAACCACAGCCACAAACACCATAGTAACAACTACAGGCACACTCCATAGCAACAACTACCATAGCAACAACAATCACAGCAACAACCACAGTAACAACCATAGCAACAATAACTATAGCAACAACTACCATGGCAATAACCACAACAGCCACCACAAGAGCAGCAACAACCCCAAGAACAATAACCACAGCAACAACAACCACAGCAGTAATAACCACAGAGCAACCACCCAAGCAACTACCCCAACAACCACCACAGCAACAACAACCACAGTAACAACCACCCCAGCAACTGCGTGGCTGCTTCAAGTGTTGTCCAGAAAGAAGTCCCTGTGACTCTATGAACGCCCCTGGGAGAAGCTTCAGTCCTGGACGCGCCTGGTGGGGGGCTCCCCGTGGAGAGGGCGTCCCTGCCGCTGCTAGGCTCTGCCCAGACGTGCCCGTGGGGTGTGCCCCGAAGTTCGTGCTCCGGTCGGAAAGTGAGATGGGGTGCGAAGGCTGCCCTGCCTCAGAGAGGGGCCTCTGGGGGCTCCTTCCATAGTGCTTCTCGTGGCTCACCACACTCCCAGAACCCCGGCCGGCCTCAGCTCACCGCTGCGGACCCCCTCAGCTACACACCGCCACCCCCGGAGCTTCTCCCAAAAATGCATGTTTGGGTGCAAAAGGCAACCTCAGGGTCCCTGGGCGCCTCTGCTCCCACTGCCCGGGAGGCCTGAGGTCAGGAGAGGGAGTGAGCTGAGTGGGCAGCCCTGCCAGGGGAAACGGCCTCGCTGCCCGGTGGGGTGGAGAGCACTCGACGTCCGGTCACTCAGGAGCCGAATGAGCCAGATCCACACAGACGGCCTGACCCCACCAGCACGTGGTTCTGGGATGGGCTTTAGGGGCCACATATGTGGGCAAGTCCCACGGCCCCAGAGAAATGACACCCTGGACAGTCACAGCTGACCCCTGCACCCCCAAGCCCAGGAACCCCACTGCATGTCCTCTTGGACTGCCCACTTGTGGCCGAGTTCCAGGGACAGAGGGATAGGGATTGTCCGACTGCCAGCTCAGTGCAGACAGCAAAGCAGGGGTAGATGGGCTGTGGGGCTCAAATCGGCACTGAGAGGCTGGGCAGGGATGGCACTACCCCACGGTGGCCCTGAAGGCCCCCCACCACCATGAGGCTTCCCACCCCCACCCCAGGGCTGAGGGTGAGGAAGAGGCCTCTGGAGTGGAGTGCCCTGGGGAGAGGATTGGTGGAGGGCAGAGGTGACCAGGAAGGGCCTGCAGCAACTCAGCTTGGGAACTGGACTCCAAGGGGGCATGTGGGAAGGTTCTGGATAAGCATCAGCCCCAGAGCCCTAAGGAAGGTCCTGCAGGCCAGAGCTTCCCCCGCACCGCGGCCTGGGGGACACAGGACCCCAGAGCTTCCCCGCCCCCCGCACCACGGCCTGGGGGACACAGGACCCCAGAGCTTCCCCCCCCCTGCACCATGGCCTGAGGGACACAGGACCCCAGAGCTTCCCCCCCCCCCCCGCACCACGGCCTGGGGGACACAGGACCCCAGAGCTTCCCCCCCCCCCCCGCACCATGGCCTGGGGGACACAGGACCCCAGAGCTTCCTCCCCCCCACACACCACGGCCTGGGGGACACAGGACCCCAGAGCTTCCCCCCCACACACACACCACGGCCTGGGGGACACAGGACCCCAGAGCTTCCCCCGTACCGTGGCCTGGGGGACACAGGACCCCAGAGCTTCCCCCCACCCCCCGCACCGCGGCCTGAGGGACACAGGACCCCAGAGCTTCCCCCCCCGCACCACGGCCTGGGGGACACAGGACCCCAGAGCTTCCCCCCCCGCACCACGGCCTGGGGGACACAGGACCCCAGAGCTTCCCCCGTACCGTGGCCTGGGGGACACAGGACCCCAGAGCTTCCCCCGTACCGTGGCCTGGGGGACACAGGACTCCTGGGCCATTGCCCGGGGCAGAGGCAGCCCAGCAGAAGGGGGACAGCTGGGCAGCATCCTCTCTGGCACCTCCTGGGTGTGTCGATTTCGGCAGTGGCGGCTGCAGCTCGCGTCTGGTTCCATTTCATCACATGCAGTGTGGCCCAGGGCCCAGGGCGGCAGGACACCAGTGCCACACTCTCGGCTCACACGGGCACTGCCGAGCAGGCACACAGCCGCTGTGCAGCGCCAAGGACACACTGCTGGGGCAGGAGCAGAGCTGCTGGGCCGAGCATGGAGCATGTAAGCAGCACTGGGGGTGTGCTTTGGGTCACCGGGCGGTCCCCTGGTCCCCTGGAGACCCCCTTTCATGTCCTTCTCCTGCATCTCCAGCAGAGGACACAGAGCATGGGCGTCTGTTCACCGCAGTGAGGATCTGCCAACCCATTCTCCAGAGTGGCCACCTCGTCCACACCCACACACATGAGAGTCTTAGCAGGCCCACGCCTGCCCAATCGCACAGACCGTCAGTGTGGTGGACACGGGGTCCACAGGGCCCTCTCCTAGCGCTGCACAGTGACCCTGACGCTGAGCACGCCTCCCTGTGCACTGCATGGCTTCCGACCGTTCGCTCAGGCCTCACTGTGTCGGCCGTCACTGGCGTCGCTCCCGCTCTCTCGGCCGGATGTGCGTCTGCCGGTTTTACTCCTGGCCTGTGGCTTGTCCGGCGAGGTTGGCATCGATGAACAGACGGTTCGCATGTGATGACGTCCAGCACCTGGGCCTGCGCTGAGCAGAGAATCCTCCCCCCAGAGAGCAGCCCACGTGGGGCCTGTCCCACCTCCCCAGTCGGGCAGAGGCAGAGCTCGGCCTGGGGCTGCTGCTGTGGAACCATCGGTCCGGAAGACCCGCCTGGCGCCTTCCTGAGGGACTAGCTCTCCACAGCAAGAAGGTCCGTGTTAAGCCTGAGTCCACTCCTATGTCACAGTCACATGTGTCGTGGCACCTTCCAGCCCCTGCCCACATGTCAGCCCTGCAGCCTCTCACACCCACACTCCTGGTCTCTGAGTTTCCAGGAGAATGCTGAAGCCCACAGCTCAGTTCCTTCTTATTTTGTTTTGTTTTGCTTTGGGTCACACCCAGCGATGCTCAGGGGTTTTTCCTGGCTCTGCACTGAGGAGTCACTCCTGGTGGTGCTCGGGGATCCAGCCCAGGTCGGCCGAATGCAAGGCAAGTGCCCTCCCCAATGTCCTATCGCTCCACCCCCCTGGCTTCTGTTTAAAAGAACAAATGCCAGGGGCTGAGCAATAGTACAGAGAGTAGAGTGTTTGCCTTGCACTCCGCCAACCCAGGTTCGATTCCCAGCGTCCCATATGGTCCCCCGAGTACCAGGAGTAATTCCTGAGTGCAGAGCCAGGAGTAACCTCTGAGCATAGCTGAGTGTGACCCAAAAAGTCAAAAAATTATTTAAAAATAAATTTAAAAAAATAAAAGAACAAATGCCTCGTGCCAAGTGAGAGCCACGTGCAGCCCTGGAGGCCCCCGACCCCCATCCTCAGACTGTGCCCAGTGAACCCCGCCCAGTGCACCAAGAATGCTGGAGGGGCCCTGGGCCCCCTAAGCACCACACAGGAGACCACTGCAAACAATAAATACCTGCTACACTAGAGATACATGAATGCATCTTGTATACATGCACAAATGCATATGCATACACAAATGCACATGTATGTACATATATGTGGGTATATATATAGTAAGTGTATGCTTGTGTGTATGATGTATGAATGCATGCATGTGTACATGAATGCCTATGTAACACACACGTAAATACATGTGAACATACACATGTATAGGTACATGTATGCATACATGCATGTAAGCATAGAACAGCAGCCAGGGTTGGAATTAGCTCTGTGGTACCATGCATGTCTTGTATGCACAAAACCAGTTCAGTTCTCAGGGCCACACTCAAGGATCAAGGAAGCGGCTGAGGGTACCGTCCAGTGAGGCACTGTCCAGACAGGTCACACCTACACCATGGAACACTGTGCAGCTACTGGAAAAATGAAGCCATGAAACTTGCTGACACATGGATGGACCTGGACAGCATCAAGCTGAGTGAAGTGAGCCCGAGGGAGAGGGACAGACAGAGGATGATCGCACTCATTTGTGGGATATAAAAAAGTTGTAAAACCATGGGGGCTGGAGCAATAGCACAGCGGGTAGGGCGTTTGCCTTGCACGCGGCCGACCCAAGTTCGAATCCCCCCAAGTTCGAATCCCAGCATCCCATATGGTCCCCCGAGCACCGCCAGGGGTAATTCCTGAGAGCATGAGCCAGGAGTGACCCCTGTGCATCGCTGGGTGTGACCCAAAAACAAAAACAAAAAAAATTGTAAAACCATAACATGTGAATAATACCCAAAGACAGAAGAAATAAGGGCCAGGAGGACGGGTCCATGGGAGGAAGCCAGCCACCAAGGGGGAGGGGGCAGTTGGGACAGAGGAGGGACCATGATAACAATGAGAGTTGGAAATAGTCACTCTGGACAAGAACTGGGTACTGTAAGGAGGTAAGGTCATATGCATGATAACCTTTCAGTAACAGTATTGCAAACTACAGTGCCTAAAAGGAAGAGGGTGGGGGAGGGGGGGGGGGGAGAGAGAAAAGGAGGGTGGGAGAGAGAGGGAGGGAGAGAGAGGGAGAGGGAAGGAGAGAGGGAAAGAGGGAGAGGGAGGAAGGGAGAGAGAGAGGGAGAGAGAGAAAGAGAGAGGGAGAGAGAGAGATAGAGGGAGAGAGAGAGAGAGAGAGAGAGAGAGAGAGATAGGTGTCTGCCATACAGGAAGGCTGTGGTCAGTGGGGGAGGGAAACCAAGGATACTGGTGGTGGGAAATATCCACTGGTGAAGTGACGAATGTTGGAACATTGTATGACTGAAACCCAATCAGGAGCAACTTTGTAACTGTGTCTCATAGTGATTCAAAAAAAATTGTTGCTTTTAGAAAAACCTACACATCCACTGAACCCAGTCTCCCTGCTACTTCCTCTTGTCTGTGGGCCTGAGGGAGCTCCAGGGGCTGGTTCTGAGCTTGGCACTGCCCAAACCCCGGGTACCCGGGCAGGACGCTCATACCCACCCGGAGGCCGGGCTGTGAGGCCTGAACCCCAGGAGCTGGAGGTGCCCCAGGTGGGGAAGGCAGCAGCAGGGAGCAGCCCCCACCCCTGCCATCCTTGGTGCTCAGCTGAGGTTCCGCATCTTCTGCTGATGCTGAGACTCTCCTGCGGGGGGCAGAGAGAAGCAGGAGAGGAAAGATGAAGAGAGAAGTTTCCCGAGGCGGCAGGCCCATGGCAGGGACCTGGGCTGACACAGAGGACAAAGGCTCCTGGACAGGACGAGGGCCCAGTGGCCTCTGGTGGCCTCTGAAGTCCATTGTGTCAGTGGTTCAGCCCCAGTTGCCACGGCAATGGCGGCCCTAGAAGGCCAGGCCGGTTCTGAGCACTCGGGAAGGCGGCTATGGTTTCAGGACCTGCCCCATTTCGCCCGGTCCCCCAGCAAGAAGCCCCCAGAGGAAGAGTAGTGTGGCATGTCCCTGCGGGAGCCCTGGGCCTAGAGTGACCATCACTCTGGCCCACCTGGGCGTCTCCGTGTGAACCAGTTCCTGGCCGAAGTTTAGAGAAGGTGATGGCCGGTGTTCAGGAGGGGGGGGTCTGCCAGCTCCCAGGGGACCAAGCCTGCCATTGTCTGCAGACATCGGGGAGCTAGGACCTCGGATAACAACAGGCCTGGGTTCATTTCCGGCACCACACAGCGGGGGTCCGGCAACACTACAGGCTGAGCCGAGCAAGAGTCACCGTGGGGTTCCGGGACCCCCGAGCACCCTCACCTGGAAAGACACAACTGGGGATGTAGGGACTCTGCTCCTTGGAGGCCCGAGAGACCCACTGACCGGGCTCACGGACGGCCCCGACTGCCAGGTCCCGTGTCTAGCTGCAGGCCCCCCGGGGGTCTCGGGGTGGGACTAAGGCCAGAGCCTGGGGCTGTGTGTGCGGCCAGCTCCAGAGACAGCGGCTGTGGCAGAGCCTGCAGAAGGGCAGTGGACGGCTGCGTCCAGTGCTGCCCACCGTTGGGGAAGCCCGTGATGCACCTGGTTGGCATGTGAGGCTGCAAACAGCCGCTCTCTGGCCCGAAGACCCCCTGCTCCACACAGGGCAGCCTCGCAATGGTGGGGGCTTCCTCTCCCTGCGACCTGCCACAGAAGGAGGGCAGGGGGCCAGGGGAACAGCTGGGTCTCCTTGTAGTGCTTGGGCCCCAGCCAGGCCTGCTATGGGGCAGGAGAGACCACAGCACAGAGGCAGCTCCTGACCCCGGGGCCCTGGGACCTGCTTGTGGCCTGCCTCGGTCCCCAACCTCTCTCGTGGCCAACACTTGGGGTTCAGGAGGTTTGGGGAGCACCTGGCCCCCAGACTGCTCCCAGGGCAGGCTCATGCACTCTGGCTCTCACAGGGGCCAGAGCCCAGAGACCCCTCCACAGACCCCCCAGATAGGCCAGACGCCCCGCCACTCTGGAGCACAGCAGTGAGCCTGGAACCCTCCAGAAGGCAGAGCTGGTTTCTCAGAATGGAGCCGTAGGCAATGAAGGCAGCCCTGGGCCTGGGCGACACAGTCAGGCCGTGGTCAGCCCGTGTCCTTCACCTGGGGGACGGTTGAGCTCCCAGCCCGT
This sequence comes from Sorex araneus, assembly GCF_027595985.1. Classification (NCBI taxonomy): domain Eukaryota; kingdom Metazoa; phylum Chordata; class Mammalia; order Eulipotyphla; family Soricidae; genus Sorex; species Sorex araneus. Next base: position 68,420,524 of record NC_073310.1, on the reverse strand, counting down.
CTGTGGGAACTCTGTCTGTGGGACCCCCTTCTGTAGGACCCCATCTGTGGGACCCGCTTCTGTAGGGCCCTGTCTGTGGGACCCCCATCTCTCTGGGTGAGCGCCTATCTCCAGCACACTCTGGGGATCCAGCTACCTCCAGAGCATCTGGGAACAAGGGGGCCTGCAGTAGCGTTTCTGCCCTGAGGCACCCAAGGCCCTGCTGCAGGCCTCAGGACAGTGCCCACATGGCCTGGACATCCTTCCAGTCCTGCAGCCACAGCGCTGACCCTGGCCGTCACCTGCCCACCCCAGGGCCCTCCTGCCCAACTCCAGGAGCAGGTGAGCCGGGGGGCCTCGGGGTGGCCCGGAGCCACTGGCCCATTCAGAGCGGCCTGAAATAGCTCTGAGGGACAGCTGGCCTGAGGAGAAGTGGGGAGCAGGCCCGGAGACTGGGTGTCCGCACTGGGCTTAGCGCGTCTATTTGAAGCTGGGTTTGAAGTCAGCCTGCCAGGGGGCTGCTGAGGTGGGGGAGGAAGGGAGCCCAGAGAGGGGGTGGGTGTGGGGGGACTTGGCAGGACTGGGGCGGGGGCAGGGGCGGGGCAGACCAGCTCAAGGGTATGCTATGATGTTAACAAGGAAGGAGCAACTGGCCTGTTTCATCTAGGGCCAGGCCCTGGCGAGGGCCCGCACCATCCCAGCCCTGCCAGGAGTGAGGCCTGAGCACAGAGCCAGGGGCAAGTGTTGAGCACCGTCAGGGGGTGCCCCCATCTGGGGCCGCACCCCCACGCACTGTAAGTGGGAGCACCGGCCCCTGCCCTCGGCCACCCCCGTGAGACTAATCAGAGGTTCCAGGGTCCAACCTGTCAGCTCATGCCGGTGCCCAGACCCGAGAAGTCTCACTGCTCAGCCCTTCCCACCCCCTCCAGGGGCCTGGCCCACCTTCCCGTGCAGCCCACCCAACTCACACACACTCACATACACATTTATACTCACACACATGCACATACACATGCACACACTCACATACATGCCCACACACATTTATGCTCACACACACGCATGCTCATACACACATGCTCACACGCATGCACACACATGCATGCATGCTCACACTCACACACATGCCATGCATAGCCACATACACATGCACCAATGCACACACACTCACACAGACACACATGTGCACACATAAACACACACGCGCAGACACGCACACACACACAGCCACACACACACTCTGACGCACACACACTCTGACGCACACACATGCAGTCTCAGTTTCCCCTTCTGAGGGTTTCAGCCTCTCTTCCATCTGGCCGTCGGAGCCTCTGACACCTTGCCCAGGTGCCTAAACTGTGTAGGCTGCCTGGGACTCGCACCCGAAGCCACGGGGATGCTCTAGACACCAGGACCCTCCCGGGTCACACTGCCCTGGGGTTCCGCACCACCTCGCACCCTTGGGACTGGCACTAGATGGTGTGGCCACCCGAGCGGTGTCCACTGCCCCGTGTCCATGCACTGACCGGAGGTGCCCTGCTGTTCGGGCTCGAGAGACGTGACTCCCTCCACCTCCACAGGCACCTGACTCACTCTGAGTCACCTGGGCCCAGCCCAGCCCAGTTCCGCCCAGCCGGCCTCTGGCCCGTGCTGCAGGCTGTGGGTCAGGCTCTGTCCCAGCCCTGCGCGCCCGCCCGCCCTCTGCCGTTTCTGCTGTGGCACAGGAGGGCACCAGGCTCATGGGTACACACGCGGGAACAGGACAGAGGGTGCGGCGGGCACTGCACACCCCAACCCCCAACCCCCGCCACCACCACCGTTCCCTGGGCTCAGCCCAAAGCTCAGCCTGGGGCTTCCCTGGACAGACCAGGGGGGAGGAGGAGGGAGAGAGGGAGGGAGAGAGGGGGAAAGGGGTAAAAGAAGAGGAACTCGCTCTCTCCCTCTCTCTCCCTCCCTCTCTTCCTCTTTCCCCCTCTCTCTCCCCCCTCTCTCCCCCTTTCTCCTCTCTCCTCTCTCCTCCCCCCCTCCTCTCTCCCCCCTCTCTCCCCCTTTCTCCTCTCTCCTCCCCCCTCCCACCTCCTCTCTCCCCGCTCTCTCTCCCAAGCACACAGAAGCCCTCTCTCTAGCTATCTCTGATGGTCTCTGTGGGTCTGTCTGTCTCCGAGTCTTAGAGAAAGCAGCAGGTCAGCAGGGAAGTTAAGGGCAGCGAGCACAGAACAGGGCTGAGGAGAGGACATGGTCTGGGGGTCTGAGTCCACAATCAATGCCCTGCGGGAGGCAGGTAGGGAGGCAGCAACCCCCGACTTAAGATGGCATGGGGACACCGGTCCATTGGTCATCAGGGACAGCGGCACCCAACAGGCCTCCACAAAGCTCTCTGCTACTCAAGACCAAGAGTATGGCAAAAGCTTGGGTAGGGGACCCCCGGCCGTGCCCAGGCTGTGTGAGCCACCGCGCAAAGGGGTGGGGACGAGGCCTTAAGGTTGTTGGAGGAAATGAAGACGCTGGGCCTTGACTAAACCGAGCTCATTGTGGGCACATCCAGACACCTGTCTCCAGCCCATGTGCCCTGTGGAACCCTAGCCCTGTGGCACAGCCCCAGAGCAGAGGGTCTTGCGGGGAGCCAGCACCCCCAAGGGTCAAGCTCCTTTGAGAAAAATCCAAAGAAACGAGAGAGAGAAAGAGAGAGAGAGAGAGAGAGAGAGAGAGAGAGGGAGGGAGAGAGAGAGGGAGAGAGAGGGAGAGAGGAAGAGAGAGAGGGAGGGAGAGGGAGAGAGAGGGAGAAAGAGGGAGGGAGAGGGAGAGAGAGGGAGAGAGGGAGGGAGAGAGAGGGAGAGAGAGGGAGAGAGAGGGAGGGAGAGGGAGAGAGAGAGGGAGGGACAAGGCGCTGAAATTGGCCCTGTTCCCATCACTGGCTCTCAGGTGTGTTCCGGGAAAGCTGGGCACTGGATATCCGGTGACGCCTGGCTGTTTGAAGCGTCTGGGCCGTCACTCCTGGCACTGGGCGTGTGTGGTGGGGGTCCTTTGCAAAGGGGGCTTAGCCGTGTGGACGCTGTGCTAGACAGAGCAGGGTGAGTGCCCGGCCCTTGGCGGCCAGCCCGCAGCCTTGAGCAAGCCTCCGGCCTGCAGGCGCTGGGCACTGGTGGGAAGGGACCTGCCCGGGCTCAAAATAACCGGCCCACGGCTGGGGTCAGGGGCTCCTCCCCACAGCAGGCGGGTGATGTCAGCGCTGGGTCCCCGCATTCCTCAGAGGCTCAGGTCTGTGCTCATTCGTGTGCTCTGAGCTTCCAGAAACATCCTGGCAACCCCTGAGGCTGCTCTGTGTGAGGGGGGTGGAAGTGTGGGAAGCGTGTGTGTGTGTGGGGGGGGGAGTGGGGGAGTGTATGTGTGAGTCCGAGTGTGTGTCGGAGCGTGTGTGCGAGAGTGAGAACATGAGAAAGCGTGTGTGTGGAGGGGGTGCGTTGACACACACCATCCAGCACAGAATTGATCTGGTTTAACCTCTGACGTCCTTTCTGGGAAGCCGGCTTCGTCTGTCCCCCCACCGTGTCGGGAGGGGCGGGGGCAGGGGTTTGGCCACAGAAATGTCAGGTTGGGGTGGGGGTGGTACTGGCTGGCCGGCCCAGCCCTGCCAGCCCGAGCCACATTCCAAGGCACTGGAAACCTGCTCCAGGACTGTTCGGAAGGGCCCGAGACACATAAACACAAGTTATTTCTGCACTCGCCGCCCAGGGAGGCCCGCGGCCCAGACGGAGGAGCCATGGCCCAGGCGCACTGGCCTGTGTCCACAGCCCGGGGGGCAGGGACGGGGGAGAGCTGCAGGGTAGGGGCGGGCAGACACGCCTCAGTTTCCTCCTCCGGCCCCGTGTGCACCCTATGGCTGGCCCCTGCTGTCAGCAGCGAGCTGGCTGGGTCTCCACAGCCTGGCCCTGGGCAGAGACCCCAGCCCGCGGCGGGGAGAGATGAGGTCACGTCTGCAGGGCCCCTCGGAAAGCAAACCACAGTCATGTCTTGGAAGCAGCTTCTCCCCAAGTGTCTGCACATACCACACGGTGCTGCCAGGACAGGCTGCCCCCCACAGCAGCCCCACAGGACACCTCCCCCTCCGCAGCCTCCCCTCATAGCAGCCCCCAGCAGCCCCTCCCCCGCACAGCCGCAGAGCCCGGGCCTCCCCTCACTGGTGGGCCCAGGATCTCCCCTTGATGAAGGCAGAGCTGTCCAGGCTGTGGGGGCCGCCCTGGACGGGAGCCCTGAAGCCGGAGGCTGGGGGGTCAGTCACAGCAGACACTCCCCAGGGCCGGCAGGGGACAGACGGCCCAGTGGGGACAGGGAGCAGAGCCACAGCAGGCTGGGGTCTGCGGGGCCTGACGGGAGGTCGGCTGGCCAGGCAGGAGTTGGGCAGGGAGAGACAGGAGGCGGCCATCCTGTCCGGAGACCTGGGGCGCCCATAGGTGGCAGGTCAAAGATCATGGCCTGCACCCTATCCCATACCCCCGAAGCACAGTGGGGTTCAGAGCAGGAACTGGGTGGGAGGACCAGGGGGACCCAGGGCCTGGTCAGCGCACTGCAGCACCCCATCAGGGGCGGGGTGCCGGGCCTGTGATGGCACCACGGCACAGCTGGGGCTCAATCCTCTGAGGCCCCCAAGAGCCTCTGCAGCTCAGGCTGCAGCTGAGGGCTGAGCTGGGGGAGAGATTCTGTGGGGAATAGCTCAGATTCAACAGCAGACAGACCCCTCAGCACTAGGACCCCACAGGGCAGAGTCTGAGGGGACCCCGGCACTGAGAACCCCACAGGGCGGAGTCTGAGGGGACCCCGGCACTGAGAACCCCACAGGGTGGAGTCTGAGGGGACTCCGGCACTGAGAACCCCACAGGGCGGGAGTCTGAGGTGAACCCCGACAATGAGAACCCCACAGGGTGGAGTCTGAGGGGAACCCCGACACTGAGGACCCCACAGGGTGAAGTCTGAGGGGAACCCCAGCACTGAGAACCCCACAGGGTGGAGTCTGAGGGGACCCCGGCACTGAGGACCCCACAGGGTGGAGTCTGAGGGGACCCCGGCACTGAGAACCCCACAGGGTGGAGTCTGAGGGGAACCCCGGCACTGAGGACCCCACAGGGTGGAGTCTGAGGGGAACCCCGGCACTGAGAACCCCACAGGGTGGAGTCTGAGGGGAACCCCGGCACTGAGAACCCCACAGGGTGGAGTCTGAGGGGACCCGGCACTGAGAACCCCACAGGGTGGAGTCTGAGGGGACCCCCTGACACTAAGGACCCCACAGGCAGTGTCTTAGGGGACCCCCGACACTGAGGACCCCACAGGGCAGAGTCTGAGGGTCAGTACAGGCTCGGGGACTTGCCTCTGCCTGGGCGGGTGTGGTGTCTGCACCCCTGATTAGGGGGCTGCTGCAGCCTGTGGGGGCCCAGGGTTCCCGCCCTCTCCACACCCCATGACCCAGAGTCTCCAGCCTCAGCAGCGGGAGGTGTTGGCTCTAGTTCCCGGTGTGGGATCCCTTAACTACATTGGGGCCCAGCCTCCTGCAGCCACCTCAGTCCCTGTGACCCCAGGAAGGCAGGTGTGCGCCCACCAGGGTCTGTCCCCAGAGGCCACAGCAGCCAGCTCCTGCCTCAGCACGTCCGGACCCGACAGCAGCATCTGGGCAGCGTGGGGAGAGCGTGGAGATAAGCCCGGCCACAGGGGCCACTGCTGACCAGGGCAGGGAGAAGTGGGGTCCACAGCTGGGGCGTTGGTGCCCCCATGTGGCCAGACACTGAGGTGCAGGCCTGGGCATGAGCTTTGTTCCTCTAGGTGACTTCTGTACACTTTGCACCCGCAACCTTGACCTCAACCTGACCCCAACCTGGCCCCAACCTTGACCCCATGGACTGATAGTACAGGAGCAGGTGCTTGCTTGCACAGGTGAGCAGGGTTCAGTCCCCAGCCTCCCATACGGACACTGCAAGGAGTGACCCCTGAACATCGCAAGGTGGGGTCCCAAACATCAAAGTCCTGCTTTCCTGAGAAGGGGCTGGACGGGGGCTGCTGATGCCCGAACCCGCCGAGGGGGGCCTGAGACCCACAGACACCTTTGCTCTCTGGCGCCCCCATGTGGAACAGAGGACAGTCCAGAGGAAAGGGGTCTGTCCTGGGGCTGTACCTCACAGGGAGGGCTCTGACCCTACCGGCCGCCAGCCCCAACAGCCACCTCAGCCCATGAGCCAGACGTGGGCTGGCTCAGACACATTCCCACTGGCTCACAGCAGGACCAGGCCGGAGAGAGGCCAGTGTCCACTCAGAGAAGGAGGGCCCCGTGTGTGCCCGGGTCAAAGAAGCCACAGAGGGCCCAGCTGCTGCCCTGATGTATGGGGACAGGTGTATGGGGGTCCTGCCTCCAGGGGTCCCGGAAGGCTTGGGAACAACTGCCGCTCTGGTGGCCCTGCCAGCCCTGTCCAGCCTGGGGCCTGTGGCAGGGCAGTTTGCAGCCTCACTGTCCCATGCCCTGTGGTGTCACTGCTGCTTGAAGATCAGGAATGTCCAAGGGCAGAGGGCACTGGGCTGATTCTGCAGACCCATAAACACTCCTCTCCCCAGATCCGAGGACTTGCCCCGCCACCCTGGACACTCTGCTGTCCACCTCCCACCCTTGGCCACGTCTCTTCCCAGGGGCCCTGAACACTGCCACAAGCCTCACTCTTTGTCCTGCTGGGCAGTGAGCCCTGAACCCAAATACTGCCCGGCTCCTCCTGGGGGGATGCGGTGCCCCACACTGCAGAGGCACCCCCTCCTGTGGGCGTGTCCTGGAGCCAGGCAGACCCTGGGACTGCAGACCCCGTCCCCACCTCCCCCTAGTCTGGGGCTCTTCCAAACGCAGGGCCCAAAGCCACCGAGACTGGGGTGCTGCTGTCTGCTTGCTGCTCAGGGAGACTCCCGGCGGGCTCTGGGGGCCCCGTGCAGTGCCAGCCACTGAGGTCAGCACCCTCCCCACTGCACTCTCCCTCGGGCCCCGGCTGCACACTTCCAGTGGACACAGAACCTAGGCAGCTTTGATGGCTGTGGGACAGCCCTGCCGGGGGTGAGGTTTGGATACTGTCCAGAGTATCTGCAGGATGGCCACAGGCATGGCCACCGCACCCCCAGCTCAGAGCCCCTCAGAGTCAGCGGTGGACAGAGATTGGCCACAGTGCAAAGAGCCAGAGCAAAACCCGCAGGAGATAGGGGTGGGCAAGACCATGGGAGACAGAGACAGGGGCACGGAACCCTCGGGAGACAGAGCCGGGGGCGTGGAACCCACAGGAGTCAGAGCCAGGGGCGCGGAACCCATGGGAGTCAGAGTCAGGGGCGAGGAACCCACGGGAGTCAGAGTCAGGGGCGCGGAACCCACGGGAGTCAGAGCTGGGGGCAAGGAACCCGTGGGAGTCAGAGCTAGGGGCAAGGAACCCGAGGGAGACAGAGCCAGGGGCGCGGAACCCACGGGAGTCAGAGCCAGGGGCGCAGAACCCACGGGAGTCAGAGCTAGGGGCGCGGAACCCACGGGAGACAGAGCCAGGGGCGAGGAACCCACGGGAGTCAGAGCTAGGGGTGCAGAACCCACGGGAGTCAGAGCTGGGGGCCCATGGCCTTTTGTGTCTCCCTTTATTTGAGACTGGTTCACGGAATCCGGGGGGCAGCCCAGGGACCCCCTCAAAGTGCTTCAGCCCCCGCACAAGCTTTTCAAGGACCCGAGCCCTGTCATGGGGAGGAGCCGTAAAGGGCAGGGCCGCAGGTGAGGGCAGACCCCAGGCCTGGGAAAGTGCTGGGCAGTCTGGCCCCCACCCGCCCGGCCTCCCCAGCTGCACAGGGTCTTCCCGGAGGACCTGACGGCAGGGCAGGGGCAGAGGCAGAGGCAGCCAGAGCCCAGCACAGCGCAGCTGCCAGGGCGGGTCCTGCCCACACCCTGGACCTGGGCTCGGGGGTCTGCAGAGATGAGCCGGAAGCGGGAGGGGCGGGAAGTGGGTGCTTCAGAGCTCCCTGGGCCGGGGTCAGCAGTAGGACAGGTAATCGATGAGCCGGGGAGGGATGTCCAGTTTGGCAATTTTCTCCAGGCCCCGAACCCCGGCGGCCCGCCGCAGGCTCACCCGGCACAGCTGCGACAGTGTCAGAGGCGTCTCTGCAAAAGGACACAAGAAGCACAGTCAGGGGCAGGAGGGTGTAGATGCCACACACACACACACACACACACACACACACACACACACACACATATACACAAAAACATACACACATACACCCACACAAAAAAACACACACATACAGACACAAACACACACTTTTACAGACACACACATACACTCATACACAAGCATATAGACACACACAAATACACCCACACAAACACACAGAACCATACATACACCCTCCCACAGAGCAACACACACATACACTTTCACATAAACACAGACATATACCTCACACAAACACACACACTCTTCCAAGAGGGACAGACACGGGGATGGCTCGGTGGCAGAGGACATGCCTCGCAAGCAGAAGACCAGGGACTGATGCTGGCACTGAAAAAAAATGAGCACTGGAGACACCGTACAGGGGACGGGTGCTTGCCTTGAGACACAGCGGGCTGCGGTTCAATCCACAACACCCCACATGGTTCCCGGAGTGCTGCCAGGAGTTATCCCTGAGCACAGAGTCAGGAGTAAGCCTGGAGCACCACTGGGTGTGGCCCCCCACAAACACATACATACACACACACAAAAAAAAAAAAAAACACAGAGGGGCTGTAGCGATAGCACAGTGGGTAGGGAGTTTGCCTTGCACGCAGCCGACCCTGGTTCCATTCCCAGCATCCCATATGGTCCCCTGAGCACCACCAGGGGTGATTCCTGAATGCATTGCCAGGTGTGACCCAAAAAGAAAAAAAAAACCAAACATAGAAAACTGAACCCTAAGAACCCATGTCAGTGGCCAGATGTCCTGCACCTGGTCACTTGGGAGGTTCTCAGGGGGGCTGAAATAGGGTCACAGGCCCCCGTGGGCATGGCTGGGACCATTCAGCTGCCCCTAACGAGGCGTGGCAGGCTGTAAGGACAGAGTTTCCTAGTAACCATCCCCTGGGCCCTTCGCAAGAGCCCCCGCACGCCCCCACGAGCCTCACTTTCATAGAACTCGAAGCACTTGGCAGGTGCGCTGCTGCCCCACGTGTAATCCGATGGCTTCTTGCCCCGGTTGTCCCGTGCGTAGATGTCACCTCCGAACTCGATGAGCATCTCGATGAGGTCCACGTTCTTCACCTTGGCCGCGTGGTGGAGGGCCGTCTCATGCAGCTTGGCTGCGTTCACATTGGCGCCTGTGGGATTAGGGCCAGAGCAGGCGTCACCGAACAGCCCGAGCCAGCAAGCAAGGAGACAGCCACAGCCCACCACCCCTGCAAACTCAGGAACACACTGCACAGAGACTTGGGTACGAGCACACACACACACAGACAGACACACACCTGCACGAGACTGCAGGTACTCACACACACACACACACAAACACACACCTGCATGGACACTGCAGGTACTCACACACACACACACACACACACACCTGCATGGACACTGCAGGTACTCACACACACACACACACACCTGCACAGAGACTGCAGGTATACACACACACACAACCCTTCATGAAGATTGCAGTTACACACACACACAACCCTTCATGAAGACTGCAGTTACACACACACACATACACACACACCTGCACAGAGACTGCAGGTGCACACACACATACACACCTGCATGGAGACTGCAGATACACACACACACACACACACATACACGCCTGCATGGAGACTGCAGGTACACACACACACACCTACACAAAGACTGCTGGTATATACACACACACAAACCTGCACAGAGACTGTATGTACACACACACACACACACACACACCCCTGCATGGAGACTGCAGGTACACACACATGCACACCTACATGGAAACTACAGGCACACACACACACACACACCCCTGCACAGAGACTGCAGGTACACACACACATACATACCTGCATGAAGACAGCAGATATACACACACACACACCCCTGCACGGAGACTGCAGGTGCACACACACATCCATACACACCTACATGGAGACTATGGGCACACACACACAAACACACACCCCTGCATGGAGACTGCACGTACACACACACACAAACCTGCAGGTACACACATACACACACACCTGCATGGAGACTGCAGGTACACACACACACACACACACACACACACCCCTGCACCGAGACCGCAGGGAGGAACAGCTGACCCTGCACTGCTGCCTTTCGGATGGCAGGAGCTGACAGGACGCACCTGCATTGAGCAGCACCTTGGCGCAGTCCAGGTGCTCCCGGGCACAGGCAACGTGCAGGGGGGTCCCGAAGTGACAGTCGTGTGCCTCCAGGTTGGCCCCAACGTCGATGAGGAGCCTCACGCACTCAGAGCTTCCTGGGAGAAAGCGCCGGGGAGCTGGGGCTGAGCAGGCAGCCCGGGGCTCGGCCGCCGCTGCTGGGCTAAGGCCCCTCGGGGCCCCCTGAGCTATGGGGAGAGCCCAGCTGCCCCCGCGCGCCCCGCTCACCGCTCATGCAGGCCTCGTGCAGAGGGGATGCCGTGTACAGCGGGGGGTTGACCTTGGCCCCGTAGGCCAGAAGGAGCTTCACGCACTCCAGGCTGCCCGAGGCACAGGCGTCACACAGCGGGGTGCTGCCGTCAATGTTCCGCGCGTCCACCTAGCGGCAGAGGTGGGCTCAGGGCGGCCCTGGGGTTGGGGCACGTGCAGCACGTGGGGCCGGGGGATGGGAGAGCCTCGGAAGAGGGTCTGGGGACTCCCCTCTGGCCTTGCTTGGCACAGGGGGTTCGAGAACACGCGGGGAACACGTAGCCCCGGCTCTGAAGCCCAGCTCAGGTGCCTGCAGCATCAGCACCATCTCTCGAGGAGCGACCTCGGGAAGGGGGCGCCAGGCCCTCGCACACAGGTGCAGACCGCTCTGTCCCCAGTGTCCGGCCCCTGGCCAGCCGAGCACGCCCGGCAGCGCCCTTGGCTGCCCCACTCCTGGCACCTCACCTGGAGGCAGAGCCTCAGGGCCATCCCGCAGGGGCTGGGCAGCCCTGCCAGCACAAGCCACCCCCTGGGAAAGCCACAGATGTGCCACCTGTCACTGCCGCTGGCCCTCCCCCAGCAGCACTGCAGACAGAGCCTGTGGGAGCACTCCTTCCCGCCTTCACTCCTCTGGCCCTGAGGGGGCAGCCAGCATTCCCGCCAGGCACCCAGCTCTGCACTCACCCCTGGCCCAGCCTTCTGCCGTTCAGAGCAGGGACCCTCCTCTGCTGCCCGCCCCCAGATGAGGACCCCCCTTTGTCCCCCATGATGGGGACCCTCCCCCTGCTGCCCGCCCCCAGATGAGGACCCCCCTTTGTCCCCCATGATGGGGACCCTCCCCTGCTGCTTCTCCCAGACCCCCAGCAACACCAGGACAAAGACCACCCTGCTGCCTGGGTCACCCCCGGCCCCGGCTGCACCCCCTCTCCTTCCCTCTTCCCTCCTCCACTAGAATCCACCTGTGTCACTCACCCAGGCGCCGGCCGCCAGCAGCAGCTGCACACATTGGGCCTGGCCCTGCAGGCTGGCGGCGTGCAGGGGTGTGATGGAGTCCACGGTCACCTGGTTCACACAGGCCCCACTCTCGATCAGCTGCTGCAGCCTCACCGCCTCGCCCCGCTGCGCGGCTTCATGCACGGGCGTCCGCTCCACCCAGAACCCTGAAAGCAAAGCGGGCTGAGTGCGGGGCCCACAGCCCTGAAACCTGCAGGGGCGCGCAGAGCATGACACTCGGATGCTCCCAAACCCAGGATCCAGCCTTTGACGGCACTGTGGGTTCCCTAAAATATATGAATAAAATTAAGTAAAGAATGTATCTGATCCATTGAAAGGTCTGTTTCGATGCTTGAGCAATGGTTCCTGACCCTGGGAGCACAGAGCAAGCAGGAGCCCCCAGGAGGCATCTATCCAGAAAGGGAGGTGCCGTCTGGGGCCGCAGGGGGCCAGGGCACAGCAGGAAGTGGCCATGTTTGCATGGGCCCTGGGCTCAATGCACAGAACTGCGGGAGAGCATTCACTGTGATGGTGGGGCATGGGGCCCACTCTTCTGCCATCAGCCGCCTCATCCCGACTCCTCACTTGGTCTCTAGGGGGTGCTACAGGCATCCATATGCCTTGAAGAATCACAAGTAACACCACCCAGGTAAGCAAGGACAAAAAAGGCAAATCCTCTAATCAAGGCTGGAATGTGGGTCCTAATGTAAGGGCACTGACAAGGGCGTTAGCGGCTCTAACAGAAGGGCACTAATATGGGGACATAAGTTGGGCTCTGCCGTGTGCTCTGACGTGGGGCCTAAGATGAAGGCCCTAACACAGGTGCTCTAAGAGGAGGGGTCCAAAGCACCAACTTCAGAGCTGGAGATGGAATGGCGGCCTGCAGGGCTGGGGGAGAAAAACCAGGACTCATTTAGTGGAAACACTTCAGTGTTGCCAGATTAGAACATTCTGGAGATCAACAAAGTGCTCTAACGAGCGCAAACTTGCACGCTTACAAAGGGATAAGACGTACAGTTTAGGTTTTTGTTTTTTTTTTAACCACTAGTAAATATTAGAAATCATGTTTAACAAAAGATGGGCCGTGCAGGTGAAGGCAATTGGGAGCTGGTTGCCACCACCAAGGGTTACCCCACCCCTGCAAAAGCCACCCGGTGTCCGCCAGCAGTAGGACCCCCTGCCTCGTGCAAAAGGTGGGTCAGCAGAGGGTCACGGCCTTCAGGTGGAAGGGCGTGCAGCCAGCAGCTGTGGGCACAGAAGGGTTCCCAGCTGTGAGGGGCACCTCAGCCTGGGCAAGTCCCTGGGGAGAGGGGCCTCCTCGGAAACCCAGAAACCCAAGCCCTCTGCTTCTGTTACTGCCCCCTGGGGGGACTGTCCCCAGATCCCTGCCCTGCTAATTGGTCTCCTGGCACCCCTCCCTCCCTCCCTAAGACTTTTTCTGTCACCCCTTCCCTCCCCCAAAGCACTTAACCACAGTGGCTGGCTTCGCTATGGGGAGACCTGGCACACTAGGTGCTTCTGGGGTGTTTATCATGACCTCGAATTGTAACAGCGAATCCAAAAGGAGCAAACATCCCACCCCTAGAAGCGTGCGCATGCACACACACACACACACACACACACACACACACACACACACACAGAAGAAAAGCTTTGCTCTGTCAAGGAGAAACCCTCACTCAGCGTTCCTTCTGCTGGCTTTAAGATCCTTCTCGGCCTTCTTCCCTCCCTGTGTCAGGTACAAGTCCCAGGAGCTTGTGTGCAATCCTGAGGTCACAGCATGCCACAGAGCAGGGGCTGCACAGGGCACAGGAAGGGCTGCCCACCCGAGGAAAACGGAAGCGCGTGCCCGTCAGAATGACCCAGCCTGCCCGCATGTGCTGGGGAGCGCCTGTGCTGAGCGGCACCCCTCTCTCGGAACAAGAGGCTGTTTCCAGCCAGGTTCAGGCGAAGGGGCGAGGCCCAGCTCAGAGCGCAAAAAGCCGTCTTCAGCCCCATCTGCACCAAGCCGGCCAGGAAGAGGGATGCAAAGTTAAATTTTCTCATCACATCTAGAAATTCTATCCCTTAAAATAGCTGCTGCCTACAATCAGCGCATTGCAACACGCCAGCTTCCAACCTGCTCCTGCTGATCCCTCGACTTTTTTTTTTTTTTTTACTTATTTTTTATTGTGGAAAGTTACAAATTTACAAAGTTTTCAGGTTTAAATCTCAGTTATACAATGCTTGAATACCCAACCCTTCACCAGTGCTCATACTCCACCACCAAGAATCCCAGTATAGCTCCACCCCGCCCCCTCACACCCCAAACCCCCCCACGCCCCTAGCCCCCCCACCCTAAGCCCCCCCCCGCCTGTGTAACTAATAAATTTCACTTTACTTTCACTTTGATTGCATACAATATTTCAACAAAACTCACTATTCTTGTTTGGAGAGTCTCTCCCCTAAAGTCAGACCTGCTGAAAAGGAAGCATTAGATAATTTGTTTTCCATTGCTGAGGATGAAGAGGTATGAGGTCGAGTGACCACACTTAGTGGCCTCTCAGTTTTGGGTTTCTGTAATTTAGTATTTTAGTAACTAAGTCCAGAGAGATTAGGCAAGAAAAAGACATTAAGGGCATTCAGGTAGGAAAGGAAGAAATCAAGCTCTCACTATTCGCAGATGATATGATACTATACTTAGAGAACCCTAAAACCTCTACCAAGAAATTGATCCCTCGACTTTAAGGCAGCATTCAGGAGATATTTAAATCCCTGGCTAGGGAGGAACATGGGGCCGGCACTCAGCAGCGGCCGGTCTGCCCATCCACGTCCTGCCTTTGCACAAACTCCCAGCAATGACCCTAGGGCTCAGGGTATCGAGCACCATCTCATGGCCCATGGAGATGTTCCTGGCACAGTGCTCAGGAGCCCTCCGAGCCTTGCTCAGGAGTAGGAGAAGGGAGCCAATGCCCAGACTCCCACAGGCAACGCCTGCACTCCCGCCCTGAGTCACCTCAAAACCACCCTTGGGTGGTGTCTGAGAGCTGACTCCCCTGGGCTCCGTGGGGGTCTGCACCATGGGTGCTAAGTTATGAACACCAGGTTCCCTTGAGGATGTGACTTTCTGCAGACGCTGTGTGTACGCTGTCATCCTGAGCTCTGTGGAGAGTTGACTGAATCGCTTGCTTGTTTGCTTGGAGTCTACTACACATGGCAGGTTTGGGGTCACAGTGTTCCCAGGCAGGCCTGGATTTCTGTGGGCCCAGCTGTGTGCTGCATGTTCAGATCATTCATTAGTGTTGGGATGAAAATATCAATGGGGACAGAATTAGGGAGATGTGTGTGTGTGTGTGTGTGTGTGCATTTTCCTATCTTGTTTTTGGGTCATCCCCTGGCAGTGCTCAGTGTTTGGGGGTCATTTCTGGGCCCTTGGAGGGTCCATGCATTGTTGAGAAACCCAACCTAATTTTTTCCGCATGTAGCACCAACTCCAGACCCTGGCATATTGCTGCAGCCCAGAAAATACACTTTTTTGTTACTGGAGTATATTTTTGTTTGGGGGCCACATGCAGCAGTGCTCAGGGCTTACTCCTGGTCTTGTGCTCAGGGAGCACTCCTAGCGAGGCTTGGGGACCCTACAGGGTGCCAGGGATCAAACCCCAACCAGCCATGTACCAGGCAAGAGCCCTACCCACTGTGCTGCCTCTCCATCTCCTACAGCCTTGCTTCTTAAGCTGGACCACAGCCCCATGTGGGGGTTGTGGGGGCGAAAAAAAACTCTTGAAATAAATTTGTGATTTATTATCAGTAAGCATCTGCATGCATACCTGTTCCACATGTACAATCACAAAACAAATTCTCAGGCAAGAAAGGGGTTATGAGTGGAAGCCATCTCAGAAGCCCCCTCCACTCACAACCCATGCTCTCCAGACGTGTTTCCTAACACGTGAAGGACAGTCACTGACGAGGACCTATTAAGGGGACTCAGAACTCAGGATTCCCAGCCCTCTTTGGTCTCCCTTTTCAGGAAAAAAAAAAAATCACTCAGCAACTCCTGCCAGCAAATCTACTTTCTCTCTGCAGAAAACACTCCCCAGGTGCACTGGCCGCAGGACCCCCACCCTCCTGCCAGGCTGCTGGGGACAGGGCTGCTGCTTTGAAAAACCCCGACCTCCCAGTGTGTCTAACTGGGCCCGGGGATCAGCTGCCAGCTGCTCACCGAGGTGACCCCCACACAGGTCACACCGGCAGGGCAAAGTCTGGGGCTGGCTGGTGTCCGGTTAACAGGGACGCTCAGTGCGCACTTTCGCGGGTGCCGCGCTGTCCTCTGTCCTCTGAAAACCCTCCCGGCTCGGCCGGACTCACCCTCGCCGCTCGCCTGCGCCGGCATCACCCGAGCTGGCTGTTGTGGGTGTTTTCTCCTTTCTCCAGCCTTTGCAAGTGCATCCAGCCCCATGCCTGTGTCCCCGCGGTGACACGCAGGGGCTTCTGCTCCCCGCAAACACTGTCCCTCCGCGCGTCCCCAACACTGTCCCTCCAACACTGTCCCTCCGCGCGTCCCCAACACTGTCCCTCCAACACTGTCCCTCCGCGTCCCCCCCAACACTGTCCCTCCAACACTGTCCCTCCGCGCGTCCCCCAACACTGTCCCTCCGCGCGTCCCCCCAAACAGCCCCTCCGCGCGTCCCAACACTGTCCCTCCGCGCCTCCCCCCAAACAGCCCCTCCGCGCGTCCCAACACTGTCCCTCTGCGAGTCCCCCAAGCCCCCGTCCCTCCAACACTGTCCTCTGCGCCCACCCTCTTCCTGCGGGCGCCGGCCAGAGTCTCCCGTGCGGCCTTTCCGGACCGCCCGCCCAGGGACCCCCTAGACCCCTGAGGCCCGCCGGCACCTACCCACGTCGCCCAGGAAGCAGCCGTCGGCCGCGCGGGGCTCCATGCCGGCCGGCCAGGCAGCGCGGGCACCTGCGGGCGGGCCGGGCTCGGGGCGGCGCCCGCGAAGGGGCCGCGGGGACTTGTAGTTCGCGCGCGGAGCCGCCCGTGCCCGGCGCGTCCGGCTGCAGAGCGCGCGGGCCAGGGGAGGCCGCTCGCCTCCATCCTCGGCGCCCCCCGGCCCACACCCGGCCCGGCTTCCCGACGACCCGCTCCCCAAGCCACACAGAGCAGGAGAGCAGAGCAGGCAGGGCGCCAGTTTGCACCCAGCCGGGCCGGGTGCAAACCCCGCGCGGTCCCCGAGGGTCCTGGAGCACCGCCAGCGGGAACCGCGTGCGCAGAGCCAGGAGTTAAGCCTGAGCCCTGCCGAACGTGCCCCCCTGCAGAACAACCACCAGTTCAGAGAGCCCGGGTTTATGTGGAAAACAGAAGGAAACCCAGGCCTCTCAGAGACGGGTCAGCGCCCTGCTCCCCTGATACGTAATCTGAGCTCTGCGTCGCCAGAAGAAAGAAGACTTGGAACACGGTTCAAAAGGATGCTCAAGTGCCCCGGTAAGAATCACACTTGGGTTTTGCTTTGGGTTTTGGTTTTGGTTTTGGTTTTGCCTTTGCCTTTGACAGTTTACAACACATGGGAAGTTTCACTTTGCCAAAGCTGGTTACAGCCTCTTTGCCAAACTTCTCCCCCACCATGGCCAGCGCTGGCCCTACATGGGAAGGTTAGTTTGATGCAGGAAGTGGAAATGTCCGCACAACTTAGCACAACTTGTGAGACCTCTGATCCCTGAGGAGCTTTTATATTTCAGAAAAGGGGCGCTGAAATTACAGTCCTGTCAGTCACATCGCATTCCAGTGAACAATCACCTGGCTCAGAGGTGGTCAGTCCTGTATACCTGGCTCAGACGTGTATTTGAAAACAACCCACATGATCAAGGCTGATCATTTGGGGCTGCTACAAACAAGAAAATGAATCCTCTTCTCTGATGTTCCTTTCTGGGGAGACTTTATGTGCTGTTGGACTGGAAAGTGATGAATCTCATGGCATGAATGCACTTCCTTTGGAGACCCAGACCTCCAGCTCTGGACACAGAGGGTTGGGAACCAGAGGGGTTGTGGCCACTCCTGCTTCTGTCTTGGTCTTCTGCTCTGGCTGCCTTCTGGCTGTAGCTGTGAAGTGGGACACTCACTGATTTGAACTCTAGAGACCTCTTGCCCTATTTTCCAGCTCCACAACTCCCTAAGACAGGTCTCATTGGCTTCTCTTTACCTTGGCTTGTAACTAGAGCGATTGTGAAATGTGCCTTGTTACCACCTGGCCTCTCTTACCTCAGGTCCACCGCCCCCATCTATGAGTCACCTCAGTGATCAGCTCTCTAAGCAGTAACTCATACCACATTGGTGACATCTTCGACAATTGGGCTACCACTTAGCCCAGTTGGGCATAAGACTATTCTCAGATTCCACTTTTTTTTTTGGGGGGGGTTCACACCCAGCGATGCTCAGGGGTTACTCCTGGCTTTGCACTCAGAAATTACTCCTGGCAGTGCTTGGGGGACCATATGGGATGCCAGGGATCAAACTTGGGTCAGCCTCGTGCAAGGCAAACGCCCTACCCTATCGCTCCGTCCCCTCAAATTCCACTTGGAATGTGTTTCTTCTTGGCATCTATGATGTGACTCAGTCCTCCAACCCCATTGAACCTCTTTTTTTTTTCTCAGTCCTTTCTCAGAAATACTTGAGCCATCTTTTTTTAAATTTTCACCAATATTCTAGAATGCTTCCAGAATCAAATAAGAAAGATCCTTTAAACCAGACAGATGGAACACTTACACTAAAGAAAGGCTGAGTGCTATAGAGAGTGGAGCCCAAAATCTGATGGAATTCTCACTACAACCAAAAGACAGGGGCAACTCTGAGGACTGATGAGTCCCAGGAGCTCTCTATGGGTACCCATTGCATTCCAGAGATTGGCACTTTCAGGGCCCACTTCTGACAGCCAAATAAGTTAACTTTAAACAAAACAGAATACTGAATTTATTAGCAAAATACTTTATTTTATAAAGAGTTTTATCTTTAAAATATGAAATTAAAATGTAGTTTATTCAGGAATAGCCAAAGCAATAGCAACTCGAGAAGAAAGCTCTGATGGAACTTGGGTAAACCCAAAACTAAAGCTTAGAAGAGCTTATTTATATAAAACCCTGACAGTGTGAGGAAGGATCGTCCTGAGATTTGGTCGGATGGGAATGAGTGCCCACCTCTCTTTGCCTGTGCTGTGGTGCTTTTCATTGGTGCAGCTCTTGCTGGATGAGAGCGCTGTGTTGTGGAGCAGTAAGATGCCTCCTTATTTGTCATTGGCAGACTGGTGTCCCCATTGGGTTACACAAGGAAGTTTTCCATGTAGATAATGGCAAGGCATAAGAACTCTTGCTCTACTGATCTCCCTGGCTCCAATTTTGGCTGAGTTACTTATTTGTCAGGAACTTGAACTCAGGAATTCTCCATCCAGTTAGACTTTGTTGTACCTCATTTTGAGGATACCTATATGCCTCCCTCCCCTGCAACATTTCTCGCCTGTTTTCATAGCACATAGCTAGTGACACTTCTGTTTTTCTTGAGGTAGTAGGTGTTTATGTTTGTCAGTGGGCCCCACAGGTGGGTTATGTGAGGCGGAGAGGAGAGAGATGGTCACTTTCTCCAGATCCATCTCTACCACTCCAGGACCAGTTGGGAAGGCCAAGTCTGATAAAACTTGTATTGAGCCCCTGCACGGCATGGACCTCACATCCTACCAGCCCCACGAGGTAGCTGTCAAGGCACACCCAACGACTGATTGCTCTTCTTAGCACAGGAACTGATCCCCACCACCTGATCTCTCCGGGGAGCCGCAGACTTGGGCTGGAGTGATGAATTGCTCTTTGAAGGAAAGGCAGTCCTAGGCCTTACCCAGGGTTTCCAGGTCCTTGTCTTTTCTCATAGAAAGGAATTTCAGAAGTAGACAGCAATGAAGTAAAAACAGATTTTATTTTGGAGGCTCTGAGTAAGGGGAAGAAGGGAAAGAGAGAGAAGTGAGCTTCTCCAAAGATGGAGAAAGCCCCAGTACACATCTCAAGAGAAATGCAGGCGCCACATGTGCCACATGAGCACAAGGAGTACGTGGACTCAGGCAGCATATGAGAGCCTTCCTTTGTTCAAGGTGACTTTTATAGTATTTCTCCAACCTGCCCCCACATGGGACTTCTACCTAGGTAAAATTCCTTTGCTTGGGTGGTTCCCAACAGGGTAGAGTTCAGAGTGGGCAATGATCCTCTTTGAAATTCCTCTCCTGGCCTTTGTTCCTGCTGAAGCTTTTCTCCAAGGTGGGTGGGTTTGGGGGGGGGGGCACGCCTTCTTTGGGTCTCTTGGTGCCAGGTGAAGGTCTGATCAGGCCTTACTTCCTGCGCTCAGAGGGGGCCTTCTGCAGCCACCAGAGTACTATTTCCCCGGAATTCCATCACCACGGGGGCCCTTTCCTATCTTCCTGCCTCCCTACACTACTACAATCTCCTTCAGCTCAATGCAGCCTCTGGTAACAATAAATAAGAAAATAAAAAGGCGTTACTGACCAACACAAGCTTTTTTTTTTTCTTTTTGGGTCACGCCCGGCGATGCACAGGGGTTACTCCTGGCTTTGCACTCAGGAATTACTCCCGGCAGTGCTCAGGGGACCATATGGGATGCTGGGAATCGAGCCCGGGTTGGCCACGTGCAAGGCAAACACCCTACCTGCTGTGCTATCGCTCTAGCCCCAACACAAGCTCTTTCTATTTTCACTCCATGGCATATGTGCTTGGCTCGTGGTAAATGAAACGCCTGACATCTCTGATTGCTAAATTAATGCGATCTCTGGACGCCTTGTTCTCCGAAATGAGCATCTTCTAGAGGTTTCTTAAACCTCAAAGTAGGCAACTACTGCAAGGATTTCACCCTTATTAAAACACAAGGACGAGACCTGGGGAACGTGGCACTGGGGTAGGACCAAACCACGGTCCCCATCACCCGCGCGGCGGGAGCCGGCTAGTGGCCAGGGGCCTGGCGAGCACCGCCCGCGGCCTCGTGAGCACTCACTTCCGCATCCGGTGTGGCGGGGGCGCTTCCGGCCCCACCCCTCGAGCGCCGTCCAATCCGGCGTCCCGCCGCGTCTGCGCCTGCGCAGAGGGGACCGCGGGGCCGCGTGGACAGCGGCTGACGGGCGTGCTGGCGCCGCCTAGCCATTGGCCGGGCGCGGCGCGGACGCGCGCCTGAGTTTTCGCTTTCTCTTTTTTGAACCCCGCCCCGCGGAGCGCCCGCCCCCGGCGGCCGGGTTCTGCTTCCGGTTCGCCGCGCGCCGTTTGTCTCCGTGTGGAGGGCGGCGGCGTCCGGGCCGGGCGGCCTGAGGCGGCGCGGAGCATGGGGAGGCGGCCGGGCGCGCAGTCCCGGGCGGCGCCGCGGGCAGGTAACGGCGGGCGGGGGCGAGCGACCGCGACCCGGGGGGCGACCCGGCGTTCCCGGGGCCCTCCGGCCCGTGTCTGGTTCGCTTCAAAGCCCCGGGGCGCACGGCCGCGCGAGTGTGTGTCGAGCATGTGTGTGTGATGAGCATGTGCGTGTGTGTGAGCGTGTGCGTTCGGTGTGTGAGTGGAGTGCGAGCGCGTGTGTGTGCGTGTGTAAGTGTGTGGGGGTGTGGTGTATGTGAATGTGTTGTGTGGGTGTGAATGTGGTGTATGTAAGCGTGTGTGGTGTGTGCTTTGTGTGGGTGTGTGTGTGTCAGCGTGTGCGGTGTATGTGAATGTGGTATGTGTGGGGGTGAATGTGGTGTGTGGGAGTGTGTGAATGTATGTGAGGTGTGTGTAGTGTGGGAGTGTGTGTGTGTGTGTGGGTGTGTGTGTGAGTGTGTGGTGTATGTGAATGTGTTGTGTGGGTGTGAATGTGGTGTATGTAAGCGTGTGTGGTGTGTGCTTTGTGTGGATGTGTGTGTGTGTCAGCGTGTGCGGTGTATGTGAATGTGGTATGTGTGGGGGTGAATGTGGTGTGTGGGAGTGTGTGAATGTATGTGAGGTGTGTGTAGTGTGGGAGTGTGTGTGTGAGCGAGCCCACTTAGACCGTGGGGACGTTTAGCAGGACTTGCATTCTCGCCAGTTCCCCTCCCTTGGTGCTCTCAGTTCGGTGCTCTCAGTGCTGAGTGCCAGGGATGCTGGTGTGTGTGTGGGTGTGGCGATGGGGCTGGCTGACGTTGTCGGGGACAGGCTGGGTGTGCCTCTCTCCCTGCTAGCGAGCGGTGGAGAGCAGGGTTTCTCGTCATGGTTCAGTGATTTTTTTTAATTGCGGGTGATACCAAAACTTTTTCCCTTAGCCAGTTCAGATGAGTCTTATCCTTTGCTCATTTTCCCCCCTAAATTGGAATCTGAACTCTTCTTTGACTGGCTTATTACCACACTGTTTTAACGTTTGTAGTTTTATAGCATATTTTTGGTGCTTTGTTTTTTTTTTTTTAAATCCTTTGGGCTCTTCTTTTGTATTCTCCCTCCCTGATGAAATTTATTTTTAGGAATTTTTTTAAAGTTTTTTTACCACCCCCCCCTTTTTAGGAATTTTATTTTTTATTGTAAAATTTTCATTGTTCTTATGAATAATAGAGATGATTCCAGTCTAAGAAAATAAGCGCCACTGAGGAAATAATTATACATATATAGATAGATGTGTATAATTATGTATATATATGTTGGAAGATGTAAATATTTTTCCTCGTGAAGTCTATACAGACTGATTTATATTGCACTTCAATGTTAAAAATACTGTTAAGATGGCTGATCTCACATAACTCTTCAGAAGAGTTAAATGCTTATTCCCTAAAATGTATATAGCCTTTGTTCTGATTCTTCACAGTTATGCTATAAATCACTGCCAACAACAAATTAGTTAATAATTAACCATTGCTTTTAGGAAATTCCTCATTTAGTCTCAAGTTGGAAATAGCACATGCTTTATATGGCCTTAATAAGAAGTAGGTATCAATCTCTCTCCTCTGATGGATTTTTTTTTGTGTGTGTGATATTTCTTTTTTTGATGTGTTTGTTTTGGAGACATTTCTAAGCATCAGGGAAGGTAGTTGTGAACCTAATGTATTTAGGTTCTTGTGAGCATCTGGTCATATCATTTTTACTTTATTTATTTTTGTTTGCTTTTTGTTTGGGGTCCATGCCTAGCAATGCTCAGGACTTACTCCCTGATGAAATTTAGACTCATCTTTTCAAGCTCTGTAGGAAGTCTTGGTGGGGTATTGCTTGCGATTGCATTGAATTTATAGTTAAATTTGAGAAGACACTTTTGGGTTTCTTCTTCTAGAATAGGTATGTTTATCTTTTCTTCTATTAAACTTTTTCTAAGCTTTGACCATATATATACATATATCATATATACCATATCACTATATGTAAATTTTGTCCAAGTATATTTGTGTACCCAACTTTATAAGATCATCACAAGTACAGTAGATGCCTCTGGGGTCATCTTCTTAGGAGCAAAAAGTATCACTCATCTCTCCCATCCTCATCACCGTGGTCATGAATTTTGTGTTATTTATTCAGTTGCTTTTCTGTTTGGTTTGGTTTTGGGCCACACCTGGCTGTGCGCAGGGATCACTCCTAGTGGACTCGGGGGACCTTATGGGGAGCCAGATAATCCATCTAGGTCAGCCACATGCTAGATTAGCACCCTACTGATTGTGCTGTTGCTCACGCCCTGGCTCATTTGCCCTTTTTAACCAGCTGGTTGAGGAATGAGCCCACCTTTGCAAGGCCTGTGCTCTATCCCCGAGGCACAACCTTGACCCTTCCCTCAGTTACTGTGTATTACAGTGTATCACTTGTCAGGGTACCTTAACAGCTATATTGTTTCTTTCATCTATTTAATTGGATTTTATTTAAATAATATAGCAGCAAATTACATTTAAATTACCTTAGTATTGTTTTTGAGATCCATCTTTGTTGAAACAATGTGTCTTTATTTTGGTGATTTTTGAATGTCTAAGGGCCTTCACACTTAAATACCATTAAGATCCTTTAAATTTGTATATGAGGATTACAGCATGTTAAATATTAAAACTAGGGCTGGAGCGATAGCACAGCGGGGAGGGTGTTTGCCTTCCACGCGGCCGACCCGGGTTCGATTCCCAGCATCCCATATGGTCACCCGAGCACCGCCAGAAGTAATTTCTGAATGCATGAGCCAGGAATAACCCCTGTGCATCACCGGGTGTGACCCAAAAAGCAATATATATATATATATGTACATATATATATATACATATATATATATAATAGACAAAATTGTGTCATTATTTTTGTCTTTATGTATACCAGTAAATGAGTAAATGGTATGTACCGTAAGATCTATCACCAACACCCCACCCCAAAGTA
Source organism: Sorex araneus (assembly GCF_027595985.1). Lineage (NCBI taxonomy): Eukaryota > Metazoa > Chordata > Mammalia > Eulipotyphla > Soricidae > Sorex > Sorex araneus. Next base: position 68,396,568 of record NC_073310.1, on the reverse strand, counting down.
AAATAAGTAGAAAACATGGGGCCAGAGAGACAGTACAAGGGGTTAGGTACCTTGCAGGTGACCAGCCTCAGGTCTACCCCCAAATTGCATTGATTCCTCCGCACAACCAGGAGTGATCCCTGAGAATTTTTTTGTGGCCAAAAAACCCTAAATAAGATAAACAGCATTTGGAATTTTTAAGTGCAATTTTAATTACCTTTAACTGACACATATAGCATATTTACACTTATTGCAATTGTTCTTATTTTATGCTTGTCATGGCTATTCTACATTTATTTTTTCTGTTTATATCTTGATTTTTTAGCTTCAGTCATCCTGTAAACTATATGCTGGCTTTATCATTATTTTAGGAAGATCGTGCATTCTTGACTTTTGAGAATCTAAACTTAGGTCTTTATCTTCCTCTTCTGTGTTCAAGAACTTTAGAAACTTTACTCAACATTTTCGTGACACATTTTATTATCTTATAATTTTAAATACTTTCCAGTAAGTTGGAGACTTTTTTTTTAATTACTGTTTGTAGTCAATGCTTATTTATATTTTCCATGTATTTGCTACTTTATCTTTACGTTGCTTCTCTTTTGAGGGGAGGTGGTGGGTGCTGGTGCGGTGCTTCTGTCTCTGCTAAGGGATGTCTCTGACAAATCTTGGACCTTATGCTGTGCTGGGGACTAACTAAACTGTACGATCCACCATGTGCAAGCAAATGCCTGCACTGGACTCTCCAGCCCTCTAAAACTCTCATAGATGACTCATCTGGGCCATTTTCCTTCTGCTTTAACAAGTACATTTTTGGCATGACTTTTACTGAAGATCTTTTGATGCAGAACTCTTCATATTTTTCTTTCCCCGAAAATGATTTTCACTGTCATTCATGAGAGATGTTTTCATTGAATATAGTTTTTTTTTCTCTCTCATTAAATTGACAGCCTCATTCAAGTGTTCTGACTTAACACAATTTTGAGAGGTCAGCTGTCATCAGTTCCTTTTCTCTGGCTGTTTTTCTTTTAGTTCTTAACTTACTGCTGTTTTACTGTAAATGTTTCTATTTTATTTGGCATTGTATACCTTAAATCTATAAGTTAATGTTTTTAACTGCCCTTTTTGGGTATTCCTAATTTCCGAACCCCGATATTGTCTACTATGTTCCTTAATGTATTGATATCTTTTTGTAGTGTACATGATAAATATTCTGATCTTCTGATCTTTGCTTTTGTTTTCACTTTATTTTTCATAGCTTCTCACATTTAATGCATTGCCAGATTTGTAAATTTTGATGATCTGATAAGCAAAAAGTTAAACTTTAATGATAAGACTCTGGCCTTTTGAGAAAAGGCATAGAACTATAACTACTCTTAAGGGTTTTTTTTTCTTTTTTTTTCTTTTTGGGTCACACCGGCGATGCACAGGGGCTACTCCTGGCTCTGCACTCAGGAATTACTCCTGGCGGTGCTCAGGGGACCATATGGGATGCTGGGATTTGAACCTGGGTCGGCCAAGTGCAAGGCAAACGCCCTACCCGCTATGCTATCATTCTTGAGGGTTTTTTTTTTTTTTTTTTTTGGTTTTTGGGTCACACCCGGCGATGCACAGGGGTTACTCCTGGCTCTGCACTCAGGAATTACCCCTGGCGGTGCTCAGGGGACCATATGGGATGCTGGGGATCGAACCGGGGTCGGCCACGTGCAAGGCAAACGCCCTCCCCGCTGTGCTATCGCTCCAGCCCCTCTTGAGTTTTTTTAATCATTATTGGCTTACTCAGGTGCTTCTTCCATTTAGATAATTATTGTAAACTTTTTTTTTTTTATAGTTTTCAAACTTACAAGTATAAATTGGTGATTTATAATTCTGAAATACTGGGGCTGGAGCAATAGCACTGTTTAGCACAAAGCTAAACAGTGATCCATTTTATCACTTTTAAAAAAGAATCTGCATTTATTAGTTCACTTGACCTTTTTTCAAATTTGTTTTTTGTGTCTGGGACATATTTTCTCCTTTCCTTTAGTAAGACTTTAATAACTCTTAATTGGAGAACTAAATCCCCTACTCAGTGTTTCACTATCCTCTTTGGAACCATGAAATACAGCCGTTGATGTACACCTGCTTCCTCATTAGGAGAAAGAGGATTCAGGACACCCCCCTACTCCTGAGACCTCCCCCAAGCAGTTGAAGCACCTGCTTCCCCCTATGTTTCCCCTTCTCAGTCCCTGTAAGTGAACAGATTTGAGGTGGAATTTAGCTAGGGGTGGTGGCAATTAAAGCATTATCTTTGTTATTGTGCAGATTAAGTGTCACTTTCTCTTTTGTTGTGTATAGTTGTCAAAAGAAACCGGAGTGAGTCTTAGAATGTAGCTGTTCCTGAATAGGGCATTTGCCTTGCACAGAAGACCCTGGTTCTATTCCCAGCATCCCGTATGGTCTCCCAAGCACCGCCAGGAGTAATTCCTGAGTGCATGAGCCAGGAATAACCCCTGTGCATTGCTGGGTGTGATCCAAAAAAACAAAAACAAAAAAAAAAAGAATGTAGCTGTTCCTGAGAGAAGTTTATTAGGAAAGTCTTATGTACTTAAAATGAATACCAAAAAAACAATAATAAAAAAATAAAATGAATACAGTAATCGGTTTACTGAATCAATTTGAGGCAGCCATGCCTTGCACAGTCACACCATTGTGCTTCGGAGATGGCTGTGCTTCAGCTCTTGGCGCCCCTCATCCTCCATGCCCACCCCAAGTATTTTTTAAGAGATGGTCTCTTTTCTTGATTATGCTGAATGCCCAAAGTGAATATACTGTTTTAAGTGATCCATATCTGTGTGTGTGTCTGTCTGTGTGTATCTGAAACCACAAATATAAGAATCTGCCCTTTGAGTTCAGAGGGTTTTTTTTTTTTATGTTTTCTGTGTTTACAACATAATAGTGATTATTCTCTAGGATCTCATAATTAGGATTAGATTTCCTCTAGCGTATGGAAATGCATGTAGTTATCTTAGGTTACTTGCTTAAAATATCTTAGGTTACTTGCTTAAAATAGAGTCAAAAATAGAGATGAACTTAGATCAGACCAAATGTTTTATCTCCCCATGCCTTCAACTTGGTTTTGTTTGGTGAGTTTTGTTAGAGCTCAATCATTTAGTGGAGTGGGGAAAATATTCTTATTCCAAACCCAGGAGACTATTCAAAAACTTATTCAGTAGGTCTCCCTCATGAAACCGTGCCCAGCTGTATTTGCGCAGTCAGGAGAAAGCAAGCTTTCTAGGGGCGGTGAGTTAGAGTAACTTGATGTCTCCCAGTCAGGTTAGACCTGGTATTTGCAGTCTGGCATTTAAAGGTTGTCTTGGGGTGGGGGGGAGCGGGAAATACTATTTTATTATTTTTTTTGTTTTTGTTTTTGCTTTTTGCTTTTTGGGTCACACCCGGCGATGCACAGGGGTTACTCCTGGCTTTACACTCAGGAATCACCCTTGGCGGTGCTCAGGAGACCATATGGGATGCTTGGAATCGAACCCGGGTCGGCTGTGTGCAAGGCAAACGCCCCACCCGCTGTGCTATCGCTCCAGCCCCAGAATACTTTTTTAAAGAAAAGCGATTTTAAAAGTTATGATAGTTGAATTTTAGGTATATAATTTTAAGCCTGGCATTTTTGCAGAAGGCTGTGGGTGCTTGCCAGCAAGACCCTTAATGAAACTGATTTGCAGTGGGGGCCGTGGCAAGAGTACCCCGGGTAGGACAGGACGCTTGCCTTGCGCTACGAGTGGCCCCTGAGCACAGAGCCAGGAGTAGCCCCTGAACATCTCCCGGTGGGGCCCAGAAAATAAAAACAAATAATCGTTAAAAAAAAAAAAAGTTTTGGAGTGAAGTAACAGCCCTTGGCCCGGCTGGCGGGTGGCGGGTGGCGGGGATGGTGGCCGGGACGGTGGCGACAGCGGCCTTCCCGGGCCTGGGGGGCCTGGGGGCCGTTCCTCCGCCGCGGGGCGCCTGGCCGCGCGGCCCCCGCGCGCCCTGTTGACTTTCGAAAGCTGCCGGCCGCGCTCGAGTCCGCCGCACTGGCCTCGGCTGCGGGAGGGGGCCCGCAGGGGCAGGACGGAGGAGAGCCCTCTCCCCCGGGCACTATGAGGTGAGGAGGGGGCGCCAGGCCCCCCACTCGCCTACCGCTGCCCATCCCCCACCCCGCCGCCGCGGGTCACCGGGCATCCCCATCCCCGTCCTCGGCCGCCTTCGGGTGCCGCGCTACGCGGCTCCTGTGGTCCTGCGGACGTGAGGGACTGGAGGGCCCCGAGAGCTTCTCCCTGCACCCGCGGTCCCTGAGGAAGGTGGGGACGGGGGCGTCCCGTCCTTCTGGTTTTTCTGGGTGTGCACCGCGCAGTAGGTCAGCTCTTGAAGCGCCTGAGATCCCAGGTGGAATTTGCACTTCCCTATTAAGGCCCCCTTGATAATCCTACCTTTAGCACATGATTATCTTGAAAATATTTACCTTTTTGCACATGATAAAACTTACATATATAAATTTTAATTGAAAAATTTTACATATTTCTCATTCTGTAGTGCCTTCTGGTTTTTTTTAGTAGGAATGCTTTGTTTTATTGGTCTTTTATTTATTTATTTATTTATTTTTTGCTTTTTGGGTCACACCTGGCGATGCACAGGGGTTACTCTTGGCTCTGCACTCAGGAATTACCCCTGGCCGTGCTCAGGGGACCATATGGGATGCTGGGATTTGAACCCGGGTCGGCCGTGTGCAAGGCAAACGCCCTACCCGCTGTGCTATCTCTCCAGCCCCTGGTCTTTTATTTTTCACATGTGGAAATGCCACTTTAGATATCCATTAATTTGTTTGTTTGTTTGTTTTTTTAAAGAGCTAAACTACCTCTTTTGGCTCACCGTAGGTAACTTGGCAAGAATATTGAGTATTTGTTATTTGTTCTGATACTAGGGTTCTGCTGGATACTACACTTGGCTGAATTGGGCTATTTAATATTATGTGCCTCTGTGGATCTTACATGCTAGTGAGCAAGACAAACTATGTCAGTGGATAAACAGTTGTGTGTTCTAATGAATGCTATTAAGAACACACTTCTTCAGATAGTATGACCAGAGACTGGGGATAACCTCTAGAGTGGGAGCTAAACCATGGTCAGAATGGGTAAAAGAAATGTCATGTTCCAAGGTTTGAAAAGAGGAAAGAGCTTTACTTCTGACAACCAGTGTGGCTGGGGACTCGGGAGTAACTGAGGGGAAAGGGCTGAAGATAAGAGGTGGGAGGGAATAAGTGGGGGCCAGAATGAAAAATTTACCTTGTAGTCTAAGAAGCCACGAAGGATTTTTGTTGTTATTTTTGTTATCCATCAGGGCACAGGGCTTACTCCTAGCTCTGCTCAGGGCTGGCTCAGGAGACTATGGGTGTGCTGGGGATTGAATCCCAGTCAGCTGTGTGCAAGGCAAGTATGCCCTACCATTGTACTTTAGCTCTGACTTCCACTGAAGGATTTTTAGGAGAGGAATGAAACTCATCTGGAAAGCTAATCACATAAATGTTAATTGAAACCTTGCTCTATACCAGGTATTTCCTTGGGAACAAGAATATAGTCCTGAAATAGACAGATCCCCTGTACTCATGAAACTAATAGTTTCTGAGTAGGTGAAGGGCAATCAGATAAACAGGATAGTATCATGGATTAATAGTGTTGTTCAGAAGATGATCACTTAAAGTTGTGATGTAGGTTCTTTAAATAGTGTGTGTGTGTGTATATATATATATATACATATATATATGGGGGGATTTAATGCATGTGTTTTTTCTGTTTGGTAATCTGCTTTTCTTTAAACAAAGTATGCCTTTATTCTGTATTCAAAAGCTTGCTTTTATTGAGGGAAGCCTCTTAATTTGGTTCTTAAATTTAGTGTAGAAAAAAAATAATAGTACATAATTTTTTAAAAGCTCCAACAATAAAAATTTGTGTGAGCTATAGTAAGAAAGAATTATATAGTCATTTATGGTGACAGTCTGTGGTTCTCCTTCTCCTGCCTCATTCCAGAGTTCATGTTGGGGTTTCCCCCATTTTTTGTTGTTCAGACATCACTTGTTGTAAATAGGTTCTTTCCTCGTTATGTTGGCAGTTTGCTGAAAATCAGTTTTTATACTCTCTGCTCTTCTTTTGATTTATTTATATTATCTGCACATCAACACCACTCTGTTTTGACTACTTTACCTTTGTAGTAATTTTTTGAGCCACACCCAGTTGTGCTAGGGCTTACTCTTGGCTCTGCATTGAGGGGTCACTCCTGGAGAGCTTGGGGGAACTATATGGGGTTTCTGGGATTGAACCCCAGTCAGCCAGTAGAGAGTAAATACCCTACCCACTATATCCACTTCTGCCCCATCTTTGTCGTAATTTTCAAAAGATGGTGAGTCCTCTAGATTCATTGTTTTTCAAAATTGTTTTGAACCTTTGACTACTTCTGTGTTTTATCTTAGCTGCTAGCAAGGTGACAAAGCAAGGGAGTAGTAGGTGAGAGATGTGTCTCAGTGGAAGAAGTAGAAAAGTACTTGTCTTGCATGTGTGAGCCCCTGGGTTTCATTCCCAACACCTTATGGTCACCTCCAGGAGCACTGCCTGGATTGACCCTTGAGTATCAGCTGAGAGTAGCTCCTAAGAACCACTAGTTGTGATCCAAACCACAGACACAAATAACAGCATAGACTGTAGCATTAACATTAACTTTCTGGGGCTGGAGTGATAGCACAGCGGGTAGGGCGTTTGCCTTGCACGCGGCTGACCCAGGTTCGATTCCCAACATCCCATATGGTCCCCCGAGCACCACCAGGAGTAATTCCTGAGTGCATGAGCCAGGAGTAACCCCTGTGCATTGTCAGGTGTGACCCAAAAAGGAAAAAAAAAAGCATTAGCTTTCTGGTTTTCTAAGAGTAAACCAAGTTGAGGCCAGGGATGTAGCTCAGTACAAGCTCAGTAGTAGATGCATGTTTGAGCCCTGGATTCCGTCCCCAGTACTGAAAACAAAAAGTACATTTTTTTTTCTTCTTTTTTGGGGACCATATAGGATGCTGGGAATCGAACCCAGGTAGGCCATGTGCAAGAAAAACACCCTACCCACTGGGCTATCGATGTAGCCCTAAAAGTACTTTTTTTTTGGTGGAGATGCCGGGGAACGAAAAAGTGCATCTTTTTATTCAAATAAGATTAGAGGCAGAATTGTGTGGGTGTATTCAACTCTTTTCTTTAGGGCCACACTGGCCATGTTTTTTTCAGCTTACTAATTTTGTTTTTGAGTTTTCGGGTTCTGTGTTCGGGGGTGGGGGGTCACTATTTTTTTGTATTTCATATTGAATTCTTCAAATAATGAGCTACTTAAATTACATAATGTGGGGCTGGAGAGATAGCACAGCGGGTAGGGCGTTTGCCTTGCATGCAGCCGACCCGGGTTCGATTCCTGGCATCCCATATGGTCCCCTGAGCACCGCCAGGGGTAATTCCTGAGTGCAGAGCCAGGAGTGGCCCCTGTGCATTGCCAGGTATGACCCAAAAAAGCCAAAAAAAAGAACAACAACAACAACAATTACATAATGTATCATAGCTCTACTTTTGCATTTGTTCCTGTTGTTTCTTGGCCTTTTTATCATTTGAACACTTTGATTTCAGAAGTCTCTTATGCTTCTCCTGAAATATCTGCTATCAGTGAAATTGGTTATGCTGTTATGCACCCACCATATCATAGTCTAAACCCTCCTCCACATTTATAATACTGGCTTTAAAGATTTGTCCTGTCTGAAATCTCTTTAAGTGTAGGGCTTATTTTTCGTGTGCTTGATAAATTCCATGGAAAGATACTGATACTCACCACTAATAATATTAATGGGTGGATGAACCTTGTCTACAAATTTGGGAATGGGGAAATTTTAGTTTTGTCTCATATTATTTTGTTATTTCTAACCAGTAGAACATTGATATGGTTCTGTAATATCTACTTTCAAAGATTTTGTTTCCAATCAGGTAAAACTATTTCTTATAATTTATTTCAGTGAATAATTTTTCTTAGAACCTAACAAATACTGAAGAAAAAGCTTTTCAAATTAAGTGTATTGCTTCTTATAAAAATCTGTCCCTTAACTCTAGAGCTTTCTTAAAAGAAATAAACATTGCAGAACTGTATCCAATGCAAAAAGTTTATTTATATAATAGCTGTCCCATAAAGAGAGCCATTTATTTTATGATTTAATTTTTTATTTTTTTCATTTTAGCATTTATGACATTAACAGAGAACAGGACTTTGTCAAGAATTCTGAGTGTATTCTTGGTGAAAATGAATTAAGACCAGAGAAGAGTGAGACAGGGTTCATATCAGAAAAGAGTAGGTATTAAACTAAATGTTATACGTTATTGCGTATTTAAAGTAGAACAATACAATTAAAAATTTTAAACTTAGTTCACATAAAGTCTTTTAAAAAATATATTTAACAGCTACAAATTACTTAGAGTCATTAGTTCAAAACTGGTAGATGACTACATTTTTCAATTGTATCATAAATGGTGTAGGTCCAAGGAAAAAAATGTGAGATTTCCTCTATATTTTTTCAACTTACTAATTTTTTTTTTTTTAATTTTATTTCATTAAATCACCGTGTGGAAGATTACAGTGCTTTCAGGCTTAGGTCTCAGTTATATAATGCTGAAACAACCATCTCTTCACCAGTGCCCATATACCACCACCAAAAAAAAAAAAAAACAAAACCCACACAGTACACCTCCCATCCCGCCCCCCCATCCCCTACCTTGTAACTGATAAGTTTCATTTTACATTCTGTTTACTTTGGTTACATTCAATATTTCAACACAAACCTTACTATTGTTGTTAGGAGTACCCCACTAGATTCAGACCTACTGTGAAGACAAATAAGGTCGAGCGGCCGCTACTGCCGTTTTGAATTTCTGTATTTTAACACTAAGTCCAGGGAGATTTCTTCCAGATATTAGATCATTGCAAGCTTGAAAACCCAATCTGTGGTCGTCTTAATATGGCGGACACCGCGCCCTTCATCCCCGGAGAGAAAGAGGCGAGAGAGAGAAATACCTTTCCCCTCCTGGGCGGGCACGGGGCCGAGGCTTAGTTCTCAGGCTGGAGACATTCTGCGAGGAGTTGCCCATGCCGAAAGAGGTTTTGCTGGGTCTGGATTCACGCTTGTGCAGCTGCGGAGAGGCCGCACATGCGTGCGGCCCCCGGGATCACATCTCGGCGGTGGCTGTTTTTGAATAAGATATTTTAAATAGAAGGAATAACATCCTTAAGTAAGAAAAGCCCACATTGGGGCTGGAGCGATAGCACAGCGGGTAGGGTGTTTGCCTTGCACTCGGCCAAACCGGGTTCGATTCCCAGCATCCCATATGGTCCCCTGAGCACCGCCAGGGGTAATTCCTGAGTGCAGAGCCAGGAGTAACCCCTGTGCATTGCAGGGTGTGACCTAAAAAGTAAAAAAAAAAAAAAAGAAAAAAAAAAGAAAGAAAGAAAAGCCCACATTGTTGTAACATACATAAGGTAAGAAGTCTTAAATTTCCCCTTTATCCACTTCTGAATTTCAATAACCATTGGCTTAAAAACACTGTTGACAAACCAGAGAGACAACTCAGTGGGGTAGGTGTGTGCCCTGCATGTGGGAGACACAGATTTGAGCCTTGGCACTACATAATCACCCAAGCCCACAGGCCGTGACCAAAACACTAAGTGGTGGGTAGCCCCCAAGCAGTTGCTGAGTGTGACCCCAAAACCCAAAAATAAAAAAAGTTTCCCCACCTTTCTAGATACTTTTCTGTATACTTTACAGATACATACTTTGTAAAGTGTTTCTGCCAGAGGGGGCTGGAGCGATAGCATAGCGGGTAGGGCATTTACCTTGCACACGGCCGACCCGGGTTCAATTCCCAGCATCCCATATGGTCCCCCAGCACCGCTAGGAGTAATTCCTGAGTGCAGAGCCAGGAGTAACCCCTATGCACTGCTGGGTGTGACCCAAAAAGAAAAAAAAAAGTGTTTCTGCCAGAGTACATGTAATGCATATTATTTATTCAGTAATACAGATAAGAGGTAGCTTCTTACGTCAGTATATACAGATTTACTGTTTAGTTACTGGTTGCAAGGTGTTTCCTTACTGGCGACTTTCGGTTATTTTCAGTGTTTTTGCTCTTCTAGATGCTGGTGCACAAAATACCCTGATACTTATATGGCCTAGCCTCTTAATAGTAGTATTTCTGAGGAATAGATTCCCAGGGGGAAAAATTGGTTTATTATACATTATTTTTTGTTAGATTGTGCCAAATGGTGCTCTAAAAAGTTATATTTATCTTTAACTGGCAGTTCTTTAACATCTTAAAAGTAAAGGTTAATACAATTTAGTATTAAACAAGATATGGCCTCTTTAATAGCTATCAAATACCCTATTTAGGCTAGATAAAACATATAATGTTAAATAGTATTAATGGATATAGGTAGCAATCTGTCTGTAGGAAATACTGATAGGGCATTTATTTATTTATTTTTATAAAAACAAAGTAGTTTTATTGACGCTTGCTTAAATTTGAGGGGAGAGAAAGCCAGAGTGGAAAAAAGCAGAGACATAGATAAGAAAGGAAGAAACATGTTTGCATGGGAGAACCTGATCTTGAAGAGCAGGCCAGAGATTTTTTTCCCCAAGACTAGTTTCATTAGTGTGTTACCAAAGAGATTACACATCATTGAGTAGACAGTGCTTTTTATGGTTTTGTTTTGGTATTTAGGCCATACAAATGTTGCTCAGAGTGTTCCTAGCTCTGTGCTCAGTCACTTCTGGCAGGGATGGGGGACCAGTGGGATACTGGGGATTGAACCTGAGTTGACAGTGTCCAAGGCAACTGTCCTACCCGCTGTACTATCACTCCAGCCCTAAACAGCTCAATTTTAACCCGTGAACATTGTAAGCAACACCCTGATTAACAAAGGAAGCACTGTTAGAACACAGTGTCCTTAAAGGGCTTTTAATGGCAGATGCTGTTGGGTTCTGACCTTTCATCCTTAAGTTGGCACTTTTGCTTAGTGCTCGGAGATGTCATGAGAATGCTGGGAGGGTAGAGCTGCTGGAATTATTGTCATACCCGAGTGGTTGGCAGTGTCTTGTCTCACCGTTTGCTTTCAAACAGGTGCCTGTGGCATAGCATCGGATATTAATTCATGATTGTCTAGTCCCTCTTATTAGAAATTTGAACAAGAAGTATCTAAAGCTAGCGAGATGCTCAGAATCTCTGATAGCATTTGAGAAGGGGGGAGGAGGGTAATGTAGATCACTGTGATCAGGATCCAGTTTGTTTCAAGCTTAACTGTTAAGGTGAGTTCACACTTACCTTACTGAGGAAAAAACAGTATCTCAGTTTCTAGAGCCATGGGGAGTGAACTTCCTTCAAATAACCTTCTTGGGGCATGTTTGTGGAATAATCACCTGTTGTCTTAATATTACAGTAACTTTCAGTGTCATAATAAAATGTGTTTTGCTTAACAAAAATGAGTCCCATGGGGCTGAAATGATAGTACAGGAGGTATTTGCATGCAGCTGACCCATATGGGATGCTGGGGATTGACTTGGGTTCAATCTCCAGCACCTCATATGGTTCCCCAAGAACACCTGGAGTTATTTCTAAGTGCAGAGCCAGGAGTGACCCCTGAACATCCCCAAGTGTAAGGCCAAAAAAAAGGCCAAAAGAAGAAGAAGAGGTCAATTATTAAATCCTCATGTTGTTTTGTATATTAGTTTTTAAGACTCTTAAATAAAAAGACATAAGTTAGGGACACTGTCAAATAGTATCTTGATAAGCGTCTCATTCACTTATTTGTAGAGCAGGAAACTGGTTTTTTTTTTTTTTTTTTTTTGCTTTTTGGGTCACACCTAGCGATGCACAGGGGTTACTCCTGGCTCTGCACTCAGGAATTACCCCTGGCCGTGCTCAGGGGACCATATGGGATGCTGGGATTTGAACCCGGGTCGGCCGCATGCAAGGCAAATGCCCTACACGCTGTGCTATCTCTCCAGCCCCGAAACTGGTATTTTCTTGAGAATATAATTTTTAATTTGTTTCGAAGTCATGAAAGATTTGTTCTGGATTTCCAGGAACTTTGGACATATTTTTTTCTTCTGCTAGCTGTAAAATGATTGCTTTTGTAAATATATTGCTATTTGGAGGATACTGAAAGCATTTTTAAATTGATTTTGCCCAAATCATTTGTTTCCTCTTTGTTCCTCTCTATTTTAAATCATTATTGTTGTTATTAGAGTGAAATCGTTTTTATCTAGGAAATTTGAGAGAGGAAAGAGTCCTGTAAAGGGAAGTGATGCACTGCAGGCTGGGGTGGGCGGGGCCAGGCACCAGAATAGTCTGAAAGCATCCTCATGCAAAGCTTTATTAGGAATTATTTTCCCCAGGCTGGGGGTTAATACTGTGTTTTCTGATCACATGTATTTAGAAAGCCCTTTGTTAGGCTTCCCTCCCCCCTAAATTACACTGTTTCTCACAATTTTAATTGACATTTAAAAAAATGATGCTGTATGTAGTAGTACTTTTGAACATTGTTATTTTCCTATCCATAGATGTTGAAGAATTTAGATAAGTTAGTAATCATAGGATATTCACTTCTAAAATTGTGACAAGTTTAATTCCTAGTCCTAGAAATAATATATTTTTCAAATTGAACCTCAGGCTAAGTGATAACTTTAATTAATCTGCAGCGATGATTATCTGTAACATTAATTTGCAAGTGAATAAACTTATTGGTTTGAATAATATTTGATTGTCATCACTAACATTTTTTTTTAATTTACTTATTTTCAATTAGTGAATCACTGTGAGGGTACAGTTACAGATTTATATACTTTTGTGCTTATGCTTCCCTCATACAAAGTTCGGGAACCCATCCCTTCACCAGTGCCCATTCTCCACCACCAGTAAACCCAGCATCCCTCCCACCCTCCCCAATCCCGTCTCCCCCCACCCTACCCTGCCACTGTGTCAGGGCATTCCCTTCTGTTCTCTCTCTCTAATTAGCTGTCATCACTAGCATTTTGACATTTGAAACTCTTTACTGTATCCATATTTTTCACAGCACTGGTTATATGATAAGGAGAAAATAAAACAGAGTAAGTGGGGTAAAACACATCATAGATCAGATGTACCAACTTCAGAATATTCATCATAACTTTTCCTTCCTTGCTCTGTATAATCTTATACTTTGGATCAGGGAGTTTCATACATCCAAAATAACTTTATTAAAATACTTGTTTTCACTTGTTTCTTAGATATCTGTTGTTAAATTGCTTTTAATTGAAATGCTATTTTTTTAACTTTTTAACTTTAATTTTAATGCAGTTGGCCTAGTTCTGATAAAAGAAAGACATGTATGATTAAAATTTCCATTGCTATATAAATTATTTCATACTCTTTATAAATAAGTCATTTCTCCCTCCCTCCTCCCAACTTATAAAAGAGGAAGAAGTAAATAAATGGCTAAATAGAATGAATATTCATTTGGCTCAGTTCCTTCTTAAATGAAGACTTTTGTAAAACTAAAAATTATATAGGCTTGCTGAAAAGACTGCTGCTATCAACTCAGTAATTCTTTTAGGAGGAAGACCTCTCATGGGAAGGGCATTTCAGGATCCCTGAGATAACATGGGCATATAGCTTCAGGGAAAAATAAATTTTTCAAAATACTAATAAAATAATTTTATTTATTTATTTATTTATTTTTGGTTTTTGGGTCACAGCTGGCGATGTACAAGGGGCTACTCCTGGCTCTGCACTTCTGGCAGTGCTCGGGAAACCATATAGGATCCTGGGAATCGAACCCAGGTAGGCCACGTGCAAGGCAAACGCCCTACCTGCTGTGCTGTCACTCCAGCCCCTAACATAATATTTTTATAAAACAAAAAGGCAGAGACCAGAGGAATAGTACAGCGGATACGCATTTGCCTGGCACCCAGCTGACCTGGGCTAGAGCCCCGACATCCTGTATGGCCCTCTGAGCACTGCTGGGACTGATGCCTGCACACAGAGCCAGGTCTCACCTAAAAACAAAACCAAAAAAAATTGAAAAAGTAAATTTATAGTATGCCCTAGAAGAAATAAAGTCCAGTAGATTCATTTTGGCTGGTGAGGAAACCTCAAAGATTAGGATGTTTTCTCACATATTTGTGGAATTTTCAATAGGAGGCCCCTAAAAAAGAGACTCAGAAGAATGAAAGCCAATGAGAGGGGAGTCAGTGAGATGATAGGAAAGGGGGAGCTGTATCAGAGTCTCGGGTAAAGAATTCTCAGGAGAAATACAGTCCGAGTGAGTGAGAGCTGCCACCACTTGGCTTCAGCAGCTGCAGGTATGCGGTAGCTTTTAAGCCAGAGGATGTAAGGGACCTGGCAGTGTATGTGCTACTTTTGCCTTAAAAGTAATTCTCCCTTCATTGTAATTCATCTTTTTTCTGCACAAGTTTTTTTAAGTTATTAAAAAATTAATTTAGGTCAGGTCTGATAGCAAAAGCATATTTTAAATATTACACAGTAAGGAAAGAGATGAGGTATTGAGTGATAATGTAGTATGCCACTTTGAACCCCATCCTTTTGTTATTTTAAACAGTTGCATTATTTTTGTTTGTGTTTTACAGTTTTTGAGACAGTGCCCTTGAGTTCAGACTCTCTCTTCCAGAGGGCAGTTTCAATTCTCCATACTTCTTACTTGGACTCTGCATCTGAGCATGGTTTTCAGTACAGTCAAGTGACTTTGGTGAAAAATGACATTTTCTTAAATGAGGTGAGGTGCTTGGTACACACCCTGTGTGTTAGTTTTATTTTACTTTTAAAAGAACCCATCATTTTGGTGTATAAGCCTAGTCCTACCAAAAGAAAAAAATCCTTGGAGATAGTCACTTGGAAAGTAACAGTATTGGGAATAGAAAAACAATATATTTTATTAGTCTTTAGTAGGAAGAATTCAGGAAATAGTTTTTAAAATTAACCTACAAGGCAAAATAACATTTATAAACTTCTGGTTCTCTCTTTATATAGTACAAAACTTTTTACCAAGTGAAAAAAGCAAGAAATTATACTCAGGAAGAACTTCAAGAAACTTATGGATTTCTTCTGTTTGAAACTGAAGATCAGGTGAGGGAATTAGGTTGTAGAAAACTAATGTAGCCTCAGGTACAAAATTAGTTGCTATCATCCATCTTAGGTATTGGTATTTCAATTCTGTCTATTTGTAAGATCGTGCCTGCTCGAGCAAATCAGTGAACAATGGGATGACATTGCTACAGTGCAGGAAAGGTAGTTGTCCCTAAAAAATTTTGTAAGATTGTTTTAGCAGTCTTTATATGTTACTTAGATTTGGTGGCTTATAATGACAGTGAAAGATAATTAAGAAAAAGATTTTGATTTCCACAACTTTCATAGGGCCTCTTTAGTCACATGGTGAAATTTGGATTTAAACAGGGTTTTTAAAATATTGATGATGCCTTTAATTCATTCCAGGTCATTGTTTCCAGAGCTCATATATGTGGTTGGGGTATTAGAGTGTGCTTTGTTTTCCAGAGCTTATATATGTGGTTGGGGGTATCATGTTTGCTTTGTGGGACTGGAGGAGGCAGTAGAGCAGGCAAGTGCTTGACTCAATGTGTGGCTGGTCCCAGCTACCCCCAGGAATGACCAGATCTGAGTGTGGAGCCAGGAGTGACCCTGGACACAGGTTAGAAAGAATGAAGATGTACACTTTGAAATAATAGTTTCTTGGAAATGTTTCATGCCTCTCTCTGAAGATGAAGCATTTATAATTTCACTTTTTCCTTTGATTTGTTTTTCTTATTCCTCATGTCCTACAGTTGGCAGTTCTGCTGATTCTCTGTTCTTATCATCAGTATGATAGTTAGGAGTGGAAACTCCTGTGGATAGAGCATGTTTGCTTGCTAGGTACATTTTACATTTTGCACAGTTTTGCAATAGTAAAGTCTATAATCAAACCTTAAGTAATTCACTGGTAGTGTTTTGGTTGAGTTCATAATTTATCAAGAATAGGGTAGACGTGCTTAAAGAATAATGAGTACACTACAACATGAACACTATATAGAATATCATAAACTTAATCATCTGCTTTCAAGTAAGATATGTTCTGAATACACGGGGTGGGTGGCTTGTTCAGATTTAGTGTTGACAAAGCTTTGAAAAAGAAATCTGGAAGAACTCTGTGAACTGGTATAATTTGATTTTGCTGATAATATTTTTCTTAATGAGAGCTGGTAAAATTTTACAGAAACTTAAAACCACTATACGAAATATGATTGCCTTTAACCTCAGCTTGCCTTTAACCTAAACATGCTTTGTGCTTTGAATATATGTACAAATTTCAGGGTCTTATTTCCAAGTTTATTGTCTATAGCACTATTTCAAAATTGCCTTTCTCTTTTTTTTTTTAGGCAAAATTAGTATGTCACCATGGACTTTGTGTCAGCAGCAGTACTATTACCACATTGGGTGACCCAGCAAAAGGTAGGTCTTTTAGAAAAAATGAATCTGTTTACAAGGTGGAGTGGGATTTAGTTAATTTTACTCAATGCCTATGTGTAAATCCACTTACAGGGCTAGAGATATGGTACAGTGGGCAGGGCACTTGCTTTGCTGTGGCTGACCTGAGCTTAAGAGCTGGCACCCATACCCACTACCGTCCCCATGCACCTTGGGAGTAGTCCCTGAGCTCAGAGCCAGGTTTAGCCCAGGCACAAAAAAGAAGAAAAAATCCAGTAGGCAAAGAATCTTTAGAACCAGAATTTACAAATAAGCCTTGAGGTTAGGTTTTTTCAATTGGAACTACATGATCAAAATTTAAAACTGGTGGAAGATTTAGAAAAGGTGCAGTATCTTTCAGTGCCATGAGCACAGTCACCCAGAACTCGTGAGGACTCTTCTGAGCTGTCATAACTATGGTAAGACTAGAGAACCATCGGTAGAACTAACCAAGCTTGGCAACTGTGGAATGTGAAGGATAAGCAAGAAAATCAAATGTAAGGTAGTGTTAAGCTTTCGCTACTTTGATATTAACAGAACAACAGGAAAAGAAGTTGATAGAGAAGTTGATGAATTGAGGAAGGTAATTTCATGTTAAGAATATGGATTAATCCTAAATTTCTGTATCTTCTTTCCTCATTTGCAAAAAACAAAACTATCGGGCTTTGTTGTAAGAATTTCATGAGTATATGAAATGCTTATTAGCTGAGAAATAAGCTTTCAGTAAACGGACATTGTGTTCTTCTTGAATTAAGTTTGAGATATAGCAAGATTTTCATAAATATTTCTGGAAAATTTCCCACTGGTGGCCTAATTACTTGGGAAAGAGATAAGGACTGGTTTGAGGGCTGGTCTTTGGGCTTGCTGTTAGTTGAAAAATATTGTTACAGGGATGGAGAGAGAGTACAGTGAGTAAAGGTGTTTGCCTTGCATGTGGCCGACCCAGGTTCAATCTCCAGCACTACATATGGTCCCCAGAACCTTCCTGGAGTGATCCTGAGTGCAGATCCCTGAGCACTGCTGAGGTGGCTAGAAAAAAGTAAAAGAATATTATTACATGGGATAATAAAGAAGGAAACGATCACAATAGAACTTTTTGATCTTTACATAATATGGGGGTTGTGGAGGACCACAAGAGTTGGAAGCTATTCAGTGGCGGAGAATCAGTCAAGAAGTACAGTTTTGGGGCTGGAGCGATAGCACAGCGGGTAGGGCGTTTGCCTTGCACGCGGTCAACCCGGGTTCGATTTCCAGCATCCCATATGGTCCCCTGAGCACCGCCAGGAGTAATTTCTGAGTGCAGAGCCAAGAGTAAAGTAACCCCTGTGCATCACCGGGTGTGACCCGAAAAGCAAAAAAAAAAAAAAAAAAAGAAGAAGTGGAGGGGACTCAAGGAGAGCAGCAGATGCTGTAGAATTTGGACTTCAGGACCAAGAAAAATAATTGGGCTTCATGGTTAGTCCCTGTGTCCACCCCCTCCCCCCCACCACCCCCCCACACAATAATAGCCCTGTTAATAGCTGGAGAATAGTACTGGGTTAAGGCATGTTCCTGACACAGAGCAGTCTGCCACCACATTTGGTCCTCAGAGCACCCCTGCGGATGGCCCCCAAACAAACCAAGTTATAGAACATGCATTTTACTGATTTAAAGGATAAAAGTCAGCATGGTGGGGCTGGAGTGATAGCATAGTGGGTGGGGTGTTTGCCTTGCACGCGGCTGACCCGGGTTCAAATCCCAGCATCCCATATAGTCCCCTGAGCACCGCCAGGAGTAATTCCTGAGTGCAGAGCCAGGAGTGACTCCTGTGCATCGCCAGGTGTGACCCAAAAACCCAAAAAAAAAAAGTCAGCATGGTCAGAGTTTTGCAGCCATCAGAAGAACCGTTTTTATTACCCAAAACAGAAATTCCTTATCTGTAAGTGATTCCCCATCTCCACCCACCCCCTTTCATGTGCATATGACCTAGGCAGTCTAAGTTACTTTTTGTTCCTATTGATTTATCTGACATTTCTGACATTCCATACAAATGGAATCATACCACATATGATCTTGTAAATAATTTTTCTTAGGTTTATGTTTTTGAGATTTCATACTGTAGGTACCAATACTTCATTTCTTTTTTGGCCGAATAATCTGTCCTTGCATAGTTTTACCATATTTTCTTGATTCATTTATCGGTGGTGACATTTGTGTTTTTCTACTTTTTGACTTAGAAATATGCATGTACATACTTGTCCAAGTTTTCTGCTTAGAAACATTTACATTTCTCTATGTATATAACTACATGTGGAGTTGCTGGCTCACATGTCAGATGTAAAAATAGAAGTTTAAAGACCAATATTGAACCTTTTCTTGTGAAGGAGGTATGTACCAGACTGTGCTCAGGGCTTAATCCTGGCTCTGCCCATTTTAGTTGTTGAACCCAAGTAGAAATGGTGTTTTTTTTAAAGGCAATGTTTCAGAGCCAGACTGATAGCACAGAGTTGTTAAAGGCCTTGACTTGCTTGCAGTTGACCCTGGTTTTATCCCTCTACCATATGGTCCCCATTAGTGACCACCACTGAGATCAGAGCCAGGAGTATCCCAAAGCCCTGCCCCAAACACCCGCTCCCCAAAAAAACCAGAAGATGTTTTCTTTTCATTTTGTGGGGATAGGGTTACACCCCATGGTACTTAGGGGCTATTATTGGCTATATGCTCAGGATTGATCCCTAGTGATACTCGGTGGACCATAAGCAGGGCTAGCAATCCAGCTGAGGTTAGCCATATTCCAGGCACCTGCCTTATCTCCTCTGCTACCCTTTTGGTCCCTCTTTCTATTTTAATCATGACATTTTATCCTTTGTGTCATCATCTTTTTTTTTTTTTTCCTTTTTGGGTCACACCCGGCAATGCACAAGGGTTACTCCTGGCTCTGCACTCAGGAATTACCCCTGGCAGTGCTCAGGGGACCATATGGGATGCTGGGAATCGAACCCGGTTTGGCCGAGTGCAAGGCAAACACCCTACCCGCTGTGCTATCACTCCATCCCCTGTGTGTTATCTTCTTGAGTTAAAGATTGCCCTACACACATGAATTACATATGTGTAAACAGTCTTCTTGAGGTATAAATTAATCTATATTTTTTCTTTTATAGGTGTATACATTTCTAAGTATTCGGACTATCTTCAGGCAAGACCATGGTATCATGGGAAGTCTGGATATATTGTAATTTTTAATCTAATTAAGGTAAAACCAAAAAAAATTTCTAAAAAACTTTTAAGAACTGAATATTTTCGGACTGCAATAATGTAAATTATTATCTAAACATAGTCCCCAAAAAGGATTAAATGTGGCCGAAGTAACTGTGTAAATATAGAAAAAAAAAAGCTGCTAATTTTGCTTTTCATTTCAAGTAGAAAGTCTTTCTTTGCCTCAGTCCTAAAGAACCATTTTGTAGGAATTAAATAAAATAATGTGATTATGGGCTGCAACAATAGCACAGCGGATAGGGCTTTTGCCTTGCATGAGGATGACCTAGGTTCTATTCCTCCATCTGTCTCGAAGAGCCCAGCAAGCTACCAGGAGTATCCCATCCACACGGCAGAGCCTGGCAAACTATCTGTGGTGTATTCAATATTCCATAAACAGTAACAAGTTTCACAATGGAGACATTTACTGATGCCCGCTCAAGCAAATCAATGAGCAATGGGATGACAGTGCTACTTAATAACTGAAAATTAGTTGTGAAGCTCAATTTTTTTAATTGTTACCCTCTTATGTCATGGCCACAAGACCCTATTGATGAGCCAAATTTTTTAAGAAATGATTCTCTTAAATTTGGAGTTATTCATGTGTCGTTCGTCGTATACTGTGATAAAACTGATGGACATTTTCTTTGGGGGCCACACCCAGTTGTGCTGGGGATTACTCCTAGTGCTGCTTTAGGGGACCCTGCAATGGCAGGAATAAAATCTAGGCTTCCCACAAAGTACGTGATCCAGCCTTCAGAGCTATTATCTTCATCCAGAACTAGAGTTCTTTGGGCAGAGAGGGTCACACCGTGCAGTGCTCAGGGCCTCCTCCTGTCTCAGCACTTGGTAATCACCCCTGGCTGGGCTCGGAACCATTTTGAGGTACTGTATTGAACCTAGGTCAGCTGCGTGCAAGGCAAGCATCTTTCCCACGGTGCTATCTCTCCAGCCCCCAGAACTAGAGTTCTCTCTTTTTTTTTTTTTTTCCTTTTTGGGTCATGCCTGGCAATGCTCAGGGGTTACTCCTGGCTCTGCACTCAGGAATTACTCCTGACGATGCTTGGGATGCTGGGGATTGAACCTGGGTCGGCTGTTGCTCCGGCCTCTCTAAAGTTATTATTATTTTTGCTTTTTTGGGTCACACCCAGCGATGCATAGGGGTTACTCCTGGCTCATGCACTCAAGAATTACCCCTGGCAGTGCTCGGGGGACCATATGGGATGCCGGGAATTGAACCTGGGTCAGCCGCGTGCAAGGCAAATGCCCTACCCACTGTGCTATCACTCCAGCCCCTAAAGTTCTTTTTTATTTTATTTTTTTGCTGGTGGTGGTGCTGAGGTGGTTGTCCACACCCAGCAATGCTCTGGTTACTCTTGAATCTGTACTCAAGAATTGCTCTAGCTCTAGTTGCTCTCAACCCAGTTAACTGGTAGCTGAAACATAACAACATCTATCTGAGCTCTTTTAAATAATTTGGACAGTAAGTATTACTATTTGGCACATCTGATTCATGCTTTTCTCTTAGGGAAAAGTCAAATTTGTACCTGAGAATTATACAACTAACTATACTAGCCCATCTGTTGGCTATGATTGCCACGTGGCTGCAAGCACTAACAAGGTTTCTCACAAGACGAGTCATTTCCGCACCTTCGAACTGAGTCAGGTACTGTCACGTGGGAATAAATTCTAAGATAAATTTCTGAGTCTAATATGTCTAATTATAGGACAGGGTGGAGATAGAGACTTTCCTACTGCTCCCTGATAATTCTTCCTTTTCCTCTCTCAGTATTACCTCTATGAACTCTCAGGCAGCGCCATAACTGAACGACCCAGACAAGTCTGCCCTTACCTTATTGTAGCTTTTCAGTACCAAGAGCCTAAGAGAATGGCAGCGCCCACTCACCAGAGCCTGTAAGTGCTTCCCTCCACTCTCTGTTTCCATAGGTTTGTTTCCTTGCTTTTAGTAAAAAGCTTTAATTTTCTTTCCATTTTCTTCTAGACTTGAACTCCATAAAAATGGTAAGAAATTAATGTGCTTTTCTGAGTTTTGATTTGGTTTTTTGTTTTTTGAGTGTTTTGTTAAAATGGAGTTTCTTGCTCTTATTTTTTTAAGTTCTCACCTCTCCATGGAAAGGAAAATTAATCATTCAAGGCTATCTACTGTGTGATATAACACTAAGGTCCTCTTGCAGCACAGTAATTCCAATACAACTGTAAGTATTAATTTTTATCCTTTATTACTTTTTGTATGATTTCTTTCTCATTTTGCTGGCTTTCTGGTTTGGTTGTGATATAAATATAGTAGTAAGATTTGGGCTCAAGTACTTAAATCTATAGAGAAAAGACCACTGCTGCACACGAACTAGCTGGTGAGCAGTTAGACTTTTCTTACTGTTGACTTTTACCAAAAGAGGAAGGATTATTCCAGCCCATCCAGGAAAGTCAGAATATTCTCCGCATAAAAGGAGGAGGTAAGTTCTTCCTCACTGTGGAGTGCACCTGAAGTCTAGAGAGAATGATGGCATTAGGAAATTGCCATTTGGCAATGTAAAACTTAATGGATACTAAACATAGGTGAAAGTTTGATAATATTTTCTGAGTGTTTTTCTATATTTTGTACTACAAAGGGGAAAATATATAGACCTCACATTGGGAAAAAAATCCCTGAAAGTACTGTCTTCATCAAACAATAAGCCTCTAGGAATAAATGAAATAAGCATTGATGTGCGATGTGCTTCCTGTTGAAATGCACAGGGGTTGATAACCTCTTCAGTCTGTGGTATTCTGCCAAGCTGATCAGGAGGAAGTGTCACACACACACACACACACACACACACACACACACACACGCACACACACACACACACATTACCAGTCTGCTCTTGGGGGTCAGAGCAATAGCACAGTAGGTAAGGCATTTGCCTTGCGCATGGCCAACCTGGGTTTGTCCCCCATCATCCTGTATGGTCCTTCGAGCACCACCAGGAATGATTCCTTAGCACAGAGTCAGGAGTAACCCCTGAACATTGCTGGGTGTGTCCCAAAAACAAAAAAAGAATGAATTTGCTCTTGATGAAGGAGACTAAAGAGACACGAGTAAATGATTTCTCTGTCTTCCTGGTGGTACCTGGTCCGCAAAAATCCCTTTAAGTATGGTTTATAAAGGCACTTTGTTGAGAAAGTTGAAAAAATTAAAGTAAGGTTCTATAGAGAAAAGACAGTGGGTAGGAACCCTGCCTTGCAGAACTTGCCTTGTATAGGGCATGTCCCAGGTTTGTTCCTGAACCCCATATGGTCCCCCAAGCCTGCCACTCATGATTCCCTGAGCTCAGAGCCAAAAGTAAGCTCCGAGTTTTGCAGGGTGTAGCTCAAAGCTTCCCCCAACACACACACACCACATGCAACACATCAATGTACTATGTGTATTTCTTGAATTTTGCTCCTTTGTTTCATGGTTGTATAAGGAGATTCGATGCCCATTGTTGTTGTTTTTAATTTTTTATTAGAGAATCACTGTGATGTACAGTTACAAACTTAAGAACTTTTGTGTTTGCATTTCACTCATACAGTGATCATTTACCCATCCCTCCACCAGTGCCCATTTACCTCTACCAATGATCCCAGTATCCCTCTCACCACCCCCCACCCCATCCCTCACCACCCCACCCTGCCTCTTCGGCAGGGCATTCCCTTTTGTTCTCTCTCCTTTTGCAGTGCCCGTCTTTAAAGACGCACAGAAGTATTTGGGACAGTGCATTTTTAAGTCTCCAGCTGTTCAAATTGGTTTTTTGTATTTGAGTTTTGTTCTGGGGTGTAAAGTCACACCCAGTACTGCTCAGGGGTTGTCCCTGGCTCTGTGCTCAGGTGACTCCTGGCAGTGCTTGCGATGTCATATATGATGCTGTGGGGCTGCAGGTGCATGACCAGCACCTGAACTTGTGTGATTTCTCACCCAGCTCCCCCCTTTGAAATATGCCTTTAGGACCGAAAATACACATATACTATAGACTTTCGAAACAAAAGCTGTGGATGTGGTGTTTTTTCTGACACTGCATGATTGGCAATCCAGTATTGCCCCGAATTTGCAACTCTTTTTTTTTTTTTATTTTTGCTTTTTGGGTCACACCTGGCGATGCACAGGGGTCCCCTCCTGGCTTTGCACTCAGGAATTACCCCTGGCCATGCTCAGGGGACCATATGTGATGCTGGATTTGAACCCGGGTCGGCTGCGTGCAAGACAAACGCCCTACTCGCTGTGCTATCTCTCCAGCCCCCCGAATTTGCAACTCTTATTCCGGTATGCATGATATGATCTCTTTACATCTTCAGGTTATTCAAGAAGGAGGAATGAATTCAAAAACTGAACTGGTCTACCAGTGTTTTACATATATTTGAAAATTTATAATTCTAAACATGTGCATTATTTGCCCAAGCATCTTATTTGAGGCTTTTCTGCGGTTAAGGACTCCTTTGTGGTTGTGGTGTTTTTGTTTGCATTTATGTTAGAAAACTAAAAACTATAATGGTTAAGATACCTTTAATAATTATTGCATTTTATGATCTGTGTATATTTTTTAGACCACATGATCTGGATTTCAAGTATGTCATGAAAGTGTCATCTCTGAAACAAATACTACCACAAGCTGTCTTTAAAAAACAGAATAACTTGGAACAAAAAGGTCTGTTTAAATATACTGGCATGCTGTTTGTCCTAGACTTTGTTCATTTTCTTCTGCTTTTTTACACACACTTCTGTTTCTCCTTAAGTAGTTCTTTAAAGGGTCTTTTGTGAAATGGTAGAGCTGCTATGAGTCGATATCTTCAAGGTGGCAAGCTAGAAACTGAATGGCGTTTCATTCTGTGACTAGCTTTCACACAAATAGTAAGCAGACAAGCTTATAGATAGCTGGAGATTCATAACCATTCCTTTTAGGGGAAAGTAGTTATTTTTGTTGTAGTTTTTTTGGTTTACAGATAGAAAGACAAAAAAAAAAGAAAGTTTCAGGTCATTCAAATTCATGAAATATGGAGGTGGTCTGTACTTGTAGTAATGTCAGTATAAAGGAAATAGTTTCCAAACATTTTATACAGTAAATTTTTAGTGAGTTTTATAACCACTAGTTGAATAAATTTTTTAAATAGTGTTCCTAGTAGCTTTATTTTGGGGGCATACAGAATTGGTTATACAAATGCATAATGTGTGGCTGGAGCGATAGTACAGCAGGTAGGGCGTTTGCCTTGCACACAGCATACCAGGGTTTGATCCCCAGCATCCCATATGGTCCCATGAGCACCATGAGCACCAAGAATAACCCTTGAGCATCACTGGGTGTGACCCAAAAAGCCAACAAAAAACATAATGCCTTTTCTAAAAATAGAAAATAATCTGCTTCTCCGTTTTTTTTTTCTGCAGTCTTTTCTCAAGAAATGTGCTTCAATATATATGAGGTGGAACTGTCAAACAAAGAAGGAGGAAAAATAAGTGAACTAACAGAATACATTAAAAATGAACAATTGGTAAGAATCATCAGTTTGAAATGTGATTATTTTTATTCTGGAGAAATTGTAATCCACATAATAGTTAACTGTGCCCACCTGTGGTTATTTTTTCTTGCTGAAAGAATTTTTTGCATTTAATATTACTGATACAATACTTACTGATTAATGTTTTCATCTACCTTGTATCTCAGTTTACTTTATTACTCAGATTACTCTGGTAATTCTAGACAGTTTTATTGAGTTAATATTTCATAGTCCAAAATTTAAGAATGAGGAGAGAGGACTAGAGTGATAGTAGATCAGGTAGGATGTTTGTCTTGCACACGGCCAACCCAGGTTTGATCCCCTGCATCCCATATGGTCTTCTGAGCACCACCAAAAGTAATTCCTGAGTGCAGAGCCAGGAGTAACCCCTGAGAATTGCTGAGTATGACCCAGAAACAAAAATAATGAATTTTCTCAAATCTTTTGTTGGCTTTTTTTTTTTAATGACAGAAAAATTGAGTGTCTCTTTATTAATCAATGGACTGTTTGTGAGATTCTTCTTTAAAATTGACCTTTAGGACTATCAGAGCAATAGAATGGTGGGTAGGTAGAATCGGTAGGCAAGGACCTTGCCTTGCACAAAGCCTACCTGGGCTTGATCCCTGGCAGTCCATATGGTTTCCCGAGCACTGTCAGATGTGGCCAAATGTTCCCAAAATCAAAGGGGAAAAAAAGTGATCATTTTCATCGGGACAGTCAGTGGGGAACAGGAGAAGGGGCCTGAGCACACAGTGACTGCCTCTGCTTTTTCCATGGTATGGAAATTGGAACTACTGGTACTAATAAATAGAATTGCAGACCTTTCTGCTACATTAAACCAGGATTTCTTTTTGTGTGAGGATAGGAGTAGATGCTAGGGACTTCCACACCATCCAGCAGAGCTGGGGTGCAGGGGGAGACTTGTGCCTGGTGTTCAGAGTTGGGTGCCTGTGTGGGCAAGGCATCCAGCCCGACCACTGAGCTGGATCAAGCCCAGCCTAGCAGTGGAGCACTGTCCTTTCGTTTGAGTTCTGGAATCCACCAAAGGCTACAGTCATCTGCATTCCTTGTTATCAAGGGACCGGATTACATAATATTTTCTATCTCTCTGAATGCTTTGTAATAAAGTATAGTTTTATCGAATAATGTTTTTGGATCTTTATTATTCCAGGATTTTGTGCTATGTTTAAGATGCTAATTGTATGCCTGATAATTCACCTTGACTTTAGTGGTTAAGTGGTAATGGTCTGATTCTGTAGTAGCATTAGGAAGTATCAGACCTTCTGAAGATTTCAGTGAAAAAAAAAATGATATACCCTCTGGTTGATGCCTTTGTGGTTGTGGCCAGGGACTTGCGTGTTCTGTTACTGGGGATAAATTCACCTGATTCATATACAACTAACATTCCAGTTTTTTTTCTTTTGATTTTTGGGCCACGCAAGGTAGTTCCCAGGAAGCCAGGCTGTAGCGGGGACTAGAAGGTGCTCTTCTGGCATGAGAGTTGTGCTCTTGCCCTTCAGGCTAGTCCTGAGGATTGTGTTTGTTTCTCTTCTCATGACTCAAGAAGGAAGAGTGGGGTACAGGGAGAAAGAAAGGAATTGCATCTTCTCACTTATTTATTTATTTATTTATTGTTTAAGGCGATCATCAAGTGCTTAGAAGATCGGGGATTTTTCATTTTACTTACGTCATCAGCCTTACTAGCGGAAACAAGTAAGGACAACTTTCTTGAAAAAATGCTATTTAGTGTGTTTACTTACGTTTTTTTAGGTCTCAACCTAATTTCTCTTGTCTTTGTTTTTCTAATAGATCTTTTAGAGGAACAGATGAGTCTGTGTGGTTTGCATGTTTTCCATTCATCCCTGCCAACAGGTAAGGGCCAGTGACTTCCGGTCCATTCAGACCCCATCTTAATAAATTCCTGCACAGCACTTGACCTTGTGATCTATTTTCTTCTCAAGTTGTTTATGATGATTTGTTACTGGCATTCACTGTTTCAACACCAATCCTCCCACTGCTGTCACCTTCCCTCCACCATTGTCTCCATTTTCTCACCCACTCCTCATGGCTTCCTATGATAGGCCCACAGTAATTATTTTGAATTGCTTGTAACCGCTAAATGGCTAATGGCAAGGTAAAAAATAATAATAATAATAATAACTTCAGTAAAAGAAAATTTGTGAAAATTGCTCTATCTCCCCTTGGGGGCATTAAGTCCTTGACTGAGGGCTTACTGAGCTGTTGTTGTTAGTATGCCTCCTGTGTTGATATTCTTGTTAGTTGAGCTTAGTTTCCACATTATATTCCTATCCAATCTGGTATGCTCCTATAGGGATGTTAGTATTATAGCAACGTGGAGATGTTGCTGCAGAAAATCCAAAATGTTTACCTGAACAGTGAGCTTACATGATGGGGATGGGACATGGGTGTGGCTGCGGGGAGCTTCTGGAAGTACGGGGAGGTGGGAGAGGTCTCCTTTGTTTTAACAGTTGATTGTTGTTTAGTTCTCTGTGCCTTTGGATGTACTGTATTTAAATAGATTTGTTAAGTCCTGTATTAATTGCTACTTAGGTTACCTTTTGAAACACTATCCTACTACACACTCTGATTCAGTCATCCCAGAATACGGCCCTAAAACATTTTTTTCTGCATGTTTTTTTTTCTGCATGTTTTTATAAAATAAGCTTTGTTTTTAATACAAATATATGTCTTAGGGATGAAAGACTTGAAAGTTGAAGAAGACATCTCGTTGAAGGTGTTACCTATTTTACCTGCCCTTAATTGTGCCCTGCTAGAAGCAAAGAAATCATTTACTGAAGAAGGAATCTGTCCAAACACCTCAGTAAAGCGTAATCTCCAGGACTTGTGCAAGGCGGGTAAAAGTCCTCAGGATGGAATGAAAGAAATGGCATCCTTTGATGAAGCCCCCAGTGCTCCTGACACTGCTGGGAAGTGTCCTTTGGAGTCTCTGAG
The DNA here is from genome assembly GCF_027595985.1 of Sorex araneus. NCBI lineage: Eukaryota > Metazoa > Chordata > Mammalia > Eulipotyphla > Soricidae > Sorex > Sorex araneus. Next base: position 68,368,264 of record NC_073310.1, on the reverse strand, counting down.
TCAGTTGAGGTCTTACCTGTCAGATCCTAGCAGTTATATTTTAGAAGTATCTGCTGCTCTGGATTTCCTTACAGAACGTCCCCAGTCTCCCTGTGTGTTAGATGGAATTTGTGATGCTGAATTTTCTTTAGTCATGACCCCAGACCCTGAATTTCTTGAATCAGAAGGAGTCAGAAAAAAAACAGAAAAAAATTCTGAAGAGGCATTAAAGGCAGGACAGGAAACGGGGATCCCAGAAGGTCTGGCATCAAATGTGAGAGTTCAGCCAAAGAGAAAAGCCAGCACACCTTCCATGGTGCAGAGCAGCAAAAGGGTGAGCTTGTGCCGTCCGCTCCCCAAAAGAACTCCCTCAGCAGCAGACAAGGCTTCCGATTCACCAACCACTCTGAAACTAGTCAAAGGCCCTTTTCCTCAGAAAAGAAAAAGAGGTAAGCAGACGCATGTATGTTATTAGCCGAGCAGTTGGTAGTTCCTGGTGCCATTAACATTGTCTGTGTATCAGTGTGGACTACGGCTTCCAGTGTCCGTTACAGGTTCCTTAGATGTGCTGGTACTGCTATAGCTTGTCTATCTGCAAGTTTGAGAAGCATTGACATAGATAGGAAAAATGTCAACATAACTTTAAAACCATGGACCCAGAGCTTTCACTTGTAATAATGCTCGAGCCCAGTTATTTCAGTACCATTCTGTGTATGGTTTGGTTTCTGAGCATCTGTGGAGATATGAGTGGAAGATGAAGCATTGGATAGGTGTAAAGGGTTAAGGTTCTTCTCTTGCACTTGTCAGACCTTGGCTCATTTTGAAGTGACCTCTGAGCACAGAGCTAGTAAGTCCTGTTCATAGCCACATGTGGCCCCAAAACAAATGGAGTGGCAGATGGAGAGCTTCTAAACCACTGACTCGGTGAAAGGGTAGGCAGATGGCTCAGCACTCATGCACACACCTCCTGTGCCCTGCTAAGAGTGAGCTCTGCCAGAAGGCCAAGGGTAAGCCTGACAGATACCAGCTGTGGCCCCAGACCAGGATAAATGGTTTCCGTAGTCAGTCTTGGAGCAGATTTCACATGCCTTTTGAAATAGATTCCAAACTCTAACTTTGGGTTTTGGGCCACAGCCAGCAGTGCTTGGGTTCCTCCTGGCTCTGTGCCAGGAATTACTGCTGGCGGTGTTCAGAGAACCGTATGGGATGCTGGGGAACCAACCTGGGTTCTCTCTGGCTCCAACTTTCAAAAAGTATTTAATCTAGCTGTCTAATAGGTTCTAACTGTTTTCTGCTCTATTGTCTGATTTAAAAAGGATTCTGGCCACAGCCCTTTGAATTTAGTCTGTAACCCTCTGGTGGATCACTGCTTACAGCTTACTGCTTCTGCTCTTGGCTGTCTTGTTGATTTCTTTCTCCATTTACTCTTAAATATTTTTCTGCTTTGTCTTGATGCTAAAGTTTTGTCTTGATGTTTTGTCTCAGTTTTGTCTTGATACTAAAAATTATAGGAACTTAAAATCAAAAAATGGTCTGGAATGACAGTTCAGCTGGTAGGACCTTTGTCTTGCACGTTTGCTGACCTGAGTTCGATCCTGGAGTTGTCTAAGTGCAGAGCCAGAAGTAAGCCTGAGCACTACTGGGTGTGGCCCAAAATCTAAACACTATCGAAATTTCTAGAATGGAATGCTTTTTTGGTTTTTGTTTGTTTGTTTATTTCACGCCAGTGTGTGCTTCTTTAGTACTCTTAAACTGGAGAAGAGAATGGCAAATGTTGAAGAAAAGGTTTTTGAGGGGCCACACATTACCCCGTGGATAGCACCTTTAGCTGTGGCCTTCCTTCCATAGAGGCACAGTGTCTCGAGGAGCAATTAGAGTAGACTAGGAAGCTCGATCTAGTAAAGACTTTCTTCAGTGTACCTTTCTTCTCTTAAAATAGTTCTCAGGCGGTATTAACATTTAAATATTTAATGAATAGTGAAATGAAGTGTATATAAGGTGGATCTTTGTCAACAGTCTTGTTAGTTTTTTTTGTGTGTGTGTGTGGGAATTGTGTTGTATTATACAGCTTTATTTGCCATGATAGTCAAGAAAAATGATAGTTTTTTTGATAGAAAGTAGCCTGATCCTTTGCAAGTTCCTTTCATTATATTTGTGTGAAATCTGTTTTGTTTTTAAAACATTGCATAATAAAAAGTCCCAGATTTTGTATTTTATTTTGCATTACTTCGATTACCCAGAGGATGAAAGAAATGAAAATGATGCTAATAAACATCAGAGCTCCTGATCCCTTACAAAACATTGTCTTTTCTCCATCAGGTGCTGAAGTACTGACGGCACAGTTTGTACAGACAGCAAGAGTGGACAGGAAAGACCAAGATGATCCCATTTCTAAAGCTGTGCCAGCGGTAGCAAATGCTAAAAGAGCAAGGAAGCAAGATAAATCATTAGTCACGGCTTTTATAAGGACGAAGCTACCTGTGCAGAAATCTTCACAGAAGCAGAGGATAAATACAGTGAGAGGCAACCAGAATCCCAGATTCATGAAGCCCCCACCACCTGGTAAGGAACACTCTGCCCAGAATGTTAGACACCATCATCAATAAAGAGAATAAACAAAAAAGAAAATACTGTTGAAATCGACAAATAATTCTTGGCTATATTCTTTAGCTTTCCTGTTACAAGTGGAATAGCACCTTTGTTTTGAGTTTATAAAGCCTAATATATTTAATCTACAAGAGTTAAAGTGACCTTTTTAAATGTAGAAGTAAGTAGTATCTGGCAGTGTTTTTCTGAACAATAATCAGTTATAAAAGATTATAAGTTGATTTGTCCAAAAAGGAATTATAAACAGATAGTTTAAAAACTGTCATACAGGGGGCCAGAGAGAGAGTATACAGAAGGTAGGGTGTCTTGCACTCGGCCGGCCCAGGTTCAATCCCTGGCATCCCGTATGGTCCTCCTAGCACCACCAGAAGTAACCCCTGAGCATCCCTGGGTGTGGCCCCAAAATAAAACACCCTGTCAAACAGAGTCCTGCATTTGAATTTTGTTTTTGTTTTTGTTTTTGCTTTTTGGGTCACACCCAGGGATGCTCAGGGGTTACTCCTGGCTTTGCACTCCGGAACTACTCCTGGCAGTGCTTGGGGGACCATTTGGGATGCCGGGGATCGAACCTGGGTCGGCCGCGTGCAAGGCAAACGCCCTCCCCGCTGTGCTGTCGCTCCGGCCCCGGGAAGATTTGGATCTTTCTTTCTTTCTTTTTTTTTTTTTTTTTGGGTCACACCAAGCAATGCACAGGGGTTACTCCTGGCGGTGCTCAGGGGACCCTATGGGATGCTGGGAATCGAACCCGGCTCGGCTGTGTGCAAGGCAAACGCCCTGCCCGCTGTGCTATCGCTCCAGCCCCCTTGTTTTTGTTTTTGTTTTAACCTCCCGAGCAGTGCTAAGCTGGGCAGTTGGCAGCTCTCTGGGCTGGCTTGCAGTGCTCTGGCCACCAATGTGTTGCTCAAGACTTGTGGTGTCAGACCACCAGGGCCACTCCACCCTGGCAGTACAGGGGGTGGGTCCAGGGAGGGTGGGCCACACCCACCTGTGCTCATGACTTACTCCTAGTTCTGTGCTCAGGGATCACCCCTGGCAGTGTAAAGGGGGATATATGCAGTTCTGTGGACAAAACCAGGAGCTTTCTGTGTGCGAGGCAAATGCCTTAACCCCTGAACCCTCTCTGGCCCACTGTATTTGATTTTGAAAGGTATTAAACTTCAGGGTAGTAGGGTGTGGCCACACCTGGGGATACTTAATGGCTGTCCATGGTTCTGTGTTCAGGGGTGCCTATCTAGCAGTGCTCTGGTGAGGGATCAATCCAGAGTCAGCCCTGTGCCATTCAAGTACCTTATCCCTATACTTTTTTTTTTTTTTTTTTGCTTTTTGGGTCACACCCGGCGATGCACAGGGGTTACTCCTGGCTCTGCACTCAGGAATTACTCCTGGCGGTGCTCAGGGGACCATATGGGATGCTGGGATTTGAACCCAGGTTGGCCAAGTGCAAGGCAAACGCCCTACCAGCTGTGCTATCACTCCAGCCCCCCCTTATCCCTATACTTTTAGGACCACTTGCTTTGGTCCTAAAAAGCATTACTTTATTTTTATTATTATTATTATTGGGCTGGAGTGATAGCACAGCGGTTGGGCATTCGCCTTTCATGCGAGAGGGGAGCCCGGCAAGCTACCGAGAGTATGGAGCCCGCACGGCAGAGCCTGGCAAGCTACCCGTGTGTATTGGATATGCCAAAAACAGTAACAATAAGTCTCTCAAAGAGAGACGCGTTACTGTTGCCCGCTCGAACAAATCGATGAGCAATGGGGAGCAGTGACAGTGATGATGATGATGATGATGATGATGATGATGATGATGATGATGATGATGATAATGATTAGTGGGAGGGCTGCATCTGGCTCAGGGAGTACTCTTGGCTCTGCACTTGGAGTTACTCCTGGTGGTATTTGGCATGCCAGAGATATGGGATGCTGAGGATTGAACTGGGTCATACAGTGACCCAACACCCGTCCCTCCACTAGTGTACATTTCTTACCACCAGTGTCCCTAGTTTCCCTCCCACCATCCCCCTAATGCCTTCCCCCATCTCTCCCCCAAGAGGTAGGCGCCTTTCTTCTTTCTCTTCTTTTGTCCATTATGATTTATAATACAGGTACCATGAGGTCATCATGTTTATTCAGGGAGTTCAGTATTTTTATTAGAAACACACAGCTGGAATAACATTTTTAACTTGGTGGCAGCCTTGGGGATGTGACTGGTGAGGCTTCCAGAAATGCAGGGAGGTGGGGGGAGGGAGCCCATGCCAACTCCCAAGAGAAGCCTGGAGATTTCAGTCACAAAATCTGCATACTCAAATTTTCAGCAGATTAATATCTCGGTGAGTGCAGCTGGGAGCATGGAAGCAATTTTGGATTGTGGAAGCAGGCCACTGCTGGGGGCTGTTTGGACGGGCCCCCGTCCAATGTACCTCAAGTTTGTTTAGCCTTGTGTGGGTCCAAGATTAACTGCTGGCTTTTGATCTCTTTTGAGATTTATTTATGGGTCTCTGGAGCAAGGCTGGTGGAAAAGCTTACACGGTAGAAGAGGTTCATGAGAGTGACTTCCAGGGCTTCAGGCGTACAGAGAAATGGGGAGAGGTAGCCCATCCCGACTCAGAGAAAGCCTGAAGAGAGATTTCAGTAACAAAACCCCACATACTGAATAATTTAGCAGATTAATATATCTGTGAGGTCTGTACCAGGACAGTGGAGTCTGGCCAGGGGCATGGTATGATTTTGGATTGTTGGAGCAAGCGGCTGCTGGAGTCGGGGTGGGGACACCAGGCTCACACGCCTGCCTCTGATGTACTCCAGTCTGTTCAGCCTCGTGCAGCTCCAGGAAGATGTGCTGCATGTTTTTGATCTATTTCAAGATTTACTTATGAGTGTTTGTGGGTGTGGCTCCTGCATACCTAAATTTTGGTGGTTTAATTTATCGTAAAACTTGGCCCTAAGATGTTGGAGTCCAGCCACAGGCACAGTGACAACTTTGGGGTGTCTGGAGCCCGAGGGCCCCCCATCAGGCTGCTGATGCTCTCACCTGTCAGATCCAGGCTGACCTGCTGGGGTGCAGTGCCCGATGGGCCTCAGCGGTGATGGCCGCAGTGACCCCGGGGTCAGGGCAGCTACCTGGGCACTCTGGGAGAGCCGCAGCCACCAGGCCAGCAGAACCTGGCCAGAGGGCACATTCTCTAGATGTCCTTGGGGCACCACAAGGGCACTGCAAGTGCTCTCATCGTAGGAGCAACGGTGCACTTCAGGGCTGACTGCCCACAGAGACTTGGGGCACTGCAGCAGGAGCCTCAGGAGCAGCAATGGAAATTTTTAGTCTTGGCACAGCTTCTGGGCTCAGAGTGGGTGCCTGGCCGGCCAGGAGTTTCTGAGGCTGCCCAGCTGCCCAAGCCAGTTGTTCATGCAGAAACCTGGGCGTTAGTTTTTTTTTTGTTGTTGTTGTTGTTTTGCTTTTTGGGTCACACCTGGCGATGCACAGGGGTTACTCCTGGCTCTGCACTCAGGAATTACTCCTGGCGGTGCTCAGGGGACCACATGGGATGCTGGGATTTGAACCCAGGTCGGCCGCGTGCAAGGCAAACGCCCTACCCGCTATGCTATCACTCCAGCCCCTGGGCGTTAGTTTTAGGTGCCAGCCTGGCCTTGAAAAGTGCCGTTTTAAAATTTACACAACTCATTCCCATGAAATTAGAGTTTCTGTGCCATCGTGCCCCACAGTTCTGTTCTCAGAGCTGCCGCTGCTCTGCCCATTCAGCCCTTGCATCCATGCCACTGTCATCTCAGCTTGCTCTCTTCTGAGTTTATGCTGAATTTTATGACTGAATCGGGAGGGTGCTACAACTGAGTCAGGTCCCACTGAGTCAGGCAGTTACTCGGGCTCTCCCCCTCAGACTCATGAGGCCAGCTCCCTAGCCCGTTTGGGAAAACTTCTGAAAGGACCATCATCCTGAAGCTTTTAGTGTTGGAGGCTGGCATCCCTTCCAAATGTTACTCTTCTGATTCTCTTTTGAAGTTCTCCTGTGTTTCCATATGCCTCTCTTTGTTTTCCGACACGTCCCTTCCCTGCTGAACATGGCCTCCTATTCTTTCTCACGTACATATTCTTTATTCATGTAACCAGATTCTGCTAGCAAAATCCTGCCTCAGCACTACAGTTTTCCTGATGCTCTCTGGTCTTCACTGATGTCTTTCTTTCAAGTTTCTGAGAGCAATGAAGTTAATCCATATGGTATTCCCACCATTTGATGTATCTTGGCTCTGTTTTTCCAAGTAGTTTGTAAATAGAAGTATAGATCTACACAAAATGCCTTGTATTCTTGGCTGTCTCTTGAATTCTATTCACTGAGTTGGTGTTCAGATATTTGTAAGCTGAAAAACTTAGTTTAGTATTATCATAAAAGTAAATTTCAAGTACGAGAGTTTGCAAAAATGCATACTTAAAAGTAGTATGATTTGTATTACAAAATGTGTGTGTATATAGTATGTCATAAGCAACATCTCAACTTACATTTTCCCTACCATTTCTCAATCTTCTATGCGCATCTTTTTCATTTCTTTTCCTTGAAATACCAAAGTGTCAGAAAAGTCATATGATTTTATTACTGAAACTGATGTCTTTCTGTCCTTTGGAAAAATATGAGTATGAGTGCAGTCTTCCTGTTTGGGGTGAAGGTGCCTTCCTCCGTACTGTTGCAGATGCCAGGGGCTGCTCAGACTGGGTGGTTCAGTGGGAGGCAGCGCTGGGCCTTCTGTGGGGCTTCTGGGATGTGGTGTGCTGGGGTCCCACAGAGGTTCTGGTGCAGGCTCCTCCTCTGCCTCTCAGTGTACTTTTTATTAACTGCTTTGTTTTTAGAAATTCTGTTACTTTATCATTGTCTGCTCTTCCCTGTATTTCTTTTTTGGGTTGGGGGACACATACAGCAGTGATCAGGGGCCCTTCCTGGGTCTGCTCAGGCAGTGCTCAGAACAGATACGGTGCCGGGATTTCAGCTGGGGTCAGTCGCATACAAGGTAAGTGTTTTAGCCCCCCTACGTAATCTCTCCAGCCCTTAATCTGCTTTTCTTAAATATTAATTAAAATTAATCAAGAACCTCTAACAATTTAGTAACTTACTTTTTGACCTTACACATAACTGATACTCTGTTTATGTGGTCTGGAAGCTAGGGCGGAGAGAAAGCCCGGGTTAAGGCACTTCCCGTGCGTGCACCTGAGCCCTGCCAGGAGCTAACCCTGAGTGCTGCTGGGTGTGGCCCAAGCCCACCCCCACAAAGGATGTAGAAGCAGTAACATGAACAAAGATAGAATGGAATTAGCATCAGTCTCAGTTCCAAAAAGTAAATTTCATTATGCTAATATACCTGTGCCCAAAATAATGATTCTTTACTTTTAGGTGACTTTCTTCAACCGACCCTTGGGGTTTGTTTGTTGTTGTTGTTTTTTTTTTTCAATCATTTTTTTTTTTATCATTAATATTTTGTAATTTGGGGTGTGTGGGTGTGTGTGTTTAGGCTATATCTAATGGTGCACAGGGGACCCGGATTGATCCCTGCCATGCAAATCATTTGCCTTGCGTGCTGCCCGGGGTTCGATTCTCAGCATCCCAGATGGTCTCCCGAGCACTGCCAGGAGTAATTCTGAGTGCAGTAACCCCTGAGCATCACAAGGTGTGACCCAAAAAGCCAAAAAAAAAAAAAAAAAAGCTGAACAGTGATTGATTGGCTGATTCACCCTCCCTACTATACACATAAATCTTCATTTTATTTCATGACCTTGGAGAATTTTTTTATATGAGTTAATCATTGGCAAGTTACTAATTGATTTCAGCCCTGCTGCTGTTCATCATAAAAGTAACACATTTAACTGCTCTCTCTGTCTGCTCCCAGGAATCATTATTCTGAACTGGACTCCTCTAGGACTACATTTAAGAATGCCCTTCTGGCCCTTCTGGGACCAGGGAGAGGTGTGTGTGTGTGTGTGTGTGTGTGTGTGTGTGTGTGTGTGTGTCCGTCCCCAGGGAACTACATTTAAGAATGCCCTTCTGGGAGCTGCTGGTGGGTGGGTGGGTGTGTGCGAGCGTGTGCGTGTGCCTGTCAGATTCCCAGGGAACTACATTTAGGAATGCCCTTCTGGAACCAGGGAGTTGCTGCTGCTGTGTGTGTGTGTGTGTGTGTGTGTGTGTGTGTGCACGCGCGCGCGCGCGCGCACTCGCCCTTCTGAAGAGCCCCTGTTGGAGCTTTTCAAGCTAGCCCTGGAGGCCTTGAGCTTCCCCACACTGGTCCTGATGGCCTGAACCAAGCATGGAGCCATTCTGTTCTACCCAGTTGGCAGAGTATTGCTCACATTGCCCTTGGGACCCTGAACACTAGGCCACTCCCCATCCACCCATCCTACTATGTCAAAAAAAAAAAATTGTTTTGGGGTTGGAGAGATAGTTCATCAGGTGGGTGCTTGCCTTACATGTGGCCAATCAGAGTTTGATGCCTGACACCACACATGGTTCCCCAAGCCCTTCCAGGAGTTATCCCTGACCACAGGGCCAGGAATAAGTCCTGAGCACCAGTGGATGTGGCCTCCATGTAAAAATAGTGTTCTGCCAATGCTAAAAGTAAACTACTGGGAATGCCAACCTTTTTAATTAAAGCAGTGGCATGTTTTTTTTTATTATAGAAAGCACTGAAGCATTGAAAGCACTGTCATCCTGTTGTTCACCAATTTGCTCAAGTGGGCACCAGTAACATCTCCATTGAGAGACTTGTTACTGTTTTTGGCATATAGAATACGCCATGGGTAGCTTGTCAGGCTCTGCCATGCAGGCAGGATACTCTTGGTAGCTTGCCAGGCTCTCCGAGAGGGACGGAGATTTTTGCTGCTCTATTGATAAGGAGATTGCTATTTTGCAGATAGAGAAGTATTTTGAGTGTAGAAAGGAAATCTTAAAACTCTTTTGGTTTTGATCCGTACTTGCCATTGCTCTGGACTTACTACTTGCTCTGTACTCAGGAATCACTCCTGGTGGGATTTGGGGACCAATGGGGTGCCGGGGATTATACCTGGTGAGCTGCATGCAAGATAAGTGCCCTAATTGCTGTACTATCTCTCTAGCAACTAATACACACATTCTTACTACTTGTTTCTCTGGTAAGTGTGTTGCAAGAGATCTGGGAGTTGAGAGCCCTCACTGTGAGAGTAAAATTTCAGTGTGCAGACTGCAGCATCTGAGAGTTTTATGATTGTCTTTATTTTCATCAAGCCACAGTAACATGGCAAAAAATGGCTTATATGGAAAAATGCTATTTTATCTTTCTTTTCCTTTATACTGAAGCCAATGAAGAAACTGCTTCACATCTTCAGTCAGAAAGTTCATCGGACGTTCAAGCAGATGTTACAAACACAAATTCAGGTGAACCAGAAAATGTCACAGTGGCCCCCAAAGATCTCCCTGAAAACATTGTCAGCTGTGACTCCCGGGCCCTGAATATGTTAGCTGACCTAGCATTAAGCTCTGCTCCCTCTGCCCCTCCACCCTCCGGTCCCTACTCCCCCAAGTTACCACAGAATGATATTTTGAGTTCTAAAGAACATTCTTTGCGAGGTACCTCTGACCACGAATATCACAGAGGAGTCAGAAGTCCAAAAAGTGGCCTGTTGCCTGCCCTCCCCGCTGATGAGAAGAGTCTTTCTGTGTCGGACCACACTGGCTGCCGGGAGGAGGAGAGAGCGCTTTCGGGCTGCCAGGGCCCTGCTGCAGCCCTGTCGGCACTTCCTGAGGAAAGGCTGGAAACTTCCCCAGGTCAAAACTCTGTTGTTGCTGTGGAGCATTCTTACGCCCTCCTTCATGTGGAGCATTCGAAGAAGAGTTCCCAGCAGAGAGGGGTGGCTGGCCCTGGCTTCACCAAGAATGGCACAAAGGGCCCTGAAGCAGGAACTCCAGTGGGAAAAGTAATGCCTTTTCGGCATCAGCAGATCACATCTCCTCTCCTGAAACGCAAGACTAGATCGCTATCTTCCAGCCTGAGAGATTTTTGCTGCTCTCATACGGTGTTTAACTGTGAAGGGTCCTTCAAGGTCACTTTCAAGTGTGAACCAGAGTATGCGTTTGGCTTAGACAGCAAGTATACCAACAACCCATTGGAGAAAACAGTACTGCGAGCATTACACGGGTAAGGAATGGGGGGACTGTTGGGGCCAGCTTTGGGGAAGGAGGAGACTTCTCGTGTGATAGCACTGTCAGGCCGTCTTGTTTATTGATGATGAGAAATATGGGAGCAGTCTGTTGCCAGTGATCAACATGGGAAAAGTGCAAAATAACTGCAACTTTGGAAACCGCTTTTCAAACTTGAAATGCTCCTTTGAAGCCTTTGTGGTCATTGAATTAGACTATTAAAACTAGAACTTAAGGTAAATTAGTGGGCTACAGTAATAATGCTGGAAAGAAATCCATCCAGCCCAGGTTGGTCAGGTTGCTCTGAGTGAGCAGTTGAACATGTGCGGAGGGGTGGGGTCGGGGTAGTGGCCATGGTGCAGGTCGTGTCTTGGTGTCCAGCCCTCACACTTTCTGGGATTTCTGTGCCTTGGAAGTGCTTGTGCTGTAGGTCAGTGCTGCTTAGGCCTCAGGGGTGAAGTTCCCTCGCTCCGTGTCTCTGGATGGGGCCTGTGTGCCCATATTTCTAGCCTCCTCAGGGATGGACAGCTTGTGAGAAACACTTCAGTGTGGGTTTTGTCATCCCTCCATTATGATGCAGCATCTATAGTGGTTTCACATGGTTGGTGGCATATCTCAAGTGGCAGCCCCTCCTGTTAACAAGCAGCATTAGCGCAGTTTCTGCCATAGTTCCACTAGTGGAACATTTCTCATATAAGTCACTGAATTGGATCCAACTTCTTGCATTGCTCTGGTTAAAAGATCATGCTCTTGGGGTTGGAGCTCTCTGAGTGCTGACAGCGGATAAGGCACTTTCTTTGCACACAGCCGACCTTGGTTTGTTCTCCAGCATCTCATATCATCCCCTGAGCACTGCCAGGAATGATCCTTGAGCACTGAGCCAGGAGTAAGCCTTGAGTACTACCTCCAGGTGTGGCCCTCCCAAAACCAAATAAATATTCACATGAATAAGTGCATATAATTAAATCTCCAACTACTCTGAGGGGCTTTTACTAATCCGCTCAGTGTCATGGACTCCTCCAGAACTCTGCTGCCCGGCACCTGGCAGGTGGTTGCTCCCAGTGCTTAGTATCAGACCTTAGGGATTCTGGAGATTTTTCTAGAACTAAAGTTTAAAATTCTACCAAATTTTCCACAGAGTTACTTGAACCTACAGGTTTTCCCAATTATTAGGAGACACAGAAATAGAAATTAGATAGCCAGTCTCAGGAAAAGCAAGGAGATGACCATGTTGTGGAAACTTTAATTCACATAATAGGCAGACTGAGTCCAGAGAGCGTGTGGTTGGAACGAAAATATAGGATCAGGAGTCCAGAGGTCTGTGACATGCTGCTCACGCTGAGACTCTGCTTTTCAGTTCCCTTCTGTCGCAGTAATGAATGGATTCCATACTGTGTTGTTTTCATCTTTATTTATTCTTGTATATATTTGTATAATTTTCTTAAATGAAAACAAAAGCAAGGGTTAATAATGAAAACCCTTGCTTTTGCTGAGAAAATCAACTGAAATAACCAGTTTGGTGCTTTCTGTCTGCCTTAAAACCGCAGGCCCTGGAACACCAACCTCCCTGACAACGTGGAAGAAGTAAAGCTCCTACTTCATATGTGGGTGGCTCTGTTTTACAGCAGCCACAACAAAATTTTGCGGTCATCTCGAAGAGTGGTTGAACACAGCAACCCAGCAAAGTATGTGTCTATCAATAGCACAGTAGACTCTTTTGAACTCAGTGAAAGTGAGGACCCCCCTAATGTGGACACACTCTTGGAGGATAGTGTCACCCCCAGGGCTCAGACGGCTGCAGTGTTCCCCGACACTAACACGGTGCTTCCTCTCCTTAAACCACCGTCAGCCAGAGGCTTGGGACTCTGGGTCCAGAATGATCAGGAAGAAGCATTTACAAATGAGGCCCGTCCGGACACTCCACCAAGACAAAGTTTCGTCTGTTCTCGTGAAAGTGAGGTAAGTGAAGATGAGTACTGTGCTGTTACTCATGGTTGAAGAACATTTGTGTTTCGTATGTGAAATCATTACAGGGCAAGAATGGGGTTTGGAGAGAGGAAGCTTGAGGGAGGAGGGGATTCTCGAGGTGTGAAGGGTCATACCAGAAGTGACACTTGGTTTCCCTGAGTTGTAGTTCTCTACAGCCATAGTGTTGAGAAAGGTCACAGTGATTATGCGATCTGTGAGCCCACGTAAGGGTGTCACTTAACAGATTTGTGTCATTCGGGGCAAATTATTTCTTGTCTTGTAAGAGGGGTGACAAGGGGCTGTAGTGGTAGTACAGCAGGTAGGCATTTGCTTTGCACGCAGCCGACGCAGATTGGATTCCCAGCATCCCGTATGGTCCTCTGAGCACTGCCAGAAGTAATTCCTGAGTGTAGAGCCAGGAGTGACCCTTGAGCATCTTAAAAAAGAAGTTTTTTCATTTCCCTCCCACCCCCACCTGCTCCAAAAAAATTACCTTTCAAAACAACCCAGAAGGGGCTGGAGCATTTGTTTTTGTTTTTTCTGTTTTTGTTTTTGCTTTTTGGGTCACAACCGGCGATGCACAGGGGTTACTCCTGGCTCTGCACTCAGGAACCAATCCTGGCGGTGCTCAGGGGACCATATGGGATGCTAGGATTCGAACCCAGGTTGGCCTCGGGTAAGGCACTTGCCTTGCATGCGGTGAATCAGATTCAATCCCCAGCACCCCAGATGGCTCCCCTGTGGTTCCCAAGCTTACTAGGAGTGAGCCCGGAGTACTGCTGATGTGGGGGGCGGCGGGAGGAAGGCCTTTTTGGGTCAACGGGCTGAGCCTTTGTTTCACATGCATGAGGCACAGGTTTGAACTTGCTGGTACCACAAGGTCTCCTAAGCACTGCTGGGTCACCTCCAAGCACAGACCAGAGTAGCCCTGACCACTACTGGGTGTAGTCCCCCCAAATAAGAAATTTATTTTAATCATACTGAAAACGAACTTCTATAGTGCTACTATTCTGAATTATATATTAAGTGTTGATCGATGTCATTGTAGGCTTCATTTTCAAATTTTCTCAGTTACCAGTGGTCTAAGCCATTTTCCTTCCCAAAAATCCACTTGAAAGGCTAGAGAGACAGTAATGAGGGAAAGCCTTGGATGGTTTGACCCTGGTTTGATCCGTGACATCACATGGTGCCTTCCCAATACTGACAGGATGACCTGACTCACCCCAGCCCCCATGGCCCAGGCGGCACCACAGTCTGAACCACTGGTCCACTTGGCTGCCTCAGCACTGCATCCATCTTCCAGAATTAGCTTTTGCAGTTTAACTCAGGCTCGTACCTGTGTGTATATTAAAAGAGAACTCTCATTCGAGGGATTTGCCTGATATACGAATATCACAATAGAAATATCTGAAGATTAAGGAGAACAAACTGAAATCTCTCCTTGTATATAAATGTTTTTGAAACAAATTGGTGCACTTATTTTTATTTTTACTTTTATTTTATCTGAAGATTAAGGAGAACAAACTGAAATCTCTCCTTGTATATAAACGTTTTTGAAACAGATTGGTGTACTTATTTTTATTTTTACTTTTGTCATAGACAGTTGAAGAAAAAGATAAGCAGGAATCATCAGATAAACTAGAAGCCTCTAATTTTATGCTCTCTAATATTGGAAGTTCCCACACATCTCTTCCTGCTGTTCTTGGTGAAGATAGACCCTTTGAGCCACTTGACAGCACAAGAGTGGTGACTTCCACTGATGACGTCACACAAGCCACAGCCTTCGAGACGTGCGGCAGGCTCACCAGTCAGTCTGTCATCTGTGACAAGTCAGGCTACAGCACCCTAAAAACCCCGGAAAGCCAAGCCGGCCCTTTTCAGAACTCAGTGCAGACAGACGGTGATGCTCTTCAGGGCCTCATCTCGCAGAACGGCTCCTCCAAAGATTGTGAGTCTCCTTTGGAAAAGAAAGATGGCAGTACCGAGTATGTGGTAATCAATCTGGAGCCAGTCACTCTCACTTTTGAAAAACATGCGTATGTACCAATACAGACAGAAATTGTAAATAGAACTGATACTCCTGCAACATTCAATCTGGAGCTGATCAAACAAATGCCACCTTCTCCGAGTATCACAGGTCCTGTATCATTGGAGAAGGTACAGACACAAAATAATGGGGACATCGGGTCTCTGGCAGGGCCAGGACAACTAGACACTAATTTCCTTTGTGCCTTCCCATTTAGTAGAGAGCCACATGCTGAAGAAACATGTTCATCAGAGAAAGAGGTTCCTGTTGCAGGGCTCTCGTTGCCATCTGCTAATGCAGTGCTAATGGAGACATTTTCATTAGCTCAAACTTCTAAGTACTTGTTACCCAGAGAGGAAACGAACCACTCTCAGGACCTGGCTCTGCAGTCCCCGGGAGTCTTGAGCATCTCTTCAAAAGAGATAATCGTGCCTTCCCAGGTCAAAAAGGTCTCCATGCAGAATCACTCACTTAACCACGTTTCATCAGATGGTAACATTGCAGATGGTTCTTTCGAACTAAGGAATGACAACTGGTGTCTTAACAGTGAAAATGTGAATTTTGAATCAATTAATTCAGCATTTACCAAACAAAGCACTTTGTCTCTGAGCAAAGAGATCAGTTTAGAGTTATCAGAGGACGGTTCTGACATTGACCTAACTCTGACCATATCACCGCCTTCCAGCCCCAGAGAAGCACCATGTGGGAAAGTAGCCCCAAAGCAGCAGGACCTGTTCACAAACGCACACATCCAGCACATGGGTGAACAAAACAGTAAGCCTGAAGGGCCAGCTTTCAGAGAAAACAGAAAAGTGAATTCCACTTCCACATCCATGTGTCCTGCAGAGGCAGCCAAACCATTAGAAAATAAGGAGCAAGGAGGTGATCGTGTCCAGCCATTAACTGTTGTGCTTCCTCAGAAAGACAGTGCCCTTGACATTGTCAAGGAAGTTCATGTTCCCTCAGATTTTCCCTTTGGTTCTTTAATTGAAGAAGTGTCACCAGCTTCTAGTCCTGCCCCCCAGCCTCCTGCTGCAGAAACACAGCCTGCTCAGGCCAGTGTAAAATACCCATGTACAGATGGCAAGAGAAATGACAAATGCTCCCAGGTTGAGTCAGGAGATCCAGCCATAAATGAAGAAAATGTTTTTATTAGTCCTTCTCATCCAGTCGCACAACATAACGTAACTCAGGTACTAGAAACACAGCCCCCTGCCGAAATGCCTCTGCTGTTAAATAATCATCCAAAAGGAAAAGAGAGACATTTAACCCTCCCCAGTAGCACCCCTGAGGAAATTGCACCAGGTGAGCCTGATGAAGGTGTCTTTTCCTCAGAGCAGACTCAGGGTTCAGACTTAATTACCAGTCACAGCCATGACCTTAGATCTTCTCTCGAAAAGTCCAGAGATCCACTGTGGCCAATTGATGTGGAGAACAGAAACCCAGACTTAAATCATCCTGTCTTAGAGATCAGCAAGCTTCCATTTAGTCCCCAAAGGCGTCTGGAAAGTAAGACTTCAACGGACACATTGGCTTCTACAGCTGCTCCAAGTAATGGAATGCACATGTCTTCTGAACTCCAGACGAGCCCTGTGAGCATGAGGCAGACATTCTCTAGTGGGGAAGGGAATCACATAGAAGTCAGGCCCTTCAAGGTGGCCTCTGCGGATGGGGGTGATAGTGCACAGGCACATGAGTACTCAGAGAGCCCCCAAACCGCTGGCCCCTCTGATGGTGCCCTTCCCGCCAGCTTTCCACCACAGGATGTAGAGGTAGTCAGAATGGCCACTCAGCCTAAGAGTACTGAAACTGAAATTCAGTTACAATATGTCACAGATGGAGACAGCTTTGTCTCTCAGACACACACCACAGTTCCAAAGGGTGAACAAGGCACATCAGTATCTGAAACCAAAGATCCATGGAGTGCTCAGCTTGTTTTCCCATGTGCTGTTTCTTCCCCAGACAAAGCCATCTTGAGTGACACAGTGAGTAGTGAACCTCCTCCTTCCTCTGTTCCCAAATCTAGAGACACTATTTGTGGTGTATCTGAAGAGCAGACAGAAAGGAAGGGCCTTGGTGAGACACCCAGGCCCCGAGGCCACACAAGAGCCCTGAGCAGAGACTTGGATGTCAGTACGAACTCTCCCATGCACCATGAACCCTCTTCTGGAGACTCTGATGCATACTCTCCAGGTGCCGGTAGAAAACCGAAATCTGACCTGCAGGATCCCCCATGGACTCTGCGTTGTAGTCGCAGCAGAAGAAAAGAGGAGGGCAGTGCTTTCCTGCACACACGCACAAGTGATTGTGAAAACTGGGGCTACTCAAAGCAAATCCCAGGACTGGAGACTTATAGAAACGGGGACCTTGGATTAAAGAAAGATCAGTGTGGGCCAAGTTATATTCAGATCCGAGATATCCGTGGCATCCCCAGGACTTACGCTAACTTCACCATAACTAAGGAGTGCGAGGATGCTTCAGGGACACACCCACAGTATGATTTGCTCAGCCCCTGGGTAAATACATGGCAGGTGGCAGGCAGCCTCACCCAGAGTACAGTAGATCTGGAGTATCTGCGTTTTGCACATAAACTAAAACAAATGGTAAAGAACAGAGTTTCTCAACATTCTGTTCCTGCCACCAGTATCTTTCCAAAGGAATCCTCTCGAAGTGGAACTTTTCCTTTGACAAAAACATCTGAGGGCCCAGTGCTTTGTCCTATGGCCCGAAGCAGAAGTCCCCTGATGGTAACTGTCATGCACCCAGATCCCGGGCAGAGTGTGCACACCAGAGGCCACCTGCCCACCAGTGATTTGGACATTTTTCCCTTTTGGAAGGAGAGAAGTGATTTCAGTAGAAAGTTTGCCAATCCTGAGAGAAAGACTGTTTCCTTCCACCTCAACAAACTGAAATATAACAGTACTTTGAAAGACCCCCGGAATGATATTTCACTTATTCTTAATGAGTATGCCGAATTCAATAAGGTGATGGTGGGCAGCAACAGACTCATTTTCCCAGAGGGCGAGCCCAGTGTTGCTTCTGGGGACGTCTTGCTGGAAGAAATGTGCTCCTCTTTCCCAAGAAGGTGCACCTCCTACGAAGACATGATCACAGACTTGTGTGCCAGCCTGCATGTCCGACTGAAGAGCGTCATGAAAGAAGCCCATAAGAACACCTTCTTGTTTTACCTTGTGGAGACAGAAGACAAGTCGTTCTTTCTAAGAATGAAGGTATGCCAGATCTTGCTGTCTAATTTCAGTTTACATCGTAGTAGTACAGTTAGTGCTCTTGGCTTAAAACAGGACCCTGATCTGGGGTCTCAGTTTCACAACTCCATGGTTTGTGACTCTAAGGATGTGCCACTGATACTAGAAGTGGGTGGTATTCCTGAATGAATACAGTGATGGATTTTCACAGAAATTTGCCAGACATACTAAAATCCCAATGGAAACACAGTCCAAAGCCAAAATACAGATTTGAAGAAAATAGAGGCCAAAAAGATAGCTCAGGATTCCAGTGCTTTGCAGGTATCAGGACCCAAATCTGAACGCAGCACACTTGCCCCTCACCCAAACAAGCACTTCTAGGTGTAGCTCTTGACACCTCAGAAGCACTGCTAGGGTGACCCTGGAATTCCCCAACAACAGAGCCACCAACCCAATACACAGGCTGTTGGCTGGGGGTGACCACTGGGTGCCTTGATCATTTCCTGGGATAGAGACCCCTTCCTCCCACCCAACCCCAAAGAAAAATTACTTGTATGCACACACAGCTTGGGAGACTCCCAGAGTCTGTCTGTCTGTAAGTACATGTACACAGCCTCAGCCCCACCTCCCTCTATTAGTGTGGCTAGTTGAGACTCAAGGCTGCAGCTATTATATCAGTGTATTTTTACCTGGAGATACGACTCACCAGTGCTTGGCATCACAAGGCTGTCAAGGATTTGGGAAACTTGTCAGTCACAGGGCGGAGGCTTGGGAACTGAGTCCTGTCCCAACACAAACCAACTACCACTTGGTTTTCTTCGAAATCACTCCATTGGTGAGACTCAAAGCAGATCTCAGGAATTACAGTATTATTTCCAAAACATTTTGACATGTTTGCACATTAGGGGTAAACGTGTGTGTGTGTGTGTGTGTGTGTGTGTGTGTGTGTGTGTGTGTGTGTGTGTGTGTGTGTGTGTGTGTGTGTACTGTCCATTGGGGGTAAACACGTGTGTGTGTGTGTGTGTGTGTGTGTACTTTCCTATTTCAAAAGATTCAGCCTTTGGTAAGGCTGGAGCGATAGCACAGTGGGTAGGGCATTTGCCTTGCATGCAGCCGACCCAAGTTCGATTCCCAGCATCCCATATCGTTCCCTGAGCACTGTCAGGAGTAATTCCTGAGTGCATTGCTGGGTGTGACCCAAAAAGCAAAAAAAAAAAAAAAGATTCGGCCTTTGATTCTTTATGGAGATAAAATCATACAATGTTTTTTTTTGTCTTTGTTTTGTTCTGTTTTGCTTTTTGGGTCACACCAAGCAATGTTCAGGGGTTACTCCTGGCTCATGCACTCAGGAATTACTTACTCCTGGCGGTGCTCAGGGGGGCCATATCGGATGCTGGGAATCAAACCCGGGTCGGCCACATGCAAGGCGAACACCCTACCCGCTGTGCTCCAGCCCTGGTTTTTTTGTCTTTAAGTAAACTTGCACACCAGCTATTAGTGACATGTGTTTTGTGGGTGAATGATTAGTAATAAGTCAACCAGTGATATGCGATGTTAAATTACGTGCTTTTTGCTATCCATGTAACCTGTAAAATAACTTCTGTGCAAGTATCCTGTATTTAAGGGAGGTTCTATAACTCTTTCAGAACATTTTGAGGAAAGGAGGCCACAAAGAAATTGAACCTCAGCATTTCTGTCAAGCCGTCCAGAGAGAGAATGATACGCTAATAATCATCATCAGAAATGAAGACATAGCATCACATTTGCATCAAGTAGGTCTGGAAGTTCTATTACAAGAGAAATATGTTCTAGGCATTTTGTTGTTCTGTAAGTCAGCACTGCTGTTGTTTATCTAGAGAAGTTAAAACCCATTGAATCTGTAACTCAGATAATGGGATCAAGTAGGAGGTATAGGATTTCATATTACCCCAAGTATGTATAGGGAAAATTATGTTTTGTAAAGAAAACTCTGATTTACAGTACCTAAGGAAGAACTATTAAAACAGGAAAAAGTGGTCAATTTTCTGATCTGAGATATAAATCAGCACCTCTTGAATGTCTAACATTAGGATTTATGAAAAACTTTCCTCAGTCCTACTATGTATTTCCCTATTCTTTGATTAAAATAATTGCTGTCCTAAAATAGTGGAGAGGTCAAGAGGCAGTAATTGAGCCCTCAGAGACTGTGACACCACACACAGGGGAGCTGGTGCCAGCATTTCACTTGTCTGCCTCATAATTTATAGGGCTCCAAAGCATCTTGTCTCTTGTTGGGCAGAAGTCCGTCACCGTGGGGCCAGAGTGACAGTACAGTGGGTAGTCGCACGTGCTTGTACGCAGCCGACCCAGGTTCAATCCCTGGCATCCCATCTGGTCCCCCAAGCAATGCCAGGAGTGATTCCTGAGTGCAGAGCCAGGAGTAACCCCTAAGCATCGCTGGGTATGATCCAAAAGGGAAAAAAAAAAAAAAAGGTCAGTCACCGCGATGAAAAGTTTGCTCAGCTTCTGAACCCCCGAGCTATGACTTACTCCTCACTGGGGCCTTCCTTTTGTTCCTCCAGATTCCTTCTTTGCTGAAGCTGAAACATTTTCCCAATGTCCTCTTTGCTGGAGTCGACAGCCCTGAGGATGTACTTGATTATACCTACCAAGAGCTGTTTCCAACAGGTGGCTTCGTGGTATCAGATGACAGAATATTAGAAATGTTAACATTAGGTTGGTCTTTTATTTTCCTGCATTTTTGTTTTTTCTTTTAAACTCAAATTAGGGGCCAGATTGATAGTACAGTAGGTATGGGGTTTGCCTTGCACGAGGCCAACCCGAGTTTAATCCCCAGTATCCTATATGGTCCCCTGAGCACTACTAGGAATGATTTCTGAGTGCAGAGCCTGGAGTAACCTTTGAGCATTGCCAGATGTGATCCCAAAAGCCAAAAATAAACTGTCCAGTTAAATTCCAATCAAAAAGTCAGCAGGTGGGGATCTTTCTTTTGAAAATTCCTCCAAATTATGTGCTTAAACACTGCATTTTCTCAGGACACCAAATTGCGGGGGGCAGGGAGGCGCACTGGGGGGTTGGGGCCACACTTGGTGATGATCAGGGGTTACTCCTGGTTCTGTTTGAAGGACCATACAGGATGCCCAATATCAAATCAAGGTTGTCAGAGTGCAATGTAAACACCCTCCCTGCTCTAGCCCTTCGGGCACTAAATTTAAGGAATATTAGTCACGCTTTAAATCTATCCATCTGACTCCTGGCCCAGCACTCTGTAGAGCTTGAAGCCTCTCCTGCGATGGTACTTCAGTCAAGAGCTGTTTTCAAATAGCATTAATCTAGCATGTGAAATCCTGCCTGGCTTCTTCACAGTCGGCAGTGATGGTACATTTGACACCATCCTATTTTTCACAATTAAAACAAAAATTACTTTTACAAGATGAGCTGAAACCCTAAAGCATCTTCTCTTGCCACTAATCTATTCTGTAGTTCAGCTAAAGGAAGTTGTTAAAATCCTGGAGAAACTAAATGGGAATGGAAGGTGGAAATGGCTCCTTCACTACAGGGAACAGAAAAAGCTCAAAGAAGGTATCAGGTAAGAGCTTTATTGAGAAGCTTGAATCTGAGGGACACTAGGACTGCTCTGAGCCACAAGTTAATGTAAACTTCTCTCATATCCCTCTTCACCCCCAAATTATTTACACAGCCCTGGTTAACTGCATAGATATATAAAAGATAGGCACATGTCCAACCATCTCTCAGCCCCCAGTTTGACCAGGTCAGTGGGCTGAGAGCATGGTTTGGCATGCAGGAAGCCCAAGTCTAATCCTCAGCACCATATTTCAGACCTTCCTCTGTCATGCACACATAGGAACATTTTAACACCGAAGAATAGACAGGAGAACCATAAGCAGCCTACCTAGTTCATTGTTAAGAGTTTTTTTAATAGCTGAGAGGCTGCCTACTTCTAGCACAGGTGAGAACAGAAGAGTAAAAACGGGGCCGGCAGCTGAAACAGGCTAGGAAAAGACCTGACGTTTCTGTGTAAGTCATTTTAACTGAGTGTGCAGGAGGTGAGTCAGGGGACCCCTGCTTCATTTTAATGAGGTGAAGTGGGGCACGAGATTGGTCTGAAGTTTTGAAGCTGGTTTCAGCTGGCAAAGGTATGGAAGTACAGAAATCTAGAAAGCACAACACTTAAGGGGACTCAAAAGTTGGGGCAAGGGGATGAAAGACCGTAAACGGGTTCCCAGCAGGGAATTTACTTCAAACCACTATTTCTATAAAGATTCTACTAACAAGTAGTGGGGATATGGATCTCTCCAGCAAACAAGGTGGAATCAAGAACAGAGCTCGTGGCTTGGCACTTTTCCTCTAGAAGAGGAAGATAGAAGGGAGGTAAGAAACCACTGCAGTATAGAGGGGGTAGCCAGTGTGCAGTGGACCTTCCCTGCAGCTGAGCCTGCTGCTTTCCCAGGTACCACATGGTTGCCCAACCAAAAACAAAGACAAACAGGTGGCCAGAGATGAGGCTGAGGCCTCCCAGGTGCAGTAGTGGAGCATTACAACACTGAGCCATAATGCCATGCATTTTTCAAAGCTTTATTTTCAAAAGTAGTAAGCTCAAGAAGTTATTAGGATAGGACGGAGACAAAGATGCCATCCAGCATTTGTAACATGATTAAAACTAAGACATGGGGTTGGGGGGGGGATACAAATAAAAGTTGACAGCTGAAAATATGTAAAAGTTAACTTTCTCTTTTCCAGAGTGGATTCAACTGCACATAAAAAGAATTTAATACTGAAGTCTTGCCAGAGTGCAAATCTCACTGAGTCGCTTCACTACCATCAGTGTGACTCCCGACAGCCGGCAAAGGGCGACTATCTGCAATGTCTGCGGAGCCTGCAGGTCCAGCACATCTGCTCCAGGTTCGCCATCTTCCTGACAGGTAAGTTTCCCACAAGCATTTCTCCTGGCCATAAATGATGTGGGGATATGGCTTTTACCTTTTTCCTTTGGGCGGGTCACAAACTTTTTCAGTAGGATGGAGGTTATGTTATACTACATGTAAAAATATGTATAAAAATAAAGTTTCCACCAAAATAGGTTTTTTTTTCCTTTCTCACAGAAAAGCCTGCCGGTTCCAGAGAAGTCTTTGAAAATAGTGGCATCCTTGTTACAGATGTAAATAACTTTATTGAAAATATACAGAATGTAGTAGCTCCATTTAGGAGTAGCTACTGGTAATATTTTATGCAACTCTCCCACTGTGAACTGGAATGAACATCGGATGTGTTTACGGATGGACTTACGCTATCTGAACATGTGCATTTCATGGAATATTTCAGTAGCATCCTTCGTATAAAATATTTGGTTTAGATAGTGTTGTCATCACCTTAATACTTACTTTTGCTTGGCTAATAAAATGCCTGGTTTCACTCAGTAGCTTTTAATTAGGTTTGAGTGGGCCATTTAAATACTTTCACAAATTATTTCAAGAATGCCTTCAGTGCTATTCATTGAAAATAATTGTACAAACACAATTGCTCCATTATGGCAGAAAAACTGTTTTTGCATGTTAGTATCAGAAAACTCATGTGGTGAGAGGAAAAAAGCCAAGAGGCTCTCCTGGGTGTTCTTCAAACAACACTAAGGTGTTTTCCTATGTGGCAAAATTTTACCAGCTGGTATGTTTCAATTACTTGGTTTTTGTACATAGTACACTACAAAATCAGCCTTCTGGGAAGAAGAGAAAATAATTTTATTTATGATATTGGAAATAAATTTCTACAGTAGACTAAGCAAAAACATTTGTAAGATACATAGTATCTATTTGGAACAACTTTTTGTAACTATTTTTGTTTCACTTTTTAATAAAGAAAATAAAAATTAAACTTTCTGTAATCTACCCTATTATTATATCACTTTGCTTATGGGGTGCTTTGTCTTTCAAAGGAGGTGTGGAAATTCTACACAAAATGCAGTTTCTCTGGAGGACCAAGAAGTTGCCTCTAGCACTCCCAGAAATGATTATCTAAGACCATAACTGCATTTGGTGTGTGATTCACCAAAGATCGTTTATTGCTCCCTTATAGCTCCTCTTTCAGATTTACTTTATATGAAAACTTCCAAAAGGCACTCTGTCTCTTCTAGACTGAGCATGTCCAGAAACCCCTTCATTGTTCTTTGTGCTAGGCTGTCCTGGCACATTAAGTAGTAAATACCGGCATTTTTTTTTCCTACTGTTAACCCAGATTATTACACCTTAGCCTGCATTAACAGTTTACAGTTTGAACTACTCCAGCAAAGGAAGAGATGGCTTAGAACATGGTAAAATGTAGATAATGGTTATGGTGCTTGTTTTGTTACACTACTGGCATCTAGTGGCTAGAGATGAGATGCTGCAGAAGCATCCAACAATCTGGCCAAAATGAATAGCAAGAAATTTTAAAAATGAACTCAAAGAACCCTCTTTATCTGCATTAATGATTGCCCTAAAAATTCAGTCTTGGCTGGAGTGACCTAATGCAGAAGTTAAACCACTTGCCTTGTAATGTGGTCCCTCTCCCCATCACCACTTAAAGAAAAACTAAAAATACTCAATGCATGGCACACGCTTAAGTAGGGGGAAAGCAAATTACCAATAAAATCAACCAGTTCCAACTGCATGAAAAATACTAATGAAATCACACCAGTTTGCCAATTCTCTTCTCACTGCTCTAAACAGCAGAACTACCACCGTAGCCTGTGTTCATCTGGAGAACACTCCATCAAAACCTGCACTTCTCCTGGCTCCCTTTGACCATGTTGTCTTCCTTTCTGCCTGGTCCTACCAATAGGCGTAGCCTTGAATATCCTTTTGACTCCATCAGTTGAGAAATGCCGGCCAAAACTATTTTTAGCACTGCACTGTATCAAACCTGTTCTTGGGATGTTCACGGTGAAGCTGTCTGAGAGTCACTGAGAGCGGCCAAATTCAAGCAACCTGGACCTGCACACACCTCCCTCTCTGTTCCCAGCCTGACCATCAGCTCTACTGAAGGGAATGAGCAACCTTATTATAGCAGCACAGCAGAAACTATTGAAACATCAAGACACACAGAGCAACTGGGAAGGAGCTGGTTTCCAGAGTTTGGCTTTATTTTGCAGTACAGAAATCATTTGGAGCCATTTTGAGACAAGACATCATTGGAGCAGGGGCTCTGTCAAATCAATACTGCATTGCAGCTTGGTCCATTTAGCCACACCTGGGATATGAAAGAAGCTTCTACATTTTATCTGCCTTATACATTTCTTTGCCATTTTCTCATCAATGTTACTAGGTTAAAACACCGCATATAGGCTTCCTCCAAAATGACTCACGAAGTCAAAGTCTGATTTGGATTTTGAGGCCCACGTGAACCAAACTTGTTGCTGTGCCATGTAGAGACTGTCATAATACTTGACAGGACACAATGTAAACATACAGGAAAAACAGGGAAGCTGCCCCATATTGTGGATGTTCAATTTAGAATCTCCTAATGTCCAGAGGACAGCTGGCACACACCAATTGTACTGATCCAGTTCTTGAGCAGCAGAAGCACATAATTGCAAAGGCTACACTGATTAAAAGATACAAATACTGTATCAAGTTCTCTATATCAGTAGTACAATTAAAAAAATCTGATCCTTCACTGGGGGGGGAAAGCCAGTATTAGTTAAACTGAACAGAATGTGATAACCTGCCAATTCTGAATAGCCGCTCCATGAAAACAGGTTAATACATGATATTAGAAAGGGGAGGAAGATCGACTGGTGCAGTGCTCTGCAGTCTCAGATTATAAAAGCAGGACTTAAAATATCAATTTCATAGAATACGCATCATTGGTAAATCTTAACTTTGTCCTAATCAAAGAGAGCCTGTCAGAGCTGTTAGTCTTCCCCATAGATGTCGTTTTTCTTGCGCTTCATTTCCTCAAAGTCAAACTCTGACCCTGTCATCCTCTTATAGATGTCTTTAATGTCATCACAGGTGGTCTCAAAGTGAGTTGTAGCATCATATGCACGAGAAACAAAGATCTGGAAATAAAAAACAACAGACTTTAAGTGAAATGTATCCCAATAAAGCCTGTAATGATTTTTTCAGCTTAATCTCCACTCACCTGGCTTTCATTTCCCAGATCATTTGGTACAAGGAGGTCACTGATGCTAACAAACCTAAAAAAGAAAAAGAATCAAGTCAACAGGTTGAAGACCCGAAACCAATTCATTCCTATCTGAAATTCAAAACCCAAAGGATGAGGCTAGAGAGAACAGCTTCCCCACAGCCACAAGTGACTTGTCTGGGCTCTGCTCAGGAGTCACAACTGGCAGGGCTAGGAGTCAAGCCTGGGTTGCTGGGGCAAGGGCCCAAACGGCTATACAATCTGTCCAGCCAGACTCCTAGAGGGCTCTCCTGAGCCTCGAGTCAAAATCAAAACCCAGTATTTGACTATTAGCGGATACGAATGAATATGTTGCTTACTTCTGTTCGATTGGTTCCAGAAGCTCCAGTGCGGGTCTGATTTCTTTCTCCGGTTCCTTGGTCTCCACGGTGGTACTGACGATGGCAATGTACTTCCCTTGGGCCGCCACGTTGTGTGCAGAGGAGATCAAGCAGACGTAGATATCTAGAAACAATCCAGTTCCCTATCAATGTCTCTGCACCTCATGAGACAGGGCAGCAAGCAAGTGTACTTTGACTAGACAATCTGGGTGACCTGATGGCCTTCTGTGACTGTTTACAGGTGGAGGCGAAAATTTCTCCTCAGCCCTGCCGCAACTAACTGGAAAATTGGCAAACCTAATTACCGAGGTGTCTTGCACCCAGAACCCTGCATAGAGGAAGGGCTTGTATAATAAAAGCTAAGATGAATATTAATTTGCCATTTATTAGAAGCTATTACTGGGTAGGCATGACAAAGTTCTATGGACTGACTCTATTTGCGTATTACTGAAGTAATGCCATAATTTCCAATGTAAAAAAATCAATCACTGGGTTCCCTTAACTTTTACTGGACTTTCAGATTTAGGGCACCTCCTAGGGAGCCCTTCAAACCCCAGACCCTTTCTACACACACACACAATCAGATGATCCTAAAACGCACCTGACTTCCGATTGACTTGGTTCTGTGGAATAATAATCTGGCAGGAGTTGGCATCATTGGTGTTCTTGATGGGATGGTTGAGGATACAGATAACTCTGATGACCTGGCCCACTTTTTCTACCCGATCTTTTACATAGCTTGGATCACAGATGAGCTGCTTACAGCGGGCAATCTATAAGAAAATAATACTCAGTGTCCACATGTCTCAGATAACTATATTCCCTTGAATAAAACATCTTCAGAAAGTTAGTAAATATGGGGCCGGAGCGATAGCACAGCTGGTAGGGCGTTTGCCTTGCACGCGGCCGACCCGGGTTCGATCCCTGGCATCCCATATGGTCCCCCAAGCACCGCCAGGAGTAATTCCTGAGTGCAAAGCCAGGAGTAACCCCTGAGCATCGCTGGGTGAGACCCCAAAAAAAGAAAAAAAAATTAAATATTAACTATGGCTAACAAAACAAGCTCTGCCAATAATCCTTACAGATTCTGGAACAGATACATGATTTCTAAATTTTATTCAAATATTTAGAAACCAGGGGCCAGAGTGATAGTACAGCAGGTGAGGCACTTGCCTTGCACATGCCCAGGTTTGATCCCCAGCATCCCAGATGGCCCCCAAGGCCCATCAGAAATTTCTCTGAGCACAGAGCCATGAGTAATCCCTGAGCATCGCTTGGGGGTAGCCCAAAACCAAAACATAAACAAGTTTCATCCCCAAGCACAATCCACGCTAGGCCTTCACAAAAAAAAAAAAAAAAAGAGGAATGAATGTATTTGAGATCACTACTTACATGTGAATGTAACCAGTAAGAAGTATGTTTTAATAGACCAAAATCACACTCATCTGGCTCTCCGCCACAATGTGACCTGAGTGGCCACACGTGTGCAGCCTCTTCGTTGCTGGATGACCATGATCCTGGAGGCCAGCTACACTACTTTTGGTACCAGCAGTTTCTTGCAGAGATGTCTCTAGACTGTTAACTAAGCCACGGCCCCATGCCGCCCCAGGAGGGGAAAGGTGGTTCTCTCTCGACTTTTCCTTTCTGGGGGGAATGGCGTGGCGACTGCCATATTATAAGGACGACTAAAGAGAGGTATGAGCTTGCAATGATGCAATTTCTGGCAGAAATTTCCCTGGACTTAGTTACTAAAGTACTAAAATATAGAAATCCAAAACAGCACAGCCGCTATTGCTGCCGTGCAACCTCCTATCTCTTCATTCTTAGCAATGGAAAACAAATTATCAAATGCTTCCTTTTCAGCAGGTCTGAATTGGGGGGGGGGGGGGGTCCAAACAATAATAGTGAGTTTTTTGTGGAAATATTGAATGTAATCAAAGTAAAGAGAAAGTAAAGTGAGAATTATCAGCTACACAGGCGCGCGGGGGAGAGGGGAAGGTATACTGGGGTTCTTGGTGGTGGAATATGTGCACTGGTGAAGGGATGGGTGTTCGAGCATTGTATAACTGAGACTTAAACCTGAATGCTTTGTGACTTTCCACATGGTGATTCAATACAAAATTAAAAAAAAAATTTTTTTTAAATCACTCATCTTAAGACTATGCTAGGTGCTAGAGACCTGGAATAGGGCTTAAGGCACTGGCCTTGCATGCAGCCCACATAGGGTCAACCTTCAGCTCTGCATGACTCCCCAAACACCACGAAGAGTAGCCCCTCAGCAATGCTGGCTGTGCCCTCCACTCACCCCATGCCTCATTAAAAAGACTACACTCGAGCTGGAGGGACAGTCAGCAGGGAGGGCCTCTGCCTTTCATGAGGCTGACCCAGGTTCAAT
The DNA here is from genome assembly GCF_027595985.1 of Sorex araneus. Classification (NCBI taxonomy): domain Eukaryota; kingdom Metazoa; phylum Chordata; class Mammalia; order Eulipotyphla; family Soricidae; genus Sorex; species Sorex araneus. Next base: position 68,339,399 of record NC_073310.1, on the reverse strand, counting down.
GCCTGGCATCCCATATAGTCCCCCAATCAACGCCAGGAATGATTCCTAAGTACAGAGCCAGGAGTAACCCCTGAGTATCACTGGGTATGACCCAAAAAGCAGGAAAAAGCAGAAAAAAAAAAAAAAGACTAGGCTAAATTATAGTTGTAAAATATTTCCCCTTTGTTTTTACTTAGAGGCCACACCAAGCTGTGCTTGGGGCTTACTCTTGGCTTGACGCTCAGGGATCACTCCTGCCATGGCCCAGGGGCTCAGTGCTTCCTGCTCGGACAGCTGGCAGTGTGGTGCTGCTCGGGTCCAGGCGTGCTCAAGGGCCAGACCCACCTGTCAACAGGGCTGTGTGGTGCCCGGGATAGAATTCGGGGCCCCTCATGCAAGGCATGTGCTCTAACCCATCGCAGTGGTTCTCTAGGCTGGCCCTACAGTAGTTTTTTTTTTTTTTGCTTTTTGGGTCACACCTGGCGATGCACAGGTTACTCCTGGCTCTGCACTGAGGAATTACTCCTGGCGGTGCTCAGGGGACCATATGGGATGCTGGGAATTGAACCTGGGTCGGCAGCGTGCAAGGCAAACGCCCTACCCACTGTGCTATCCTCCAGCCCCTGGCCCTACAGTAGTAACTCACATCTGCTTCTATCAACTGTATCAAGTCCCTGCGTCATTATGAATAAACCAATTTACCAGAAAGACTATCTCTGAAGCCAGTGAGCAGTCTCACTATCGGCTTCAGCGCCCAAACCAAATTATATACACGTTGGCTCATAAAAACATCTTCACACGGGCGGAACATTTTCTTAAAACTGAAAAAGCTACTTACTTCTCCTTCAGACTTTACACCAACCACTTTTCCATTTTCCACGATGATTTCTTCAATTGGCTTATTCAGCATGTAGGTACCTCCATAAATAGCACTTAGTCTAGAAAAAAATTTTTTACAATCTGTGATTGTTTCAGTTACTAAAGTCTCCTTTGATAACATGGGCTTACAGGCATATTTATTTCCTTTCCGCCCAGATGATGTTAAACATAATTTCTTTGGTGTGTGGCATGGCTCAGAGACTCAGGAACCATGCCCAATGCCTCACCTGCAAAGCAAGTGCTCTATTGCCAAGTTATGTCTCAACCTTCCCTTTTCTTTTTAGTTACAAGACAGCTGTTGCCACCTTTTATTCTATCTCGCTCACTTAAAAGTCACGGCATCAGTTAAGAGTCAAAACCATCAAATACCTGCCTATAAATTGATGGACGTGGAGAGTACCATGCTGAGTGAATCACAAGGAAACAGATATAAAATCACTGCATTCATTTGTGGAACATCAAAAATATGTCTATAGTAGAATAAAGATATATCATCTGTCACTGTCATCCTGTTGCTCATCAATTTGTTCGAGCGGGCACCAGTAATATCTCTCATTGAGAGACTTATTGTTACTGTTTTTGGCATATCCAATACACACGGGTAGCTTGCCAGGCTCTGCTGTGCGGGCTCCATACTCTCAGCAGCTTGCCGGGCTCTCCGAGAGGGGCGGAGGAATCAAACTCGGGTCGGCCGAATGAAAGGCGAAAGCCCAACCGCTATGCTATCGCTCCAGTCTAAATATATATAATAGAAAAAAAAAAATATATATATATATATATATATGTACAGTTTTCCATGACCAGGGAAAACTGGGGTTAGGAGGACTGGTCAATGTGGCTGGAACTAACCACAAGTGTGTGTGTGGGGAGACGGTAGGTAAGATAGAGAAGGGACCAGTAAGGGACAGTAATAGCTGGGAATGGTCACGATCATACTGGACAAGATCTGAGGGTTAAAAGTAGGTCAAGGGGGGCTAGAGCAATAGCACAGCGGGTAGGGCGTTCGCCTTGCACTCGGCCGACCCAGGTTCGATTTTCAACATCCCATATGGTCCCCTGAGCACTGCCAGGGGTGATTCCTGAGTGCAGAGCCAGGAGTAACCCCTGTGCATTGCTGGGTGTGACCCCCCCCAAAACAAGTAGGTAAAGGGATATGCCTGATAACCTTTCAGTATCAATACTGCAAACCACAATGTCCAAAAGCAGAGGAGAGGAGAGGAGGGGAGGAGGGAGGGAAGGAGTGAAGGGGAGGGGAAGGGAAGAGAGAGGCCTGCCATAGAGGCAGGCAGGGGGTGGGGGGCTATAGGAGGGAACCTGGGGACACTGGCGCTGGGAAATGCTCACTGGTGGAGGGATGGGTGTTGGAACATGTATGACTGAAATCCAATCATGAGCAGCTTTGTAAGTGTCTATCTCAGTGATTTTTAAAAAAGTTAAAAAAAAATCAAATACCTTATAATTCACAATTCTGAAAACCAAGTCCAATGACACAAAGCATCACCTATAAGGTCAAATCCTGCATATAAATTCTCAGCAACAATCTAAAAAATACACAAGTGTAGGATGACATTACTTTGTCCTCTCCCCCCTTGCCACAAGGAGCTTATCCCAGTTTATCCCGGAGTTTAGGCTTACCCCAGTCACACCCATCAAGGTGTTCCTGAGTCACTCCCATCCCTTTGTTTAGCTGTAACTACTTCTCTATGCTCTCTTCCCCCAGTTAATTAGCTTTTTCTCCTAATTAGACTCTGTTAATTTGTTAGGATACTGAACTTATAAGTTGATATTGCCTTTCTCCTCTCCTTATGTCTTTTGAATAATTTACTTTAAAGCAATGTCCTTTTTGTATAGACACAAGAAGACAATATTATGCTTTTGTAACTTGGGATTTAATTGACCTCGAATATATATATATATATTTTTTGGCTTTTTGGGTCACACCTGGCAATGCACAGGGGTTATTCCTGGCTCTGCACTCAGGAGACCATATGGGATGCTGGGAATCAACCCGGGTCGGCCGCGTGCAAGGCAAACGCCCTACCCGCTATGCTATTGCTCCAGCCCCAACTGGCCTCGAATATTATTCCCTCCCGGGCATCTGCTTTCTCTACTTAAGCCTCAGTTGCCCTCAGTTCCTAGCACCCCAAAAGCAGGGTCCCAATGAGGGACGGGACGGATCCAGGGCAAGCGGTTCGTTATGTGCTACCTGGCATCGAGATGGGCCTGGCCTAAGTGCCTAATTCTTAACTATAAGTTAAGAGTTTGGTCATGGACAAATGCTGTCATGATCCAAAAGTAACGAGACTAGGACCCTGCTAGGGATAGGAAAGACTAATCTGGCCTGAGCACTGTAGTCTGAGATCGAGATGGCCCCAGAAGAGCAATTCCATAAGTTTTAATGCATTTCTTATTGTGTCCATACAAAATGATTAATATTATGAATGCTTATATGTTTGCTGGATGAGGAGAGGAGAAACACACTCATGGGACTCCACCCTAGGTGAATGGTCCTGTTTAAGGAGAATCTGTCCTAAAAGCAGCATCCCCTGAAGGGAATGGTGACCACACCTATGTGTAAGCCCCAACCCTCATGCTGGGGGGATTTAACTAGGCTGTATGAGTGGGTTGGGGAGCGAGATCCAGAGCAAGGAGGATGGAGCTAGGAGTGCGGGAGATGAGAAAGATGAAGACTGAATAAACGGTAACTAATCAGCAACCAGCTTTGGTCCTCGTTCTTCCTTCGTCTGTCCTTGTCCTTGGCCAACAGCCGTCCTGATCCAGCCCATACACAGCAGTTCCAGAGCACCGACCACGGGCGGTGAGACAGCCGCCTGGAGAGCCCATCAAGTGCACACGCCCTTCGGCGTGCTTAGTTTTTCACACACAAGGGGAGCTGGAGCAATAGTACAGTGGGTAGGGCACACGGCCTACCTGGTTCAATACCCATTACTCCATATGATCCCTGAACACTACTGGGTGTGCCCCCCCCAAAAAAAAGTGTAGATTTGAATTTAAGAATACAATGTTGTGGGGCTGGAGTGATAGCACAGCGGGTAGGGAGTTTGCCTTGCACACAGCCAACCCAGGTCCAAATCCCAGCATCCCATATGGTCCCCCGAGCACCGCCAGGAGTGATTCCTGAGTGCAGAGCCAGGAGTAAGCCCTGTGCATTGCCAGGTGTGACCCAAAAACAAACAAACAAACAAACAAAAAAACCAAGAATGGATTCTCTCAATTCAAAAAGGCCTGTGCCTCGTACGGGCCTACATCTCTGTACTATAGGGAGTATCTTTCAGACTGGAGTAAAATCGCTTACTGGGTACCTCAAGATTTTCACATGTTTGCTAAGACAAGCTTAAGCTCTTCTCAGTACTTGCAGTGGAGGATGTCAGTGATGAGACCAAGTCAAAGCTTCAGGGCCTAGGCTATGCTGGACGAAAATTTTCAGGGAGTAAATTGACTTAGGAGATGTTACTAGGTGAAGGAAAATGGCACGACCCAAAAAGGCAAGTCACATTGCCTCGTGCTGATTTTTGCTCATGACCCTGAGGCAGCCCTGCCCGTGGGAGAAGATTGTACAGAGGTGGAATTTAAGGGAAAACTGTCCAGAGGGCATCAGAACCTCATGCAGAGGTTCATAGGAAGGGTGATGGAAGCCATTGAAATGCAGGTTAAGGGCAAGGAAACTCAGGAGCAGTTGACTAATAATTGGTCTTTGAAATTGCTAATGAGGCTTGCCAGGCCATTTTGGGCCCTATTAAACAGAAGGAAGACACAGTGGGGTACTTGAAAGCAAGCAAGAATGTTGGTTCTGTTAAACATAAGGTGCAGATGAAGCCTATTGAGGTCTATACCTTACAGAGAGAAGCTCAGAAAAGATGCTTTAATTGTGGAAAACTAGGCCACTTTCGTAAAGATTTCAGGGCATCTCTCAACCTCCCAGGCCCTGTCCCTGGTGTAAGAGGGAAAAATCATTGGGCCAGAAATTGTCGCTTCAATTTTGATGCAGTTACTGACCCCAATTCGGGAAACCTACAAGGGGGCCAGCCCCAGACCCCACAAAATCAGGGGATGTTCCCAGTTGCAGCCTCTCTCTCCAGTGTGGAGTTTCAGAGCTCCAATCAGTATAATCACTGCAGCCAGGGATGGCAGGAAGCGTAGCCTTGGATATTTCCTGCCCTGATACAGTTACTATAACCCCTTTTTAATGGGGAACGCTGCGGCTTTAAGCCCACCACCTCTCCATATTCAGTGGACATATGGAATGTTAAATCAAAAACAAAAAAGGAGGGGCTGGAGTGATATGATAGCACAGCGGGTAGGACATTTGCCTTGCACGCAGCCGACCGGGGTTTGAATCCCAGCATCCCATATGGTCCCCTGAGCACTGCCAGGGGTGGTTCCTGAGTGCACAGACAGGAGTAATCCCTGTGCATTGCCAGGTGTGACCAAAAAAAAAGGAGGTATTTTCTCAATTGAATGTAGTAGCAGGAAAACTCACTCGAGGTAAAGGCTATGCTTTTGTTTCAACAGATAATAACCCCACTGAGAAACTTTGGGTCCCAATACATCTCATCAGAAGCCAAATTCATCCACCTGATTTGGATCTCAGACCGCCAAAGTCTCATAACACTTCAAATTCCAGCTCCAAGCCATGGCCAAACTGATTTCAGCTGAAAGTCACAAGGGAAGAGGAGCCAGCATTAGAGGACCTGCAGCAAAGGCCTCTAGCTCCTTTAACATATCATGATGTCACGTTAAGAGTTCCTTGATATAGGCAGGTAGATAGGGAAAGGCCCTGGGCAATGAGAATTTAGATTTAACAGTCTCTGGAAGGAGAATCTTAAGACTTGCAGATTCAAGAAAACAAAAGACCCTAGAGGAAACCATCAGCGGACCCTGAAGATAATGGACCCCCCCCCAGGAGGTTCCCAAAGCTTGCGCCCATGTGGCCAAGTACACCTGTCGCCCCCGCATCTCCCCTCTTGAGATGTGTACTTTCATGCTTTCATACTTTTGTGTCTAAAGCTCAGTTATGTGTAGGGGCTTCCTCCACCTTAGAGAAGCCCGCGTTCTCTCTTGAGCATTATTCTTACTATTCTCTCTCCCACTTATCCCTTCCACCTTCCCTCAGAAACCTCTGAATAAAATCTATTTACTTCACTGCTTGTCTACTCCTGAAATTCTTTTCCACAAGCGAGACAAGAACCCAGTAACTCTGGGTCCCGGGTGGTAGAGGCGGTTGGGGAGAAGTGACCGTCTTTCTCCTCCCCAATTCACGTAAGTCACCCATGGGGCCCACCGACATCACTTATACCCCTCTTTTACAGGTTGTAGATTGAACAATGCTAGGACTCCGTATTTTGAATTAACAATACTTTACAGAGAGTCTCTTGCCGCATGCCTGGCTGTCTTCCCCGGGGCCCCTCAGAGGGGATGGGCTCCAGCTTCCCTCCCCACCCCAAGCAGAGCTCCCGGTGGTCAAAGACCACCAGAACCTAGCCACGGCCATGCTCAAGGCCCCTCTCCAAACTTTCAGACAGGCACGCATGAAGGTACCGGCAGAGGAACCCAGGTGTGTGTAATCCCATCAACGGCCAACATCCAGAGACTTAAAAGCGAGCTCCCAGAAACGGTATCTTAAAACCTACTTCTCCCTCTGGGAGAAACTGGCAAGCTACTGAGTTTCCTGCCCACATGGGATAGCCTCACCAAACTTCCCACGGTATATTAATATGCTAAAGCCAGTAACAAGCTGGATCTCATTCCCCTGACCCTGAAAAAGCCTCCAATGTGGCATTCTTGGGAAGGCCGAGTGGAGAGAGGCTTCTAAAATCTCAGTGATAGGACGAATGGAGAGGTTACTGAGCCCGCTCAAGAAATCGACGGGATCAACGGGATTTCATGATCGTGATCGTGATCGTGAATACTTTACTTTTACCTTTTCCTCGGAATTCACATGTTCCTGAAGGAGAAAGGAATGACTTTCAACAGGAACAACTTTCCGTTTCTCTCTAGGATATCCATTTGTATTGGAGCTTCAGTCGTCTCTTTCTACTCACAGGCAGAGACCAAACCCCAATTGTCAAAGCCTCTGATAACTTTTTAAAAGGTGTTTTTTTTCTCAAACATAAGTTAGGCTGCACATCTGACTGCCAAGGGACCTGACCAGAGAATGGCTGCATTCCCCTGCTGAAGTTCTCCTGCCAGAAATTGTGACGCTCCTGTTCCAGTGCTCCCCAACTGATCCAGTGCTTCCTGAAATTTATCGGACTCCTCATAGCTGCTCCCCTAAGACTCATTGCTGCAACCACTACTGATGCTGTTACAGGAACAACTCTTCAGTTTTGATCCAGACACTTCATTTCTTCAGAACAGGACTAAATGACTCTCAATGAGAGTCTTGGTGACTCTCATCACCCCTGGATAGTGCAGGACAAATGGACACTTTACTACAAGTACTGCTCTGGGTCCAGGGTTGGACTGAAATCTTAGTACGACTGTATTGTGATTTGGAATTGTTCCTCTATTTCAAATGTTGTGTTTTTGTAAAAAGAAAAGGGGAGACGTAGTATAACATAGCCTCTAGGTAGCGTAGGTTTATTTGGGTTACTCCCATCACAGTGCTCCCTTTCCTCGTGTTTATTTGTAACTTCTTTCTTTGTGCTCTATTGACTTGTAAATATTGGTTTTCTCTTTTCATTGAGTCCTCTGCATAGTTTATTCAGAGCAATATCCTTTTGTATGGGCACAGGAATACAGTAGTAAATGCTATGCTTTTGTGACCTGGGAGACATTTGATTCTACATGTTTTCCTCCTGGGCATCTGTTCTCTGGACCTAAGCCTCAGCTGCCCTTACTTCCTAACACCCCCAAAGGCAGGGTCCGGACGAGGAATGAAATGGACCCAGAGCAAGCAGTGAGTTACATGCTACCCTGACAATCGAGATGGGCCTGGCCAACGTGCTTAAGGCTTGGTCATGGACAAATGCTGTCATGATCCAAAAACTAATAACTAATTTGGACCCTGCTATGCTTAAGAATGATTAACCTGACCTGAGGGCTGTAGTCTTGAGTCTGTGGCAAGATGTTCCCAGGAGAGCTGCCCTACAAACCTCAATGTATCTCTCACTGTGTCCATACAAATAATAACTAGTATTAAGGTGTGGACTGAGTTTTTGGACTGAGGAAAGGAGAAAAACACCTTAAGAGGTATTTGCCCACAGGCAGTCAGTCAGAAAGGGGTTTGGAATGCATCTAGGTGGTGTTCCTTTGAACCTGGTGGGCCCTCAGGAAGGGCTTTTCTTATGTTTATTTTGCTGGGTATAGTTTGGGCCCAGAGAGACAAGTAGAGGTGGAGAGACTCGAGAGGAGGCAGAATCCAGAGAGGGGATGGAGGAATGAGGGCCTAGGAAGGAAGAGAGATGAGTGCGAGAGACAGGAGACGGGAATGAGGAGCAATGTGAGACTAGAATGGGGAGCTAAGACTGGAACAGGTGTGTGGAGAGAATGGAATAAACGGCCACTGATCAATCAACCAGCTTGGCCCTCACTTCCTCTTCCATCTGCCCCATGCCCAGGGCCATCCTGGCTGGGCGAGGGGCCCCGGGACCGACCTACCCCCAAACCCTGGCAGCTGACGGGAAGCCGCCAGGGCTCTCATCCCGGCTGCCCTGGCAGATGTTTTTTTACAAGAGCCAGAGAGAGCGCATAAGGGTGTAGGTCTGATTTCCAGCACTAGCATTCTCTGAGCACTGCTATGGGTCATTTCTAAGCAGAACCAGGAATAGCCCTAAGTGCCACCGGGTAGGGCCCCCAGGCCCCAAAATAAATGATTAAAAGTGTAATGGAAAAATTTGAAAGAGAGGCCAGTGATCCTGAAAGATAACAAAAGGCTGGGGGGGGGGGGAGAAGGGTCTAAAAAACAAAAAGCTGAGAAAGAAAATAAGCAGAGCCTGAGTGAGTCCCACAGAAGAAGGATCTGACAGAAACCAGTGCTCAAGAGATGAGAGAAAGAGGGCTGGTACCTGAAGCTAGATTCCCTTTTAATTAAACAAAACTTTTGTAACACTCAATTAGTTTAACAAATCTCAAGCAAGACCATGTCTAAACAATTCGGTGACCCTACCGAAAAAACAAAATCTTAAAGGCAGCCAGAGAGCAACTACTGACACCAATGACAACTTCCCACCATGAAATGAGCAGGCTGAGGGACACAACAGCTTTTAGTTTTTGGTTTAACTGGCTCTGTGCTGGGACAAAACTTGGGCCTCCTCCCAAGCTGTCCAGCTCTCCTGCCCCAAGGACCAGCCAAAGTGAAGAGAAATCACGACGACAACCCAGCAGGCACGGGAGCTGGCAGAGCGGCGGCAGCTCTCAGTGCTCTAACAGTAACACCCAAAATCACCACTTTGCCTTGGCTGGACCCCAACAACTCAGGACCAATTTTCCAAGAAATTAAACTGCCAAAAGTTAGGTATGTGAGAGCCACACCCACAAACCATCTCCGCTCAGCCATATAAGCTCATTTATCGGCCTTGCTTCAGAGACCCATAAAACAATCTTGAAAGAGATCGAAAGCTGCAGTTAATCTCGGACCTGCACAGGCTGAACAGACAGGGTAGATCAGAGTGGGGCAGGCCAGCCTGGTGCCCACCCAAGTAGAGTCCCCGCCATGCCCAGTTAGACTCCAGAGTTTTGGGACAAACCTCACTGAGATATTAATCTGCTGAAAATTCAGGTATGTGGGTTTCATGACTGAAATCTCTGGGATTTCTCTGGGTTGGAATGGGCTTACCTCCCTCTACCTCCCCTGTACTTCCGAAAGCCTTGGCAGTCACATCCACACCCCAAAGCTGCCACCCAGTTAAAAAAAGCTATTCATAAAAAAATTTAATAAAATAAAAAAGCTACTCGAGCCTTATCTTCCCAATAAAAATACCGAATGCCCTGAACAAACATGATGACCTCTTGACACCTGTACTGCAAACATAATGCACAAAAGGAGACAAAGAGAAAGAAGAAAAGTGCCTGACATAGAGGCAGGCGAGGGGAGGGGGCTGTGGTGATGGTAGGAGAGTAACTGGGGACACTGGTGATAGCAAATGTACACTGGTGGAGGGATGGGTGTTGGAACACTGTATGAGTGAAACCCAATCAGGAACAGCTTTGTGGTGGTCTATCTCACGAATATTCAATAAAAAAAAAAAAAGAACCAAACATATCATTTTATACCTCCTTGATAATTAAACAAAAAGACTGACAATAATAAATATTAAAAAGAATGGAGAACAATTAAATGTCTGAATATACTGCTGAGTTTTCATAAAAAAAGGTACAACTACTCTGGAAACAATTTCTTACATAGTTGATTATCTTGCCACTCAGCAATTCAACTCCTGGATATTGGCCCCAAACCTATGTTCATAGTCTTTTATAAGCCTAAGACAAACGAATGTCTTATATTAGTTCCTTTATATGAATTTCAAAAACAGGCGAAATCATCTACAGTGACAGAAATCACAAATGTAGTAGCTATTAAGTGATTACATGAGGTGACAGGAGACTTTCTGGATGAAGAGAAAGGTTTTGTATCCTGACTGGAGTTCTGGCTATCCAGATCTATAGTCATCAAACACAAATTATTTAACATAGCTTGTGGTTACATTAACCATAAATTTACTCAAACTTTTAAAAAAGGCAAATTTCTGACAGGCATTTATTCACAACTGTATCTCATTTACTTCCACGGAAGAGAACAGGGTCCACAGGGTTTAAATTTAGCACATCCATTAAACACGGTTTCTCACCTGGCAAATCCTTGTGGCAGTTCTCCAAGGCCATAGAGTGGATAAAGATATGGGCTTTTGCCATACCTTGCCAAGGACTCACTGTAAAGTTTAATCCGATTAATGGTTTCACAACATGGCTGATCTAAATAGCTGAAAAGGAAATGGATATTAGAAAAAGGCTTTAGATTTCATTCTCGTGTTCAATTTAGAATCTTCTGAAGTTGTATTAATTCAGTAACGTCACTTCTCACATAAAAAAGGCCTAATACAAAGTTATAATTAGAGCCTCTTTATTTCATACATATAAGGAAACTCAGTAAGTTTGCCAAGGAAAAGATAAATCTAAAAACCAAAACACGGGGCTGGAGTGATAGCACAGTGAGTAGGGCGTTTGCCTTGCACGCGGCCGACCCGAGTTCGATTCCCAGCATCCCATATGGTCCCTTGAGCACCGCCAGGGGTGATTCCTGAGTGCAGAGCCAGGAGTAACCCCTGTGCATCGCCAGGTGTGACCCAAAAAGGCAAAATAAAAGAAAAAAAACAAAAAAAAAAAAAAAAAATAAAAACCAAAACACTTACTCATCGGTTCGATAAAGTGCTAGGGCATGGCCAGTAAAATCTATGACGTCTTGGCCCAAGTCAAACTTCTTGTACACATCCCGCATCGTCGTCTTCACAGGATCAATACCCTCAAAGGTCCGAGGATCTTTCTCATCAAAATTGGCAACATACACTAGGAATTTTCTGAATCGACGTTTTTCAAATAGCCCCATTAAGCCTAGACAAAAAAGTTTAAAAAAAAAAAAAACCGAATTCACACTAGGATCACTGTATCACTATCACTGTCATCCCTTTGTTCATAGATTTGCTCAAGCGGGCACCAATAACGTCTCCACTGTGAGACTTCTGTTTTGGGCATGTCAAATATACCACGGGTAGTTTGCAAGGCTCTGCCGTGCGGGGCAGAGGAATCGAACTCGGGTCGGCTGCAATGCAAGGCAAACCCTACCCACTGTGCTATCGATCCAGCCCCACACTGGGATGCTGAGGGAAAATAACAGAAGTTTTAATGGTTGCATAGCCTTAAAGAGAAACCCCCAAAATTTCATTTGCAACTTTCTTTTGATATTTTTGATGTTACTTCCCCCATAACTATAGTTAAAACCAACGAAACAGAAAACTGTAAATGATCATAAAGCTACTAATGACAGCTGACTACATCTAATCTTTTTATTCATAGTGTGTGGGCAGAAGGCATCATTCAGAGGAAAGGGAGGAAGTTCGGAGGAAACGGCCACTTCTCAGACTCAAGTTGACAGGTAGGACTGAGCTCAGCATAAAGAAACAAACATGCAATGCTTGTCACTCAGGAGTCAGACCCTGGAGGAACCAGACCTACTGTGGGAGGGTACTTGCCTGGCATGCAGCTGACCCAGGTTTGATCCTGGGCATCACATGATCCCTTGAACCATATCAAGATCCCTGAGCAGAGGGGGCTGGAGTGATAGCACAGCGGGTAGGGCGTTTGCCTTGCACGCGGCCGACCCGGGTTCAAATCCCAGCATCCCATATGGTCCCCTGAGCACCACCAGGAGTAATTCCTGAGTGCAGAGCCAGGAGTAACCCCTGTGCATCGCCAGGTGTGACCCAAAAACCAAAAAAAAAAAAAAAAAAAAGATCCCTGAGCAGAAAGCCAGGAATAAAGTTGTGCCCCAGAAACAAAAATTCACAATTAACATGAAGCTACTGGGGCTGGAGCTCCCCAGTGGACAGTGTTTGTCCTGCAATGGAATTGGATCCCTGATACCTCATGTGTTTCCCAAGCCCCACTAGGAGTTAGCTCTGAGCACTGCCAGGTGTGGCCTCAAAACAAGAAAGAAAACCACAAAAATTAAAGTTACTACCAACAGTTTATTTTCAAGTTATCTTAAATTTTTTACTCACATAACCAGAAATTTATTGTTCCAATAGCCTGCATTTCCTGGCAAGTCAGGCAAACCTTTGCAATAAACTTATCTATTCTGTTTGAAGGAAATCAATGAAACTCAATCACAACTTCTCTCTGATCTTCCATTTCTGCTCTTCTACTGAGCCTGACCAGGACAGTATCGGGCCCCGCTTGCTCCACCCTACTGCTGTTGTAACAGACGCATCAACTAGCAGGCTCCATCACTACCACTGTCCAGGGCCCAGACAAGAAATGCTTTTTTGGGGGAGGCTGGAGTGATAGCACAGGGGGTAGGGCGTTTGTCTTGCAAGCAGCCAACCTGGATTGATTCCCAGCATCCCATATGGTCCTCCGAGCACCACCAGGAGTAATTCCTGAGTGCAGATTCAGGAGTAACCCCTGAGCATCGTCGGGTGTGACCACCCACCCCCCAAAAAAAGCTTTTTTTTAGGCATTGCTCATTCTCAAAAGTCAGAGTCGAAGAATCAGATAACATCTCTAACTGAATTTTTCAGAAGCAACAGCCAACAATATCCCCACTCAGAGGCAATGCCACTTGTGTTCCCCAGCACAGCCATACCTGCACTCTCGGGCACCCCTCAACTGGGTGACACTGCAGCTCTGTGTGAGCCGGCAAGTACAAGTGTGCCAGCACCGCAACCCAGAGTGAACGACCCCCAGCAACCCCCCCAGCCCAGGCAGCAGTGGGTGTCAGTAGGGAATTGGGACTGCCATCAAAGGCCCACAAACGGAGATGTCTGGCCTCAAGGGGCCAGCATAGCACCACTGGAAATCAGTGTTACAATTCTAATCCTACAACTATTATCTAAGTCACTTCAAGCCCCAGTTCCGATCTATAAAAATGGGAACCCCACCTCATTAAAGATAACTTAAACATCAAATTAGAAAATTCTAGTGCCTAGCTCAGGACCAAGAACACAGGAAATCTCAAAAAATAACAGCCCTTTTGAGTGACTATTTTGCAAAGAGTATTGTAGAAGTCCACATTCACCACCGAAACACTGCATCACACAGAGCAGGCAGGTCATTTAACTCTGTTTCCAAGAGCCAGAGAGATAGCACAGTGGGAATTGTATTTGCCTTGCACACAGCCGACCTGGGTTCTATCCCCAGCATCCCATATGGTCCCCCAAGTACCGCCAGGAAAATTCCTGAGACAGAGCCTGAAATATTCCTTGAGCATTGCCAGGTGTGGTCCCAAAACAAAAATAATAATAAAAATAAACTATGCTTCAAAGGGTTTAGGTTCCTTACTCTTCTGTTCTCGATCCATTCTCATAGCACCTAAGTCACTCAACAGATGCCAGATGACGAGAAAAGAGATAGAGGAAGATCTATTTCCAAATCTTCCTAGTCTGAGAAAATAAAATGACTTACTAGAGGCCAGGGCTTCTGCTTCAGTAGAAGGAACTTTGTAGATTTTCCCTCCCTTGTAGACGAAGCTTCCCTCAATCACTTTGAAATCCAGATAGCGAGTGACCTCTGTATAAAGCAGCATCTTAACCAGCTGACCTGTCAATTAGAGAATTCACACAAAAATGTAAATCTACTTCAAAAATTAGCAAACATGAAAATGCATTTACTCACAGGCTTACAATTTTTTCTTACCGTTGTCCATTAACTCCAACAAAGCCTCTGGGAGAGAGTGGCAGGGAGGGACCCATGCAATGCCAGGGAGCAGAGCATGCAGCTCCAGCCCTCTCAACTTCTCCCCCAGTTACAATTTGGAGTTGTCCTATTGGGGGGGTGGGAGGTCCCAACCAGTGTTCAAGGGGCCTAGGGGGCAATTCTTAACCAAGAGCCATCCTGGCTGGAAATTCTGTTCAGGAACCTGAGGAGTGTTTTGCCAGGCCCTGCAGTGCCAGAGATAACCCATGCCACCCCAGTGGTATTTGGGGGCCTCCAGAGCTATACCCCATGATGCCTGGGGAACCACGTGGTGCTGGGGATCAAACCAGAGCCAGCAGCATGTGTCTTAACATGTGTATCAGCTCTCCAGCCATCGGCCAGTAGGGAGAAAATGAATAGCATCCACTTAGCATATTTAAAATTTGGGGGGGCTGGGTGGGAATGTTTGGGCAACACCAGCTATTGCTCAGGGGCTACTCCTGGCTCGCTTCCCACATGCAAAGCACACACTCTGCCCGAGTTAACCTTCAGCCCTGTTTTTATAAAGGGGATTCACAGACAAAATTTCCTAAGGACTTGGGGCTTTGTGGTTTCTTCTCTCTCTGTGGTGCCAGGGATGAAATGCAGGGCTTCACTTCTGTGAAGGACACAAGACACCACTAAGCTACACCCAGCCCGAGGATTCTCCAAGACAACCCACTTTTACTAAAATGAAAATTAATTCCAGGAAAAGAAAAAGCCAGGCAATTTAAAACTCTAATGGGCCCAGGATGACAGCGCAAGAGCTGGGTACACTGAACACTGATCCCCGGCACCAGGAACAGACCTGAGAACAGAGCTGAGAGGATACCCTGAGCCCCCAAGGGCATGGCACAAAAACAAAAATAAAACCACAATAACCAGCAAAGGGAGAGTTGAAAAATGAGGAAGACCAGAAAAACTTTTCTGAGAAACCAAGTAATCCTATGAAGCTCTATTTTGGGGGGAGCACCTCCCAGGCAGTACCCTGTGAGCCCAGAGGCCAGCCCAACTGTGCAGGCCAAGAGGCTAAATGTCCAACCCTAGCAATGTGGCTCTGCTCAAGTCCAGCAATGCCAGAGGCCACTAGGGGCACACTCGGCAGTGTTTGGGGAACCAGGCAGGACTGGGGTCCAAACTTGGGCTTCTGAGTAGGAGGTAGGTGCTTCAGCCTTCCGGGCTCTTTAAAACTCATTCGAAAGGACAAACTCACAGAATAGTCGAGACCTTTTTTCCCCACATGTGCAAGGCTCCGAGTTCAGTCCCAGCACTGCATATGCACCACAGGGGCTAGCCTGATGCCCCTCAACACCTCTAGGGGTCGCCTCTATAAAATAATTTCCCTCCTGGACCTTAGTGATAGTAGGGGTGCTTGCCTTGCACACGGTCAACCAGGTTTGATCCCCAGCACCCCTAAATGTTCCTCCCAAGCACCTCCAGGAAGAGATCCCTGCATGCAGACCAGCAGTAAGCCAGGACTAAGCCCTGAGCATAGAAATGTATGGCCCCAAAACAAAAGAAAACAAATTCTTCCTTTGAAAACAAGAAATAGAAGGATTTATGCAGTCAGGTTCCATGAGATTAATTCCTCCAATGATCTAAGACTGTCACAAATGTCAACCTTTTTATTTGTTTTGCTTTTTGGGTCACACCTGGTGATGCTCAGGGCTTACTACTGGCTCTGCACCCAGGAATTGCACCTGGCGGCGCTCAGAGGACCATATGAGATGCCGAGGATTGAACCTGGGTCAGGTGCATGCAAGGCAAACATCCTACCCATTGTATTATCGTTCCAGCCCCGAATGTTGACAATTATGATGCATACTGTGGACAGATTATAATTTTGTTTCTCCAAAACCAATTATTAATAAATCATCCCTTTCTCCCTCCCTCTTTTACTGACTCAAACGCTGCCAATAGACCATTATTACTCACAAAACTGACATTCAAAGTCAACTTTCAAATGTCTAGACTAAAACTCTCATGAGTCAGTTTCAACACTGGCTGCCCTAGACTTCAGCAAGCTTTCCTTACCATTTGCCATAAGGAACTTGGGGATTAAGTCGACATTCCAATCTCTTCCTCTCCCCATTGAGGGTGAAGGTGTTCCCGGTAGTTTGTATCTTTTATATAACTAAAGCAAAGAAAAAAATACTGATAAGAATTTATGTTACGCAATTTTCCTTAGTGCCAGAGACTGAAGTCAGACCCTTTCTATACAGCAGGCACTCCACTACTGAGCCACAGTCCTGGCCCCCAATACTTACGTGGTTTTGATAGACTAAAAAGACACTATGAGATAGCATTTACTTTTCAATCTGGTAAAAAAGCTAACAAAATTCCATATGTAAGTTAAATATATTTCTGGGGGCTGGAGCGATAGGACAGAGGGTAGGGCGCTTGCCTTGCACGTGGCCGACCCGGGTTCGAATCCCAGCATCCCATATGGTCCCCTGAGCACCGCCAGGAGTAATTCCTGAGTGTAGAACCAGGAGTAACCCCTGTGCATCGCTGGGTGTGACCCAAAAAGCAAATAAATAAATAAATAAATAAATAAATTTCTAAAAAAAAAAAATACAGGCTAAAAGTTACACAAGCACGAATTTTCACTACCAGAAAAAAAAAAAGCAGAACAATTTATCAATGACACACTCGTTTATACCTACAGATACATTTCTTATTGTTTGTAGAAATCACTTAAACTCCTCTCCAAAACAAATAAAAAAAGCTTTACATGGGTCTAGAGAGAGTACAGCTGGTAAGATGCTTGCCTTACATGTGGCCATACCAGTTTTACTGCCAGCACCACATACTATCCCCTGATCACTACCTATGACCTCTGAACAGATCTCGGAGTAGGAGTAGCCCCTAAGCATCATCAGGTGTGATTCTGCCCCCCAAGTTGCTCAAACTGGCACTATGACTGGGGTGTGGCTGGGTACATCAGCACTTCAAAAGTGCTCTTGTCCATACACCTCCCTAGTCCATTAGTGCAGGTAACTACCCCAGAAACAAATTGCTCCAGATAAAATGCTCTTCTCCATGCACCTTTCTAGTTCATTAATGCAGATAATGGCTCCAGAGGGCAACAAACACTTAAATTTCCACGAATGTCCAACTAGGAACTCCTGAAAACAATAATGCTATCAATAAATTTAATGCACTGTCCCGCTGTTCATCCATTTGCTCGAGCGGGCACCAGTAACGTCTCCATTGTGAGACTTGTTACTGTTTTTGGCATATTGAACACGCCACGTGTAGCTTGCCAGGTTCTGCCTTGCAGGGAGGATACTCTCAGTAGCTTGCCGGGCTCTCCGAGAGGAATGAAAGAATCAAACCCAGGGCGGCCACGTGCAAGGAAAACACCCTACCCGCTGTGCTATCATTCCAGCCCAGTAAATTTAATAAAATTTACAATGATCAGGCTTCGCACGGAGAGATAGTACAGCAGGTAAGGTACTTGGCTTGCCTTTGCAAACAGCTGACCTGAGTTTGAGGCCGGATCCCCGGCATCCCATATGGTCCCTCAAACACCACCAGGAGTGATTCCTGAATCAGCCAGGAGTAACCACTAAGCATTGCGGGGTGCACCCCAAAGACAAAACAGAACAAATTAAAAAGCAAGCAGGCTTGCCCCGCAAGCCCATGTTCTCCTGAATATGTATCTTGCTGTCTCAGTCTCTTTGCCTACTCTGTTGGCACTTTTAATTGTGTGTTCTCTCCTAACTTTGCTCCCATCTTTCTCTGCATCTTTCTAAGTTTCCTTCAATAAAAATTATCCTGCTTGGGGCTGGGAGAGAGAGTAGGGCGCTTACACGTAGGGCGCTTGCAAACCCAAGTCTGAACCTCCAGCATCCCATCAGGTCCCCTGAGCACCAACAAGAGTGATCACTGAACTGAGCTCGGAGCCAGGCAGAACTAAGACCTGAGCACCACTGGGTGTGGTCCAGAAACCAAAACCAACGAAAAAGAAAAACTCCAACATCTTGCTTTGCTAAAAAAGTAATTCAATAAAGAGCAAATATGACAGTACTCACAAGAAAAATACTCAAGTATGAAAGGCAGGGCAATCTGTCTGAATACTTACATCTTCCAGTGGTGTTATCGAAGCACTTTCTCCTCCGTAATATGGGTTTCTGTCCATGTGAAGAACTTTCTTTCCATTCACTGACATTATACCTGACAGGATACATTCCTATGAGAGAAGCATAAACCACTTCAGAAGCAGGAAGGTGGGGCCTGGAGATCAGCTCAAAGTGCCACGCCACCTGCTTTGCATGGAGGAAGCCCCACTTTAAGGCCAAGTACATCATGGCCCCCCCAAAAACAACCAAGACACCAGGAGTGACCCTCAAGTATAGTCAGTCCATGTGGCCCAAACACTACCAACGAAAATATCAGAAAATGGGGCAGGGATCTATCTGCAGAGTGGTTCAGCAGGTTATTGACACTGAGTTTCATGCCCAGGAACACAAGAGAGTGAGAGAGAGTGAGAGCGAGAGCGAGAGAACAAGAGCAAGAGAGATAGGGTTATAGGGAGATAGGGAGGGGGAAGGAAGAGAGAGGGAAAGACAGGGAGGGGAGAAGGAGAGAGGAAGAGAGGGGGAAGAGAGAGGGGGAGAGAAAGAGGAGAGGGGTTAGAGGAGAGGAAGGAGTGGGAGGAGAGGGAAAGGAGAGAGGGAGAGGAGGGGAGAAAGCTGAAGAGAGGAAGGTCAGAGGAGGAAGGGGGAGGGAGGGAGAGAGAAAGAGAGAAAGAGGTGGAACACGGAATTCAGGGCGAAGGTCTCCCAAGCACGGCCAGCTGGCTCTGGAGCCCCTCAAGCACCGCCTGGCCAAAGCAGCAGGCACCCTCAGGCCCTCTCATTCAATCACAGGCCTGGCTGTCCAACTACTGTCTGGGAGATTTCCCCTCACATTATAACAGCTTATCATTAAACATCCTTCTGTAATTAACATACATATGTGCAATCTAGGATGTACTTTAAGGACATAGCCCTCAAGCAACCAAGGTTCTAAGTCCCAAACCGAACTGTTTTCATGAGCCAGGGAGATGAGATGGCTTGAAAGGCTGCAGCACACTTTGTATACTGGACTCCCAGGTTCAATTCCCAGAACCCCAACTCTGCCAGCTATGACCCAAAACAAAAGCTATTTTTTGGCATAATACAAACATGATTTACTTCTCCTATACTGACATTTGTTGCGCTACTGGTTCGAGATCAAAGGTGGATAAACTACACTAGTCACTATATCTTCACCACCAAACACTCAGAGTTTCGTATTGTACCACACACACTCAAGAAAAAGCCAGTTTCACTTATGAATTAAAAATGCCCTTGATTGGGGCTGGAGCAATAGCACAGCGGGTAGGGTCGCCTTGCATGCGGCCGACCCGGGTTCAATTCCCAGCATCCCATATGGTCCCCTGAGCACCGCCAGGAGTAATTCCTGAGTGCAGAGCCAGGAATAACCCCTGTATATCGCCAGGTGTGACCCAAAAAGCAAAATAAATAAATAAATATATAAATAAAAATGCCCCTGATGGGGGCTGGAGCGATAGCACAGCGGGTAGGGCGTTTGCCTTGCATGTGGCCAACCAGGGTTCCATTCCCAGCATCCCATATGGTCCCCTGAGCACCGCCAGGAGTGGTTCCTGAGTGCAGAGCCAGGAGTAATCCCTGAGCATCACCGGGTATGACCCAAAAAGCCAAAAAAAAAAAAAAAAAAAAAAGAATGCCCTTGATGATGGGGGCCATCATCATCTATACCTATAAGTTAAACAACACCTATAAGTTAAACGCCCTGCCCAGGGATAGCACAATAGGCAGGGCATTTAACTTATAGGTGGCCAACCAGGGTTTGATCCCCAGAACCCTACATAGTCCCTCAAGCACCATCTAGAATGATTCCCGAGTGCAGACACAGGAGTAACCCTGAGCATCACCCCAACAGAATGCCTTCAATGAAACACTAAAAGCTACCTCTGTGAAGTGTGCACCTGTAATAACCATCTACTCAATATTCTGTGTGGCAGGTCTAGGACATAGATCAGAGGTAGAATATTTCCTTTAAGGCCCTGGGTTCAATTCCTAGCACTGTATCACAGTACCCCAAGGACTGCTGGGAACAATCACTAAGCACCACACTGAAAGTAATCCTTTGGCATGGTTGAGTATGCCCTCCCCCAGGGAAAAAAAAATCTGTGTGGCAAAAGAGGAAATACAAGTTAGGCAATTCTGGCTCCAGAAAACCTTCTATGAGAATGATTCATAAGCTAAAATAGCTACTACTTTTTTCATGGATCATCATACAAATTCATTACTCAGACATTTGGTAGACATGTTTCATAAAGATAAACATTAAGGTTTATAACACAGTATTTCCTGCCAAAGAGAAGTGTCAAAAAAAAAAAATAAACCCTGGAAATCTGGGAAACTTACATCAACTTCAGGGATACATCAAAAATTCAATACTCAAAAGGCATTTTTAAACATCAGCAATATTAACAAATAGGAGTTTTGTTTTAGTTTTAGGGGCCATACCCAGCAGAGCTCAGGGCTTACTCCTGGTTGTGTTCAAGCTGGCCATGTATAAGCCAAGTGTACTAACTGGCTAAATCTGTGTTTTTGAGAAAACTCACTGTATGATGTAAGATGTGAAGAATTCAAAAGAGGGGCTGGAGCAATAGCACAGTGGGTAGGGCCTTGCACGCAGCCGATCGGGGTTCGATTCCCAGCATCCCGTAGCATCTCATATGGTCCCCTGAGCACTGCCAGGAGTAATTCCCTAATGCAAAGCCAGGAGTTAACCCCTGTGCATCACCGGGTGTGACCCAAAAAGAAAAAAAAAAAATCACAAGATTTGTACTACTTAGGAATCCAGTATTCTCCAAATGACCCAGGAGTATTGCTGAACCCGAAGAGAACAGGAAAACTAGAAAAAGGAGATAGCTCTGAGCTGAGGGATTGCTTTGCTTACAGGAGGCTTGGGTCTGACCACCAGCACATAGTCCCATGAGCACCACTGGGAGCAACACCGAGCACAGAATCCCCCAGCAACAAAATCCAAAACCAGAATTTCAGTTAGAATAATCCCTAACCCAGCTACCCCCAGGACTTCTCAGAGCAAAGGGGCTCAGTCAGATACAAGTTGAACCAATGAATTGTACAGCATATACTCTGGTCAACATTATGTCTTACAAGATCCAGCTATGTTTGGTGTATGATCATAATCTTACTGCCAGAGGCTTCAAAGGACCTCAGAAAATCCAGCCTTTGGGCTATTCTGAAAAGATGAGTTTTCCCTGTCAGCACATGCATGCTCACCAAACACCTTCAGAATCCAAGTTCTTTATGGTAGTGCCGTCCCCTACTGGCACTTCATGCTGCTCAACACCTGCAGGTCACTAGGGAAAGCCGCTCAGTGTGCAGGTGCAGGCCCAGAGAAACAGCACAGGGCTTACGGCCTGGCCTTAGGTGCCATCAACTCCAATCATATCTGCGGCACCATGTGTCCCCCAAACCTTCCCAAAAGAATAAAGTTTCGAGAAGAAGCCAGGCGTTCTGGCGAGCAACGCAGCAGGAGAATGCTCCGGTCCTGAAACCGGGCCAGCAACACCGGGGATCCAGACGGAGGAGGTGCAGCCACCACACCTTCTCCAAATGGAGCCCTGGCGACACTGAGCAGCAACTAACACGGCTCCGGGATGCGGGACTGGGACAAGTCTGAACCGCGCGGCAGCCTGTGCGACCTTTTCTAAAAACTGAAAACATACAATCTTTTAATGGAAAACTAATTATCAAATGCTTCCTTAGTAGGGCTGTCTTTCTTGGGGGGAAACTCCAACAATAGTGAGTTTTGTGTTGAAATATGGAATGTAATCAAGGTAAAGAGAAAATGAAGTGAAATTCATCAGTTATACAGTTGGGGGTAGGGGGCGGGGGGTATACTGGGGATTTTGGTGGTGGAATATGGGCACTGGTGAAGGGATGGTGTTTGATTATTGTATAACTGAGACATAAACCTGAGAACTTTGTAACTCTCCACATGGTGATAAAATAAAAATTAAAAAAAAAAAAAAGAATAAAGTTTCGCTGACACAAAGCTCTCTTCTGTGTAGCTATGTACATGTGAAAAGAGGGGGAAAGATCCCATCAGGCAAACTGATCGTGTCTACTCAGCAACCTACATATGACACTACCAGTGGAATCACCAAAAAGCAACTAACTGTGATAGCTCCCAGACAGATCCAGACCAAACAGAGCCCAGAGAGCAGTTTGAGCTGAATCTCCGTATAGGAATTCTCCACTGTCTGAAATAAAATGTTCACATTTGGTTATCTGGGGACCTGTGAATGCTCAAAAATGTTTGCACAGGAGCCAAAGCAATAGCACAGCGGGTAGGGTGCTTGTCTTACACGTGGCTGCCCTGGGCTCGACCTCCAGCACACCATACAGAATCCCAAACCCTGTCAGGAGTAATCCCTGACCAGAGTCAGGTGTCAGCCCTGAGCACCGCAAGGTGTGGCCCCCCCAAAAAATGCTTGCATCTAAATGGTCATTACTTATAACAGATCACAATAATCACAGGCAGGCAGCTAAATAACTACTCCAGTTTGATTCTTTACTGTGAAAGAGAAACTGAGGCAACTCACTGTTCAAGAGCCAAAACATTTACCTAGTGGTTTCTCAACCCAAATATCTTCCCTGTATAGTAACATATATATGACTGTACTTGCACCTATCAGGCTGTACTGCTGAAGGCTGATTTAAAACCAACCAGGAAGAAGGCTCAAAAGGCTGGAGCACATACCTGGCATGCAGGGCTCCTCAAGTCTGATCCATCGCACCATACGGCCTCCTTTGAACCATTAGATACAGCACTGTTGGCCCCCAACAATGCCCACCCACTACCCTAAAACCATGGAGATTGCCTGTAAGGTCTACTGTAGCAGTGCACAGGAATGCCTGGTCAACAGCACTGCAGGCAGTGGCAAGGATCCGCACTTTTCAAGCAGCACAGCTAAAGGACAATGTATAGATCAAGATTTTTAAATCAGGTATAAAAAAATACGTATCTCTTCTTAAAATTGGTTGCCTTGCACACAGCCAACCTGTGTTTGATCCCCAGCACCCATATGGTCCCCTATGCACTGCCAGGAATAAACTCATCACAGCACTGGGTGTGACCCAAAAAGCAAAAAAGATAAAATAAAATAAAATAAAGTAAAATAAAATAAAGGATTAAAAGTAGTATACCTACAATATAAACTTTTAAAAAGTGTATCACACTGAATAATCAGATACCCCTAAGCGGTTTTCTTGGCTGACCAGAGTTCAATTCCTCCCTCCCTCTCAAAGAGCCCAGCAAGCTACTGAGAGTATTCTGCCCGCACAGCAGAGCCTGTCAAGCTTCCTGTGGCATATTCAATATGCCAAAAACAGCAACAAGTCTCACAATGGAGACGTTACTGGTGCCCGCTCGAGCAAATCGGTGAGCAACAGGACTACAGTGCTTCAGTGCTTTTTTTGGGTCACACCCGGCGATACACAGGGGTTACTCCTGGCTTTACACTCAGAAATTACTCCTGGTGATGCTCAGGGGACCATATAGGTTGCTGAGAATTGAACCCAGGCAAGGCAAACGTCCCACCCGCTGTACTATCGCTCCAGCCCCATAAGTAAGGACATATTTACAAACATGTCCTTAGAATTATTATCTACAACAGAAGCTACCACCACCCACCAAAACAGCCACGGAACTAGTTACCCTTATCTTATGTATTACTTCCAAGAACATTCAGGAGTCTACAGTCAATCCAAAGGTCATTTGGAAGAGCAGGTTAATTGGTCACAGACTGCGGACACATACTGAAATCAAAGTGAAAGTTACCAATCCAGAGTGAGTGGGAGACTAAAGAACTCATAATGCTTAACAGGCAACTGAGAAAGGAGGTCCAAGCTCCAAGGAAGTGTGTTAGGTTACAATGCTAACTTTTATGTGGTCTTTCCAGCGGCATTTGGGGCCACTCCCTACAGTGCCTGGAGGATCATGAAGCACTGGCCTCCTGCATACAAGGCACCCAGGCCACGCCTTCATTTCATTACAACATACCATAGGGGGCTGGAGCGATAGCACAGCGGATAGGGCCTTGCACGTGGCCGACCAGGGTTTGATTCCCAGCATCCCATATGGTCCCCCAAGCACCGCCAGGAGTAATTCCTGAGTGCAGAGCCAGGAATAACCTCGGAGTTTTTGGGTGGTGTGACCCAAAAAAGCAAAAAAAAAAACCCAACATACCACTGTCATTAGCCCTCATGAAGGAAATCTGTTGCTCCTTGGTTGGTTGAAGTTACACCATCATTTGAAAAGGCTTTTATCTAAGAGTTATGGTACTTTAATGTGTACAAGCATGTGCAACCCCTGATCATCACGGAAGGGAGGGGAAATGTTCTTTAACACAGCCCTAATCCTTTGGAAGTATGTTTCTATGGAACATTCCACTGTCATTTTATGCCTTCTCTAGTGAGGGTACTTAGCAGTGATTTGATCCCTGCCACTGACTAGACCCCTGGCCATCTTGGAGATAGATGGGGCGGCCCCCAGCATACTGGCCTGAAGCAGCACAGCTGACCAGAATTATGCGACTGGTCCCAGAGGAAAGGTCCTGTGCATGAAAACGGCAGCAAGTGGCCACCAGTGAAAAGCACCATGTCATGACTGACTGCTGGGAATTTTTTTTGGGGGGGAGGGGGGTGCTGGTGTCTGTGCGGCTTGGGGGGCCACATCTGGGTCAGAGATTGCTCCAACCAAAGTTTCCTCCATAGCATCCTCTCTATACAATGAGCTATCTCTCCGACCTATTTTTAGGGTTTTAACTTTATAAGTTAAATAAGAAGCCTAAATGGTAAGCTCACTCTAAGAACAAAAACTTAAATCCAGGGGCTGGAGCAATAGCACAGCGGGTAGGGCGTTTGCCTTGCACGCGGCCAAGTTGGGTTCAATTCCCAGCATCCCATATGGTCCCCTGAGCACCGAAAGGGGTGATTCCTGAGTGCAGAGCCAGGAGTGACCCCTGTGCATCGCCGGGTGTGACCCAAAAATCAAAAAAAAAAAAAAAAAGAAAAAAAAAGAAAAACCAAAAACTTAAATCCAGGGGCTGGAGCAATAGTAGGAAGTCTGCCTTGCACGAGGCCAACCAGAGTTTAATACCCAGCATCCCATATGGTACCCCAAGCCCCTCCAGGAGTGATTCCTGAGTTCAGAGCCAGGGGTAACCCTGAACACCACCAGGTGTGGCCAAAAAAGACAAAAATCAAATAATTAAAATGGGGAATTTTAACTTTAATATTCTCTTCATTTAAGCCCTTAGGTCACTAAAATCCAGAGTACAAGGGGCTGGGGAGATAGTTCAAAGAGCTGGAGTGCATGCAGGAGCCCCAGGCTGATCCCTGGAGCTACAGGGTCCCCAAGCACCTCCTGGGGTCACTCCACCACAACACTTAGCCAGACAGAGCCCAAAACAAACATTTTTAAGATTTATCCTTATCAACCCTGTCACAACTACTACCAATAATGGCTCTAATTTTCAAAGAGAAAAATCTCAAAACAATGGAGGAACGGCTGGTAGTGACCAAAGTTTACCTATAGAATTACCGAGCGAAAATAAGCTTGATGATTAAGTAAACATCAACCACTTCATTTTCATCAAAATGAAAATTTAAATCAAGTGCATTATCTTAACCGGGTTGTTTATACCAGCGCCAGTGCCTGCCCTGCATGCGGCTGACCTGCCTTTGACCCTGGCTCCGCATAGGATGCTCCCCCCAAGCCCTGCACCGCTAGGAGGGGCTTCTGAGGGCACGGCCAGGGGTAACCCCGAGAGGCGCCAGGCGTGGCTCCAAGACCCGCACACACGGGCCGATGGACAGTCTCGCCTGGCGGCAGCCGGCCTGGCCTGGACCCCCGGGAGCAGGGCGGTCGGGGGCGGCTCCCAGGGCAAAGGGGCCCGACCCCCAGCACCCCAAGGTAACCCAGAGGGAGCGCCAGGAGGAAGGGAGCCCCGAGCAGGGACGGGGGTGGCCAGCCGCCTCCCGCACACCGCGAACCCACCCGCCCTGGCGGGCAGACCCTTCCCCTGCGTGCACGAGCCCCGCGACTCCCCGCCCCGAGGACGCCAACCCACGCCCTGGAAGTGAACAGAGCTGCGTGATCTCCCTTTCCGGGTCCCGAGTCCCCGCACCGCAGACCTGCGCCTTCCACACGCACGCACTCGAGCTACTCTCAACTTCTTCCTCGAGAAAGGGGGAAACCAGAAGACGGGCCAGGAAGGCTGCTGCCTTCTTCCTCCGAGACGAGCAGGTTTGCTCCCTGGCGCCCACGTGGCTCCCCGGGAGTGCTCCATGAGCACTGCGGCTGGAGTGAGCCCTGAGCAACCCCAGGTGACTCAAAGTCAAACCAATCAAAGGTTGTCGAAGGAGGGGCCTGACACATCGGCCCTGAGGCACCGCCCGGGGCCAACCCGGCCGCTCGGGCTTTCCCTCCTCCCCCTGCACCCGGGGTCGGCCCTGAGGCGCGGCCCCCTCCCCAGCGTCCAGCGGCGCGAGCCCCCGGGCCTGCCCTCAGCGCCCGAGCACCCGGCTCTGGCGGCCACAAATCTGGAGTCGCCCCGCCGCGCCCGGGGTGACTCAGGGCTCTGAGAGCCGCTCGGGCTCGCGTTATCGGGCCGAAATAACGCCGAGTCAGGATTTCCTCAGGCGCGAGGGAGACTCCAGAGGGCGGAACCGGCTCTGCTCGCGGGGCTCCTGTGGCGACTGCACGGCGGGTCCGTCTCTCAGAAGCGTCGCGCAGGGCCGCGCGGCACCGGCCTCGCGCTCCCGGCTCCCTCAGGCGGCGCCGGCGGCCACTCGCGCGCGGGCTCCCGGCTCAGCCCTCCAGGCGGCGACGGGCGGACAATGGGGCGGCCGGGCGCGGCCCGAACACGGGGCGGAGGGCCCGACGCTGCCCACTGCCCCGCCCGGCCGCCGCGGGCTTGAGAGGAAACGGGCGGCCCCGAGCGGCTCGACGCCCCCGCCCGCGCGCCCCCCGCCCCCGCCCCGCGCCCCCCGCCCGCCTCACCGTCAGGCCGGTGCCCAGCACGATCACGTCGTACTCCTCGTTCATGGCGGGCGGCGCGCGGGCGGCGGCGGAGGTGCGGGCTGGGGGCCGGGACGGAGCGGGACGCGGACGCCGGCGCCACCTCAGCCGGGCAGGGGAGCGGGCGGGGCGGCGAGCGGCCTCCGCGGGGGGCGGGCTCTCCCCAGGCGCCCGTGCGCCCGTCGCTCACGCGCGTCCCGCGCCCTCATTGGCCGCCGCGGCCTCCGCGCCCCGCCCTCCTCCCCGCCGAGCTGTCGCGAGAAGAGGGCGGGCCGTCCGCGCCCCGGCTTCCGGCTCCCGGCGGGCGGCGCTGCCACGGGGTTCGGGTGGGCGCGGGCGCGGGTCCTCACAGGCCGCCGGAGCGTGGCCTGGCGGCTCGTCAGCGCCGCCCCGGGGCGCGATCCTGCCGCCCGGCCGCCGTCCTCGGCCTTTGAGCTCGCGGGCCGCCACGTGGACCGCGCCCGCCGCCGCTTTACGTAATGGGGCCGGCCCCTGTGGGCCGCGGGCCTCGCGCCCAGGCGCTTCCGCCTTGTCGGCGGAGCTAGCCGGAAGGAAAGAAAGGCCGGCGGCCGGGGCAGCTGCGGGCTCGGTGTCTGTCCCCGCTGCCGCCCCGCGCCCCCGCGGGCCCCTCAGACCCCTCACAGACCTTCAGGGCGGCCCCCAGCAGCGGACACGTCAGAGGGTCCGTGGGTTTGTCTTCTGTCTTTTCAGCGGATGGGAGCAGAGAGCAGCCTCGGAGTGCACGTGCGTCCTTGGCGTTCGGAAGCGTTGCAGCCCAGAGGGCTAAGGGCCTACGCCGAGTTTACCAGACACGCTGCGTGCATCCGGGAAGAGGGAGTTGTGGCTTTCCTGTTGGCCAAACGGTGCCTGCAGCCGTTTATAGCTTTCCAAGTGCCTGGGGGTCATAGTGGAGATAGGTCTGCCCCCCACCCGAAAAATTGATTTATCTGATGTATATTTACAGATGCATTATTACTCAGCTTGACAAAAGTAGGCCGGGAGCACCAGCTCCAAGTGCCCAGATGCCATGCCTGCCTACTTCCCAAGTTCTCCCCTCGACGCCTGGTTTCATCTGCTGAGTCCTCCCTGATCGGTCACTTGCAAGGCAGTGCCTTACTCACTATGGCTCCCACCCCTGTCGGAGATTCTTAAACAGTATCTGAACATGACTGAGGGGGCAGATTCTCTCCCTGGATGTGATTTTAAAGCATTACCCACATTTGTTAAGTGACATGAAATACTGACCCACTCTTTGGTTTGGTGCCAGTTGTAGTGGTGTCTGGAGCTACTTTCAGCTGGTGCTTCACAGGTGCATCGGCCAGTGCTGGTGCTACGTGGTTCACGATTGGTGGCAATAAAATCCAGGCCTGGGCATGCTCCAGCCTTGTGTGTTTGGTGGGGGAGGCCACACCCCAGCAGTGTTCAGGTCTCAATCCTGGCTCTGCACTCTGGAGCACTCCTGGTGGGGCTCAGGAACCATATGGGGTGCCAGGGATTGAATCATCCCTACCTCAGCTGCTGGGAAGGCAAGCTGCCAACCCACTGTACTCTTGCTCTAGCCCCATGATTTTTTTATTTTAAGAGTCACACCCAGGGGGCTGGAGCGATAGCACAGCGGGTAGGGTGCTTGCTTGCACATGACCAACCTGGATTTGATTCCCAGCATCCTATATGGTCCCTCGAGCACCACCAGGAGTAATTCCTGAGTGCATAAGCCAGGATAACCCCTGAGTATCACCGGGTGTGACCCAAAAAGGAAAAAAAAAAGAGTCACACCCAGCCATGCTTTGGGGGGACAGTGTGGTGCTAGAGATTAAACCTTGGGCTCCCACGTGCGAAGCAAAACCTGTGCCCTTTGCCACCTCCCAGCCCAGGAATTAAAGTTATAATTAACTTTAGTTATAAGTCTGTCTGGTCCCTTACACCAAGGTTTTCTTCTGTTGGCAATGCACGTCTTATGATCCAAAAGGAGAGAACTAAGCAGACAAAACCAAGTGGGCCATTTTTCAACAGGTTGAATCCACGCGAAATTCTATGCTTGCTTTTGGATCTTCCACCCCACCTATGCCAGTTGTCCAGAAACTTGGTGGACGAAAAATATTGTCTGTGGTGAAGTAGCTTCAAAAACACTAATTGGCTGAGTGTCTCCAAGGCCATAGATAAACACAGTTTCTGGTAGGCTGAACCCCAGGTTTGGGGGAGGTGGTTGGTGCAAAGGAGTGGAAAGCACCATCGACCTTGAAAATGTTTCAAATCATTACACAAAGACTCGGCACCTGGTTTATACTTGGGCACTTGTTTGCTGATCTGCTGTTTTGCTGGGGTTTTGTTGCTTTTTTGGTCATACCCAGCTGTGCCTAGTTCTGCACTCAGGGATCACTCCTGGTGGGCTCAGAGCACCATACGGGGTGCTGGGGATGAGACCTGGGTTGGCCGTGTGCAAGGAAAGCACTTTACCCTCTATACTATCCACTCCCCAATTTTTTTTTTAACCGTGACTTTTTCTGCACTTTACAAAAGAGGAATCAGAAGGAAAGTTGTTTGAATCTTAGTCCCGGACTTCTTTTCTGTGCTGAATCACTACAATACTTTATCAGCCAGCTTTTCTCCATCCTGTTTGGACCATCAGCTTTTTTTGGGGGGGGAGGGGCAATACCTGGTGATGCTCAGGGGTTATTTCTTGCTTTCTACTCAGGAATTACTCATGGCAGTGCCCAGAGGACCATGTGGGGTGCTGGGGGTTCAACCCATATTGGTCACATGCAAGGCAAATGCCCTATCTGTTGTACTATCTCTTCAGCCCCCATCAAATTCTTCAACCCTGCATCAGTTTCCACTCATGCTTTTGCCCATATTTTTTTGTTTTAGAATCAAATCACTGATCTAGCCCCCTCTAGATTCTCAGTATTGCCCCCCCCAAAATCTCAACACCCTTATCTCAATGGGGTCTATCCCCTTAACTCTTTTCCCTCTTTCAACACCTTGTTTCAACCCTCCCAGCTCCATCTTGTGCTACCCCCCAAACACTGTAGTCTTTCAGTTCCTAGAATCTGGTCAGACTTTTTCCCCAGTGGGGACCTCTGCACCCCAAACTGTCTGTCCCCTAGCTACCCACCCTCACTTCCCCTCCTGCACCTCTTCTCACAGATGGTCCTTCCACTTCCTTAAGCTTCAGCTTTAAAAAAGGATCACTCCTGGGTGAGCAATGTGACTCAGTGGCAGGGCACTTGCCTGTGTTTATATAAAGCCCTGGGGTTCAATTCTCAATATTGCTCACACACACACACACACACAAAATCTGAACACCCTTATCCCAGTAGGGTCCATTGCCTTAACTCTTGTCCCTCTTTCAACACCTGTTTGCTCCTTTCATAGCATTTTGCAAATTAGTAATTGTTTTCTGTGCCCCTTTTTGTCTGCCTGTCAATCAGAATGTAACTCCACAAGGGCCTGGCTGCCACTGACTCCTGTACAATTCTGCTCCTACCAGGGATAACAGCAGAGTGCTGAGACCTGGCAGACAGGGAGAAACTGGGATGACTAAATGAACAGGATGGATGAAGATGGTGAACAGGGCCTGCAGGTTGATCCCTAATCAACAACTAATGTGATGTAAAAGACACCACTTCCTTCAGGTATGAGAGGCAGGACAATTTTTCATTTTGGTTTGATGTTTTGGGGTGGTTTTTTTTTTCTGGGTGGGTGGAGGCGACCAGAGGCCAAACCTGGTAGTACTCAGAGCTTACTCCTGGCTCTGTGCTCAGGGATCACTCCTGGCAGTATTCAGGGAACCATATGGGGTGCCAGGGAAAGAGCCCCTGGCTGGCCTCATGCAAGGAACATGTGTTAGAACCTGTACTCTCTCATTGGCCTGAGGGCAATACAGGTTTTCTTATAAAAGAAGACACTTAAGATAAATATTTCAGAATATCTCAAGCTAGAGTATAGAAAATATAAATGTTTCAAGTCTGGATAGCTAGTACCAGAGAGAAAGAATAATAAGAGGGACCAGGGAGATAGTACAAGGTGTTTACCGTGCATGTTCCTTCAGAAGTAACCCCTGAGTTCTGAGTCAGGAGTAAGCCCTGGCACCACCATGGTCTGTGCCCCACCAAAAGAAAAGAAGAAACTTAGAGAAAAAGAAAGCATGAAGTTCCAAAAATGTATCTCCTAGTTTCTGATGCAGCCTTTGTCCACACCCATTCTCCCCCCAAACTGCTTACCTCCTCCCATCTCCATCTCAGCAGAGCCCTAGCCCTGAGCCCTGGTTCTGCCTTCTCTCTTTCCATATCAATTGCAGTTTTCTCTGAAGCAAATAACCCAAAACCCCATGGCTTTAGAAAAAACAAAACCAAAACCCCTGCTGGCTTCAAACCATAACTGCAGTTATCTACTAGGTTTCTGGGGACACAATAGGCCCAGGGGCTGGACATTGGCTGTTGTCTGTCAAGGATGGGGCACTCACATGAGCCTCGCCATAAAGCACTCAGCTTGTCAGACTTGCATGGATAAGGCCTTGGGTTTGATCTCTAGCCACAGACATCCAGCCACCCCACTCAGGTATTTGAAATAATGATATTGGATTCAATATCTAATATTGGGAATTTGTTGCCAAACTTGAAAGGGGCACTGGGCAATAGTACAACCGGTAGGGCCTTGCACAAGTCCTACCTGGGTGTGATCCTTGTGCCCCATATGGTTCTCCAAGCCCTCCAGGACAGCCGGTTGTGGCCTCCCAAAACAAAACAAAACATGAAAGAGGAATTGGAGAGCTAATACAATAGGTGGGGTGTTTGCCTTGCACACAGCAGACCTGGGTTCACTCCCCAGCACCCTATATGGTCCCCCAAGCCTTGTCAGGAGTGATCCCTGTATACAGAACCAGGAGTAAACCCTGAGCATCCCCGAGTGTGGCCCAAAACAACAACAACAACAACAACAAAAATTAGAGATTTCCAAATGTTTATGGTCCTTCATTCCCTTTTTTCAGAAAAAGATTACTCAGTGGCCCCCTGTAAATTTATCTTCTTTCTGTGAACAAACAGAAGGTGTCCTCTACTGTTGAGGCTACAGCTGCCCCCCTATTGTCCTAGCACCCCCAGGGTTCCTGCTTGAGGAAATGATGCTATGCTCTGAGTGGATGGCCAGTGTCTGAGTCATAACCTAGGAAGGGGCTGTGGTGGTCTAACTGGTCTGTGGCCCTCAGATTGAAGGCAGATGCCAGCTTCTGACCACTCTTCCCAGAGACAGAATTGTTTTTTTTTTTTTTTTGGATTTTTGGGTCACACTCGGCGATGCACAGGGGTTACTCCTGGCTCTGCACTCAGGAATTACTCCTGGCGGTGCTCAGGGGACCATATGGGATGCTGGGAATCGAACTTGGGTTGGCCGCGAGCAAGGCAAACACCCTACCCGCTGTGCTATCGCTCCAGCCCCCAGAGACAGAATTGTTACCAGCTGCTCCCACTCGAGTAAGAAACCTCCTGTGCAGATGAAAGAATGACTTCCATTTTCCCAGAACTTAAAGAAAAAACATAACTTCCTGGAAGAAACTAAGTAGCAAAGATTGTTTCTCAGTGGTTTGTCCTAGATCACAACTTTGGCGTGGGGGTGGGGACATACCTGGAGGTGCTGAGGGATTGTTCCCAGCACTGCCTGGGGACCGAGTGCTGTGTATGGGAGTAGAAACCTGCCTGCAGAATGGGAGCCTTCCGCACCTGTCATCAGCTGCTACTCTGGGTGTGCTTGAATATTGCAGCCAGGTGCAGGAGGGTCGGGCCAGGCCTCAGAGTCCTGACTCCATAGACTGATCTCACTCAGGTGCATGACTGCGATATTGGGGGCCGAGACCATGGCTGTTGGGGGAAAGTCTTTTTTTTTTTCTTTTTGAGCACACCCGGCGATGCCCAGGGCTTACTTCTGGCTCTGCACTCAGAAATTACTCCTGGCGGTGCTCAGGGGACCATATGGGATGCTGGGAATTGAACCTGGGTCAGCCGTGTACAAGGCAAACACCCTACCTATGGTGCTATTGCTTTCCCCAAGGGGAAAGTCTATTTGACTTTTGGGGATGACACAGGGAGTTGGGTCATAGCCTGTGGTACTCAGAGCTTACTCTCAGCATTGTGCTGAGGGATCACTCTTGGTTCGGCTCATGG
Organism: Sorex araneus; assembly: GCF_027595985.1. Taxonomy (NCBI): domain Eukaryota; kingdom Metazoa; phylum Chordata; class Mammalia; order Eulipotyphla; family Soricidae; genus Sorex; species Sorex araneus. The sequence continues at coordinate 68,305,842 of NC_073310.1, read as the reverse complement.
GAACCTGCACAGTGTCAGCAACAAAATCAGGGCCCACCTTGTTCAAGGCACGTGCCTTAACCCCTGCCCTATCTCTCTGGCCCCTGATTTTCCAGTTTGAGATGAAACCTCTTGATTATACCCCGTGGGGTTTTCTGCTGTGAGAACCCTTGTGAGTTGTGTTCCTAGCAGTGATCTAAGAGCAGAAGCCCTGGTTTTCGGGAACTGCCACACATTTAACCCCTGTGATGTGCCAGAGCACATTCCCAGAGCTAGTCCCAGAGATGAATACCAAAGTGTTAGAAGAACATTTTATCTTCTCTCAGAAACAGCAGAATCCGTTCTCGGGTTCGCTGGCAAATGAGGACTGTGTTGTGAAAGCTGCAAAGAACAAGCGTCAGGTGACAGATAAGCAGGAGGCCCAGCCCGGCCATCCCCAGCCACCCACTCAGTGCATGTGCCTCCAGGCCCTCCTCCCTCAGAATATTCTGTGGGACACTCCAGGATCAGACTTTCGTCTCTGAGAGATAGTGCCCATTGTGTCCTCCTCGGGAGCATCATGAAGAGGCTGAGAACAGCGAGGGCCTCCTGGGGAGAGATATCTGGCAATATTTAGTGCCAACTATCTCTGGCCCATTTCTGGGGGCAGGACTGTTCTGGTGTGGTACAAGAGTTGCCAGAACACTCCTCACGCTATAACATGTGGTAGCCAAGGTTGTAAATACTGTTGTCACATCAGCAAGGAACTTTAAACCACAACATTGCCACATCTGGGGATGCAGGGAGACCAAACAACAAAAACGGAAGCAGCTTGTACTCACACTCCCCACACTGTCCAACACGAGAGGGGCGTGTTTAGACATAGTGCAAAGTAGCCATGACACGAAGAAGTGCAATTAGGGCATTCATTCATTCATTCATTCATTCATTCATTAACTGAGTGTGAGGAGGGGAGGGTGGGAAACAATTGAATAAAAGACCAACTTGCCGTTGTTAACAGTTAAGACAGGGCACCTGCTCTTTGACCCTGTTTCCAAGTGGTCAAAAAGGCCGATGTGCTGCCCCCAAGCTCAGAAAGGTGCTTGGGCTGGAAAGAAGCGGGTGGAGTTTGGCAGCGGTGTGGAGCTGGGCGTGGGAGCCAGGACTTGCCTGAGAGGCAAGTGCTCTTCTGCTGGGCTACATCCCCAGTCCAGAGTCTCAGTTTGGTTTTATTTTCCATTTGTTCAGTTGGTTGATTTGCTGGACCATATCTGGCGGTGCTTCCGGGCTACTCCCAGCTCTGTGCTTGGCTGGGGATGGGCCTTGGGCATGAACACTGACCTAAGAAAGATGTTCACACACACACACACACACACACACACACACACAATGAAAATAAAGAAAAGATATAGAGGCCCAAGAGATAGTACAGCAGGTAGGATGCTTGCTGCTTTACAGGTAGTTGACCTGGGTTCAGTCCCCAGCACCTCATATGGTCCCTGGAGCTCTTCCACAAGTGATCTGAGTTCAGAACCAAGAGTAAACCCTAAGAACCACTGGGAGTGGCCCTCCCCCACCAAAAAAACAACCAAAAAAAGACTACAGCTGGGGGAAGGAGAGGCAGGACAATAGGAAGGGCACTTGCATTGCACACAACTGACCTGGATCAATCCCTGGCATCCCATGTGGTCGCTTAGCACCGCCAGGAGTAAGCCCTGAGCATCACTGGGTGTGGGCCCCCCAAAAAAAACCTTACAGGCAGGGAGCACATGAAAGGTTGTGTTGCCACCCCGGCGGGGGAACCGCGGCCCACAACTCGAGGGCAGAGCTTCACCCCCAGCACGATGGCTATCTGCTTCACACGCAAGATGAAACACGTCCTCCAACTCCCAGCGAGCCAGGGCGTGGGGAAACCGAGCACGGGCTGTCGGAACATGACATGGTCTCATGCTGTCAAAGACACAGAAGGCTCCACAGAATTTTCATACCACCTGGTTCTAAGTGGAAGATACCAGAGAGAACTGAATAAAGTGAGACTAGATAAACAGGGCAGCGGGAAGGACACGTGCCTGGTGCTGGCACCAGGAGCCCGAGCACAGTCTGCTGCCCCAGAAAATGCCGGCCTTGTTCAGCGTCTCAGCTTTGTTCCACGCTGACCCAGTGCCTGGGTCCATATTTGGATGCTGAGGAGGGAAGTGCAGCTGGCGAGTGGGTTGGGCGGCCGGGACGATCTGCAGGAAGGAACTGTCACTTCCTGCCTGTCCCCAGGGGAGCTGAGGTCCCTGCAGCAGCCTCGGCCGGATGCCACCACAAACCTGGCATCTGCCCGGGCCCTCTCACCCAGCTATGCTCCCAGCTGCTGCTGGCTGGACAGTGCAGACCTGTGAGAGGGGCAAACAGATGACAGGAAGGAGCCTTTCCATTGGGGAGACATGGAAACGGGACCCTTCCATTCCTCTCACCCTGCCAGGCTCTGGGGCCTGAGCCCTGGCCATGCGCATCTCCTCCCACAGGGCTGGGGGAGCGAGAGCATGGCCGAGTAAGCACCTACCAATGGCAGGAAGAATACTCGGGAACCCTCCAGTCGCACCTGCACGTGCTCTCTGTTCTGACTGTAATATCGTGAGATCAAATCTTCCTTTGTAGGGGCTGGAGTGATAGCACAGTGGGTAGGGCGTTTGCCTTGCACGCGGCCGACCCGGGTTCAAATCCCAGCATCCCATATGGTCCCCTGAGCACTGCCAGGGGTGATTCCTGAGTGCAGAGCCAGGAGTAACCCTTGTGCACCGCCAGGTGTGACCCAAAAAAAAAAAAAAAAAAAAGCAAAAAAAAAAAAAATCTTCCTTTGTTGGTGTTGTTTATACGGCCATGCCTGACAGTGCTCAGGGTGTTCCTGCGTCAGTGCTTGGGGACGTCTCCCAGAGATGCTGGGGGTTGATGTAGGGATCTATAGAGATAGACACTTGGCTTCTGGGCCACACCTGGCTCGACGTAGGAATTACTCCTGCCTTTGTGCTCAGGGTCACTCCTGGTGGGGTTCAAGGATCCCCAGATGTGGTGCTAGGGACCAAACGCTAGTTTGTCTCTCTGGCCCTGAACAAAATATTTTTTTTTGTTTTGGTTTCGTTTTTGGGCCACGCGTGGCTGTGCTCAGGGATCACTCCTGACCCACTCAGAGGACCATTTGGGATGCCAGGGATTGAACCCAGGGCGGTCCTGTGCAAGGCCAGTGTCCTCCCTGCTGTATTATCACTCCAGCCTGAACAAAATCATGAAAGAGCCAACCCTGAGTCTTAGGGTATCCCAGGAACCCCCAACCCTGGCACAGCTTCAGCAGCTCCTGATGCCCTCCCCGCCCTGTGGGAGGGTCAGGACACCCCCACTCAGGAGACAAAGCCAGCCATGCCTTGAGGGCTCACTTTCCCAGAATTTGCTCTACCCATGCACTGCAATGCTAACCCGCATTTCCTGTTTTTTTTTTTTGGTTTTGGGGCCACACCTGGCAATGCTCAGGGGGTACTCTTGGTTCTGCATTCAGGAATCATTCATGGCAGTGCACAGGGGACCACATGGGATGCCAGATCAAATTCAGGCTGGCCACGTGCAAGGAAGTGCCCTCCCTGCTGACCTATCTCTCAGCCAGAACCATGTTGGCCTGGGGTTGACCCCCGACTGCTGGGGTGATCTCAACACACAGGGACTCAGAAAGAGGAAGAACTGCTCCAGGGTGCTTTCCAGGCCGACCCTAGGGAGGGTGTCATTTGCTTACAGAGAATACTCCCTCCCCTTTGGGCCAAGAGGGTGTCTGTGGTCACCTACCATCTGGGACAGGCATGGACCAGGTCCCTGGCACCCGCGGGGGTGTCTGCTGGGCCCCACAGCCTGGCCGCCCCCCCACCCCCCCGGGAGCTAGCAGCTCCCTCCCACCTGCCAACCAAGCCAAGGAGCAAGACTGAGACCCCCAGACTAGTGCTTAGTTAACTCCCTTGGGGCTTGTGGCAGGTGCTGGAGGTCCTGAGTAAGGCCCCAAGGGAAGGTGGGTCCCCACCCCTGGCACAGAGGAGCCAGCCCTGTGGGGATGGGCGTGGTCTCTCACAGACAAAGTGGGGGTTTCCAAAGGGCAGCCCGAGTCCCTTCACTGGGTGCAGGCCTGTCTGTTCTGGCTGGAGGCGCATTCTGAGACCTGCAGGGAGGTGGTTCTTGTGGAGCCTCCAGCAGTGGTCTGATTTTTCAGTTGTAAAAATGTAAGACGGAGGTCAGAGAGATCGTGGGAGAGATACATCAAGGCAGGAGGTCTCTTGCCCTGCACATGGATTCCAGCATCTCCAAGTATGAAGAGAGGAGAGATGAGAGAAGGAAATAAAGGGAAAGGTAGAGAGGGAGGAAAGGAGGGGAGGGAGAGAAAGGGAGGGAGGGAAGGAAGGATTGTATATCTTTTATTTGTTGTTTTTATTGAATCACTGTGTGATACAGTTACAAAGCTTTCATAATTGAGTTTCAGTCATACAATAACTGGACACCCATCCCTCCACCAGTGCACATTTCCCACCACCAATGTCCCCAGTTTCCCCTCCCATCACGCCCACCCCACCCCACTCCACCCTGCGCCTCTGGGGCAGACAGTTCTCTTCTTACTCTCTCCTTTTGGGCATTCTGGTTAGCAATACAGATACTGAGAGGCCATCATATTTGGTCCTTTGCCTATTCAGTGAGTGATCCAACCATCACTGACTTAGTGGTCCCTTCTCTATCCCAGCTGCCTTCTCCCCGAGCACATGAGACAGACAGGAAGGATCATTTGATCTCAGTAGTGGTTGGGGCTGTGGCTCAGGGGTCAAACTCATGACTCATGTATTCCATTCCCAGCACCACACACCTGCACACACACACACACACACAAACACACATGCACACACACACACCTGCACATACAGATAATATGGAGGTGGCTGGGAGGGCTGGAGTATACATGCTGATCACAGGGTCCCTCCTGAGCCCAACGGTAGACCCCCGAGCAATGCTGGGTGTGGCCCTCAAACAAGACAAACAGAAATAGCAGGTTAGTCTTCATTTCTCCCTTGCTCAGAACTCTGCTGGTTTCCTCCTTCCCACCTGGAGGAAAATGATCCAAAAGACTGTCATGATGGTTCTCCATGGCACCTGCTCCTTCTGGTGGCGTCCCAGTGTCCCTCTGCAGCGCGGTATCTTCCGGGGAAATTGAGTGGCAGCAGGCGAGGCTGGTACCCTGTGTTACTTCCCACATCTCTCAGTCTGCTGCCTCTCTCCAGGCTTTGAGCAGCCAAGTGCCTGGAAAGTTCTTTCTGGCACTCATGCCCAGTAAGCAGGTACGCTACCTGTCGGGCCATGGCAGAAGCCCCCACTTCCACCTTCTTGGGCAGTAGTCACATCACGGGATCATAAAGCCAGATAGGTCAGTGGAAAAGGCACTTGCCTTCACATGACCGTGGTTCTATCCGGGCACTACCTAAGGTTCCCTCCTTGCCAATAATAAATACTATAGATCATTAGTTGTTAAATATTTCCAGACTTGCGGGGCTGGAGCGATAGCACAGTGGGGAGGGCGTTTGCCTTGCAAGCGGCCGACCTGGGTTTGATTCCCAGCATCCCATATGGTCCCCTGAGCACCACCAGGAGTAATTCCTGAGTGCAGAGCCAGGAGTAACCCCTGTACATCACCAGGTGTGACCCAAAAATAAATAAATAAATAAATAAACAAATAAAAAGAAAAAAAATTTCCAGACTTCCTCTCTGGAAAAGCCCATGTTCTCTCTTGAACACACATCCTCTCTTTCTCTCCCCTCATATCTCTTTCTCTAAATTGATTTCAATAAAATCTCTTTTGCTTCACACAAAAAAAAAATGAAATAAAAAATACTCACAAGGTTTTTGTTTGTGCTCTGGGATGCCCTCGGGAGGGAGGATCCAGTCACACCCTGCTGCAGTCTCAGCAGCCGCACCCACGCCCCACAGCTGCTGCTGTGCCAATGGCCCAGTGCCTCTGCCTCTCGACTCCTCTCTGCAGAGATGCCAATTGGATGAAAATTCCAGCTGCACCAGTCTTCAGACCAAGACCTCTGGGGGCTTCTCAGAGTGGGGCTTGACAACCTCCCCACATACTTCCAGAAGCTTCATCAGCCACGCTCACATCCCACCACCGTGGCCTGTCAATCTTGGGCTCAGTTCTACAGATCCTAGATTTCCGGGAGCATGCAGCCACATATGGCCCTGTGATACCTCCAAATTCCACAATACTGACATCCCAGGAGCAGCACACCAAAGTAGATGGGGAGGCAACACTGAAACCAGCCAAGTGCAGGAAGCAATGCCTATACCACAGAGAGCTCACCAATGAACAGCTGATAACCCCCCAGAAAGCAATGACTATGCCCCAGAGAGTTCTCCAATAAACAGCTGATAAACCCTCAGAAAAGGACTGGGATGGCGAGATATAAAAATGTTCACAAAGTTTCTTTCACTGTCTGTAGTATTCTTTGATAATTTTATCAGGCATTTAGTTGTAACAGGGAATATAAAATTATTTTGTGCCTGCTAAGTGGGCAGGCTTGGGGGCGGATGGAAAAATGGGGACAGTGGTGGAGGGGAGGTCATGATGGTGATGGATTAGTGTTTAAGCACTGAATGCCTATCAGAACTGTATTATGAACAACTTTGTAAATCATGTGTTTAAATAAAGTAAAATTAATTTTTTTGCTTCTGTTGTTTTGGGCCATCCCCAACAGCACTGAGAGAGCCTCCTGGTTCTGTGCCCAGGGGTCACTCCTGGAGGGCATGGTGCTGGGGTGGAACACTGGCCAGGGCAGGCAAAGCAGGACACCTCACTCCTGTACGATCACACAGAACCCCAAACATCTTTACAAAGTTCTGCAGAGCACAGGATCTGCCTGGAACAGACCAGGGAAGCTACATTTTGACAATCGTGTACCCTGCAGAGCCCTGAGGAAGTGAGGCTGGCGTCTCTGATGGTGGGATGACAGGCTGTTTTCACTTCATTATTGACTCTGTTATGAACCAAAAGCCCTGTGAGGAGAGGCCGGTCCTGGGTCTGCACTGGAGCTGGGTGGTACCTGCAGTCGTTGGTTCAATCCTGGGGGAAAAACAAGCGATTGTGGGAGGGGTGCACGTTCTCTAGCCTGCCACCTGCTGGTAGCTCCTGGTACCATCCTGGCATCACTCAGGTTCTGTCCTCACCTCTTGGCAACTGTGCGCAGGGACTGCTTTGCCATCTAGGCCCAGCGGTCAGCAGTTCTCTCCTCTTCATCTCCTTCCTGTGGCTGCCCCACACCCTGAGGCCGGGCATGCTCCAGGAGCAGCCAGGATCCTGGGGTCATGCAGGGAGGTTCTCTGGGGAGGGGGCAACCCAGGCAGTCATCACCTGCTCAAACTCGAGAAGGCCAGGTGGGCCAGGTGGGCCAGGTGGAGGAGGCTGCCCCCATGTTCACGCTCCTCTCCTCACAGAGCAGGGCACAGCCTGGGCCAGAACAGCCAACAGCCTGGGAGGGACCTGTCACTGCCATGCCCACAAAGCTCCAGTTTCAGTGGGACAGATGGATAACTGATCAAGACCTGCGACATTCCTGGTGGCAGGAAGTGCTAAGTAATGGGTCAGGGTAGAGAAAACGTTGAAGAGGGAGGGACTGGGGGTTGGAGGTGGGGTGTGGCTCAGTGGTAGGGCACTCACGTGTGTGGCGCCCTGGGTTTAATTCCTGGCAGCACAAGAAGGAAAAGGAAAGATTTAGGGAATGAAACATTGTGTTGCTTTCCTTTTTTTTTGGCCACACCTGGCTTGCTCAGGGTTTACTCCTGGTTCTGTGCTCAGGGATCACTCTGCTCGGAGGATCATAAGATCATAAGGGTGCTGGGGATGAACCCAGGCTGGCAAGTACTCTGCCTGCTCTACGACCTGTCTCAAGGGAGTGAAACTTGACAGAGCAGCCAGGAAACATTCCACAGAATTTCACAGAGAAGCCTCACTTAGGCGACTCTCAAGTCCCCAAGGAAGAAAAGGGACTCTGATGAGGAAGTGAGGGAACTAATGCTGTCACACCTGCCAACACCATTTCTGCAGTCACAGAGAAATGTTAATACTTCCTTTGCCAGTTGCTGTTGATTTTTTTTTTTTGAGCCGCACCCTGCAGTGCTCAGGGGCTACTCCCAGGAGTGCTGGGACAGAACCCAGAGCATGTGCTCCAGCCTTTGGCACCGTCTCCCCAGCCCTGCCACTCACTGGCATCGTAGTATCTCTGGCTTCCGTGGTTGCTGAATCACAGCTGTGGGGCTACTGAATAGAGAACTCTCTAGAAGACCATGATCACAGCCAGTCTGGAAGGCCGAAAGTCAGGCAGCAGATGTTTGGGGGGTCTCACGCGGTGTCAGTGCAAACGCAGCGGCTTTCTGAGCGCCGAGGAGGCTGGTCAGTCCCAACACAGCTTCTGGCCCTGACAACCTTCACTCTGAGAAGGGCACAGTGACATTCTCTGCAACAGCGGGACAAGGGCGGCCACTGCTCAAACAGGGTCCCTTGCGACTTAGTCTTGGGAGGATTCGCCCATCAAGCTGAGTTTCTTGCAGGACATTTATTTGGTTGTTGGGGGTGGGAAGGAGCTAACACCATCTGGAGATAATCAAGACCAGAAATTCTGGCAGGTTCCCCGGCCTAGCACAATGCCGCTGTGCAGGGGTGTGTGTAATGAACTCCTGCCACACCCCTCACGCATGACCTGTGGGGGCGTTTGGGCGACACTTGGAGGTGCTCAGGGCTTTACTCCTGGTAACACTTGGGGGATCCTGTGTGGTGCCAGGGACTGAACCTAGGTCGATCACCATCTGTCAGCCAAGTGCCTTCCCCACTGTCCTCTGTCCAGGTCCCAAACACATGACTTTGACATTCAATGACTTTTCAGTGATTCCTTATGAAAGTCTGTACTCAGAGAAGGGCCACTATGGTAATGACAGTTGGAAACGTCCTGCAAGATAACTCTGAACAACTGAGAGCTGAAAAGAAAGGGAGATACATGGTAACCTTTCAGTACCTGCACTGCAAACCAGAATGCCCAAAAGGGAGGGAAGTGGGAGGGAGGGAGGGAGGGAGGGAGGGAGAAAGAGGGAGGAAGAGGAGGAGGAGGAGGTGGAGGAGGAGGAGGAGGAGGAGGAGGAGGAAGAGAGAGAGAGAGAGAGAGAGAGAGAGAGAGAGAATACCTTAGAGAAAGGCTAGGGGGTAGTAGGGAAACTGGGGATATTGGTGGTGGGAAATGTACATAAGTGAGGGGCTGGGGGCTATAGCACAGCAGGTAGGGCATTTGCCTTGCACACAGCTCACCTAGATTCGATTGCCAACATCCCATATGGTTCCTCCCCCCTCCCCCCAATTACTGCCAGGCCTTAATTCCTGAGTGCAGAGCCAGGAGTAACCCCTAAGCATTCCAGGTGTGGCCCAAAAAAGAAAAAGAAAAAAAAAAAAAGGAAATGTGCACAGGTGAAGGGTTGGAGTTGAAACATTGTATGACTGTGAAACCCACTTGTCAACAACTTTGTAACTGTATCTCACTGTGAAACCCAAGAATCAGAAACTTTGTAACTATGTATCTCATGGTAATTCAGTAACAAAAAGTAGAAAGTAAAAGTCTGTACTCAGTACAAGTATTTCCTTCTTTTCTATAGAGCTCAGTTATTTCACTATAGCAGCCAAGAAAAAAAAAATGTCTTAGGGCTCAAACTAATTGTAACTTATTGCATTTTTACTACCATCGACGTACTATGTATTTATTATACAACATCTCACATAAATATATATCCTTCATCATGTCCACACAGGATCCACGTTCCTGAGAGCTCCCACGCGCTGACCCTGTCCATATCCCCTAATTCCACTTTGGGGGAAGAAATGAAATGCAGGTCATGGGAGCGTGACTGGGCCCCATGCCTCCTGTGCCCACATGGGCAGCTTCTCCGGGAGCGTCGGTGGGCAGGCTGGACTCAGCCACTGCCTGGTGCTGCCGCCTCCCGGTCGAAGGAGCGCAGGATGTCTGCTCTCTGAGTGAGCTGCTGAGCCAGGGTGCTCTCTTCGTCTCGACTGTCCCGCAGTCCGGTCTGCAGGAGGAAGTCCACACAGGGTCCATGCTGCCCGGCGCAGGCCAGGTGCAGGGCTGGGGGGAAAGAACAGGGACTCAGGGGCTGGAGTGATAGCACAGTGGGTAGGGCATTTGCCTTGTACACGGCCAACCCGGGTTCGATTCCCAGCATCCCATTTGGTCCCCTGAGCACCGCCAGGGGTAATTCTTGAGTGCAGAGCCAGGAGTAACCCCTATGCATCAGCCGGGTGTGACTCAAAAAGGAAAAAATTAAAAACAGGGACTCAGCTCTCCAGTGCTCCCGGAAAGCACTCCAACATCTACCTGCCTTCCACTCAGTAGTGAGCCCCAGGACTTGGCAGGGATGGGCCCAAACACTTCCTTCCCGCTGGGTGGGACTCCCCATTCTTGGAGGCTGGTCAGGAATCGGCCAGTGGGGGCCAATTGGGCCACCCTGGAGGTATGCAAGGACTGTAGGGCTCCATCAGTGGCACTGGGATCGGGGGGGGGGCGGATGGAAGCACACGGGAGGCAGCGAGCAGGCAAGACGCGGGCTCCAAGCCTCGGAAGGGCCTGGGGAGCCTCAGAGACATGAAGTCCGAGTCTGAAGAATCACCTCTGGAAAGACCTTTCATGATCTCAAATCGAGGACAGGGGCATGGATAGAGAAATACACATCTTGGGGTGATGTTGATCTTTTTCAGGGCGTATTGCAGTGCTCAGGGGACCACGTGGTGCCAGTGCAGAACTTAGGCCTCTGGCGAGCAGTCTGGGTCCTGCCCTTCGAACTCTCTATCTGGGTCGTCATGACACTTTTGTATGTTTTGGGTCTTCCCAAGGGGCCTGGGGGAGATCCCTGGCAGTACCAGAGGCACCATACGTGGTCCTGGGAATCGAACCAGAACTGGAATCAGCCACACGCAAGGCAAGTGCCTCACCTCCTGTACCAGTCTCCAGTTCCCATAATTACACTTTTTAAACACACTCCATAGAGACAATCTGCATGGCATCTGTGTAGCGCCTGGTGGGTGTTGTTGTGCATAAAACAACAGAAGCCGCACCCAACTATGGGCATCACTGTTGCCTGGTAACAATCCCCAGCTCTGCAAACAGGAGATAATATTTTAAGGAAATGGTGCTGAGCTATTAGCGGAATGTATTAAAATTGATGTCTTGGATATGAAGGTCCCAGCATTACTCATATTCCATTTACTAACTAATAATTCTCAAGGTGGATCCAAAATGAAATGTACCTGATCTACTTCTTCCATCCTTGGCATTGAGGTCGGCTCCCAGGGATAAGAGCGTCTGAATCGTGCTCACGTGGCCTTCCTGTGTGTTGAAATAAACGTCATCACTGTGACGAGGGCGAGCGGGTGATGTCGTCACCCTTCTGACATACCCCACTACAATGCTTCACAGTGGAAGGATTCTTGACATAACTCTCGGATTCCAGGGCCAATTAAGATGCTGGCAATGTTAGGACAATGAAACAGGTCGATTTTTGTAGTCCAAATCACCCACCCTGAGAGGCAGATCTCCCTCGGGGTCAGTGTTATAACTCTGCCCTCAGGAGAAACACAATCCCAGGATCTCCCAAGCAGACTGTTGGCTGGGGCAGACAGGAAGCAGGGCTCAGAGCGGCCCCAGACCTGCCTCACAGACCACACTCTGCTCTCGCCACAGAACCTTCTTCCAGCTGTGAGGAAAGCCGGACTGTGCGCAGCGGAGAAAACACTTGCCTGAGCAGAATGCGGGAGAGCCTGGGGTTGCCTTTCCCTTGCACAGAGAGAGAATCCTGAAACCTAACGGGAGGAGAGCGAGCCGGAAGCCATGCTGACTCTCTCCAGCCTCAGCTGACATTCTAGAAAACCAAAGTGGGGAGGGGCACAGCATCCAGGAGTTACACAGAATGCAGCTTTCATCTGTGGCCATCCCACCTGGCACTCGTGATTGCACTCAGGGATCATGCCTGGTGATACCTGGGGGACCACATGGGGTTCTGGGGGTTGAATCTAGGTTGGCCACGTGCAAGGCAAGCACCCTACTGCTGTACTATTTTTCCCGCCCCTAAAGCTTCCCTTGCCCCCTCCATTTTTCACCGACAAATACAGTCAAGCTTCCAGTCCAGTGGGCACGAGGCTCAGACTCTCGAGTTTCCTGAGCAGGTGATGGGCACTCCCTGACACAGCCACAGAGCCCGCAGGACCTGGCTGGATCATGGGAAGACACGCCGGAGGCCCGGCTCAGGGCAGGGGACAAACCTGTGCAGCATAGTGCAGTGCCGTGAGGTGTGTGGACACGGCTCGCACGTCCACGTCGATGCCCAGCTCAGAGACCAGGAATCTGATGGCTTCGCTCTGGCCCGTGACGGCTGCCCTGTGGAGGGCCTGGGCCCCCTGGCAGTCTTCAGCAGAAGCACAAGCCTGAGGCACAGACGGGAAGGAAACGGGAGAAGCGAGGCCAGGCCTGACACAGCTGCACTGCTTGGTGCTCACACGGATTTTTCTTTTCTCTTTTTATTTGGGGGGGTGCACACCCAACAGTGCTCAGGGGTTACTCCTGGCAGTGCTCCAGGAACCATAACGGATGCTGAGGATTGATTGAACTTGGGTCAGCTGCAAGCACGGCAAGTGCCTACCCGCTGTCCTATCGCTCCGGCCCTCACATGTGTTCTTCAGAGGTGATACCAAGCTTTTGTCAAGACCTTTTTTGGGGGGAGTCATACCCTGAAGTGCTGTTTAATCCTGTTGGGCTTGGGGGCCCATATGGGATGCCTGGATAAAATCCAGGTCAGCTGCGTGCAAGGCAGACACCCCTCCAAGCTGTCCTACTGCTCCAGCCTTTTGATTCTTAAGGACCTCTCTGGTCAAAGCAAAGACTGGTGCTCACACACCCCAGAGCCACCGCCCAGGAAAAAGCTTAACCCCAGCCTATCATCCCATTAAAAATTTTGAAACTTCTGTTACATCTCAAACTCTACAACACTGGTATGCCAGGAGTAGCACACCAGATTGTTTGGGATGTAAATATAGAAGGCAACCAACCTTGATTAACAAAATATTAACACAGAAGGCGTAACCTGTAACATCTTAGTAATCTCTTATACAAGTATCTCTTAATGGCTTCAAGGTGAGATACAACAATATTCACTAACTTTCTTCTACAGAAATATTTTTTGATCATTCTGTTGGCAAATTATTTATAACAAGCAATATAAAAAAATTGAGGGCCAGCTATGAGTGCAGGCCTAAGGGGTGGCTGGGAAAACTGGGGACAATGGTGGAGGGGAGTTTGATGGTGCTGGCATAGGTGTTGGGATGTCTGTAGCAAATCCTGAACAACTTTGTAAACCACAGTATTTATACAAAGTGTAAGGGGAAAATAATTTTGTTTTTTTTAAAAAGGATCAGTGGTTGGTCAATGTTGCAAAGGCCACTTCCGGCGGCATCTGTTGTCCTTTGGGCTACAGGACAGCTACTTGTCACTGCATATTACTTGGCCGATGGCTTTGTCTACACTGCCGTTTCACCCTTACGGAGGGGAACATGGAACCTACAGAAAGCCCAGGGCTCCGTGGACGAACGGGACAGAGCTGATCTCTGCTTCCTGCCGACCCGAGGTAGGAGACCCGAGGCCAGCCCCGTTCTCTACCTTGTGCTCCTCAAGCAGCAGCCTGGCCACGCCAATGTGCCCACACTGGACAGCGTCCATGAACGGGGTGAGGCCACAGCAGTCTCTGCAGTCAGGCTCGTACTGGCACCTGGAACCCGAGACACAGAATGAGCCAGGAACATGGCACTATGGGTACTGCGGGGTCACACGTCTACGGAGGCATGTGAGTGTGGGGCCCGCCCCAACCCCACCAGAACTCACCCCTCCCAACCCTCACCATCCCCGTCCGGGCCCACCGCCTCTCACTTCGACAACTGCACTGTTGGTTTGGGTGTTCTGGGTGGTTCTGTGGCACAACCCTGGGCTCAGAGGTGAGGCAGCTCCATGCTGGCACCCTGTCCCGGAGCAGCATGCAGCTGTCCCCGGCTCTCTCCGCCTCCCCTCTCACTAGCTCGGTTTCTGTCCTTCTGTTGTTTTATAGTGTGTCAGTTTGGGGGCCATACCCAGCTGTGCTCCTGGCTCTGCGTTCAAGTTTGAGGACCCTATGGGGTTGGCCATGCGCCAGGCAAGTGCCCTGCCGGCTGCACTCTCTCTCCAACCTCAACTTCTGTCTTTCTGGCTCCTACCGCACTGGCGCGTCCTCCACACTCCCAAGGCGATCTTTCCCCAGCAGGCCTGGCTATGGCAGCTCCTGTTAGAAACCTGTGACCCTCCCAATCAGAGGATCAGATCCAAATGCCTCGGGGGCCCCACCAGAGGCCCAGAAAGCATGACCCTGTGCCCAAGCTGTGTGACTCCAGGCTGGAAGGCAGCTACGCTCACCACAACAGCACCAACGCCACCTGCCTCCTGCCTGCCTGGCTTTCCCTTCCGACTTCTCTGCTGCACTGCCAGAATCCAGGAGCCGTTGGCTGCAGCCCCCTCCCAGCGCCTCTGTTCCATGTCAGTCTCTGCAAGTCTTCGGACCCAGCTTCTCCCCATCTGTCACCTCTCCACTGCAGAAGCTTCCAGATGCTTCCAGTCACCGCCCCTGACAATACATCCCAATGCTGCCCGGGGAGCTCCAGAAAGGCCCATCTCTTAAGCCCTGCCTGCTGCTTAAAGCCTCCAGGGGCAGCTGACAGGCACAGCACAAAATTGAGGGGCCTTGCTCCTCAGAGCCCCCGAGTCCTCTCCAGCCTCAGCTGACAGGCTCCCTCCACCCGGAAGCTCAGCAGAGACGGAACTCAACGTCACTCGGGCACTGTGCTTCCCCCGCATCTGACCGCTCCTGTGTTCTACTGTCTCAAACCCCTTACAGTCCCACTTTCAGCCTCTGCACACCCAAGGACAGTTGTCACCAGGCCACAAGGCCCCTTGCTGGAAGCTCATGGAAGCTCATCAGCCTGTCTCCCTGCTTGTCGATGACACCACAGGGGGA
Source organism: Sorex araneus (assembly GCF_027595985.1). Taxonomy (NCBI): domain Eukaryota; kingdom Metazoa; phylum Chordata; class Mammalia; order Eulipotyphla; family Soricidae; genus Sorex; species Sorex araneus. Next base: position 68,290,740 of record NC_073310.1, on the reverse strand, counting down.
ACCGGGTTGAAGATCTGCTCGCAGCCACTGTGCATTCTGGCACTGAATTTATATCAGATGCCAACTAATATTTGCTGAATGAGTAAACCAGTGACATTCTTGCACGTTTGTTCTGTAGTCTTTGAGCTATCTGCGTATTTCCCTCATTCCTTTCAGTAGCTAGGCCCACACTAACCATCATAACTCACAAGAATTTTATTCACTTTGCTATTTTATTCTTACCTCTGAAGAAGCAGCTTTACCGCCTCTAAACGGCCATGCATTGCTGCGAGAAGAGAAGTGAGAATTAGAGTTTTTGACTGCGTGTGTTTGCTTTTTTATTTGCTTTTATTTATTTATTTTTTCTTTTTGGGTCACACCCGGTGATGCACAGGGGTTACTCCTGGCTCATGCACTCAAGAATTACTCCTGGCAGTGTGTGTGGGACCACACGGAGTGCTGGGAATCGAACCTGGGTTGGCCGCATACAAAGCAAATGCCCTACCCACTGTGCTATCACTCCAGCACCTCTCTTTTTAAAAATTTTTAATTTTATTTGGCTTTTTGGGTCACACCCGATGATGCTCAGGGCTTACTCCTGGCTCTGCACTCAGGAATTACTCCTGGCGGTACTTGGGGGACCATACAGGATGCCGGGGATAGAACCCAGGTCAGCCGCATGCAAGGCAACAGCCTCCCCACTGTACTACTGCTCCAGCCTGTGTTTGCTTTGGATTTTAGGACGTACCTGACAGTGACCAGAACTTACTCCTGGTTGGGTCCAAGGACCACATGAGATCAAACCAGGTGAGCTGCATACAAGGCAAGCACCCTACCCTTCGGTCCCTTTTCAGTGCATGTTTATAGGGCTTCTTTGGTCTCAGCCTTATCCTCTCAGCCACAGGGCATAGGAAGGAGTTAATTAGGTCCATGGCTGCAGCCCTAGGAAAGAGATAGTTAGCTGGACAATTGGTAAAGGGTGGGTCACTGTTGGATATTGAACCTCAGTGTTTTAGGCATCATCAGTGAATTGCCCCTCCCCTCCCAAGTTTATAGTGCTCTTTCAAGCATCCCTAATCCCCTGAGTTTATCTTTAACTTTATCTTTGTGCTCTATCTCTCACTGTTACATCCCCAAGTCAGTCTTGGTTACTTATAAGCCAAAACTTCTGGTGATTCTGGACTTTGTATTTGAAGTAAAATACTTGCTTTTCTATTTCCCCTATAGATTTTTCATATTTACTATACTGCAATTTTTTTCCTTTTTGGGTCACACTTGGTGTTGCACAGGGGTTACTCTTGGCTCATGCACTCAGTGCTCAGGGGACCATATGGGATGCTGGGAATTGAACCCCGGTTGGCTTCGTGCAAGGCCCTACCCGCTGTGCTATCACTCCAGCCCCTATAGAGCAATGTTCTTTGCTTAAACACAGAAAAACCTTTAATGCTGTGCTCTTAATATCTGGAAGTTGATTGACTCTGAAATATATCTACTCCTGAGCATCTGTCATAATTACTTAACTCAGGCTTTGGTTGCCATAATTCCTAACACTCCACAAAGGGAGGTCCCGCTGTGGGACTGGGATGGACCAGGGGTGAGCAGCAAAGCTATTCTGGCATTGAAATGGGACAGTCTAGAAAGCATAAAAGCATGGTCTTGATACAAGTCATTACAACTTAACAGACAGGACCCCATGGGGAAGGACAAGTGGAAAGGCCTGAGGACTTATTCTGGGATTTAAGGTAAAATCCTTGCTTGCCATCAGAGCCCAGAGAACTAAGTTTTGGAGCCTACATCTTAAGAGGTAGATAATGGTGTTTATCCAAATAACTGCAAGTATTACTAAGAAGTGAACTTAATTGCTTAATACGTACAACTAAAGGGAAAGAGAAAAACAAGATGTCCCTGGGAGGCAGAGTGTCTCCTTAAGTTAACCCCCCAAGGGAATTGCCTCCACCAAAACGCTTTACCTCTGTAAATGATCAATCACACCTACGTGCAGTCCTGTCCCTTGAGCCCCTCAGATGCTCTATAAGTATGCTGCACAAACGGGCCATTTTGACCATCTAGCTGTGAGTCCCCATCTCTTTGTTCCTCTGCCAGAGAAGCCTGGGGAGGTGGTCACATACCCACACTCACAACTCACAGGTCACAGCCAGTCCTTAATTATCTTTATGCGTAATTTCAGAGAAAATGCTCAGTTTTCAACTCCTTACTTTCCCGTTGCAAATCGGTAGGGCTAGTCATTTTTGTTGTTGTTCTGTTTTGCTTTTGTGCCATACCTAGCAGTGCCCAGGGCTTAACTCCTGGCTCTGCACTCATGAGTTTGGGAACTGTATGTGGTGCCAGGGGTTGAACCCAGGTCAGACGTGTGCAAGGCAGGCGTCCTACCCGCTGAACTATCGCTCTAGCCCTGGCCCAGTTGGTTTCTGCACAGGAAACACAAAACATCTGAGCAGCAACCCAAAGCAAAACAGCCAGGGATCCCATTCTCCCTCGAAAACAGCCCCTGCTCCAGGTAAAGACTTGACTGCGACCTCACTGTTCCAGGTGAATGCCTGCTCCCGGCATTGGGTTGGGAGGGAGCACTGTTGGGTGTGTGAGGGAGCTGCTCGGACAGTGCCAGACAGTCACCCCCTGCACACCTGTTGTGTTTCACAGGACTCTCTGGTCCCTAACTGCACTGAAGCCAGAGCACTGTGCACATACTACCTCGACCATACCCGGTTACAGGTGTTTTCTAGAGAGCCAATGAAAGTGCGGCGCCCAAACATGAAAGCTTGTGACTGTCTCACGGTGATTCAATAAAATTAAAAAAATAAATAAATACTTTTTTTAAAAAAAAAAAAAAAGAAAGAAAGAAAGTGCAGCACTGTGGGGCTGGAGCAGGTTTCAAGTCCCAGCATCCCGTGTGGTGCCTGAAGCCCGGCCAGGAGTAAGCCCTGAGCACCGCTGGACAAGGCCCCAAAACAACAACAACAACAAAGATGTCCGGTAGTCAATTCAACTTACTCCCAAAATGACTAAGGAGGATTTTCTGTCTTTCTTCACCTAGACCGGATCTCCTTTATTTCCATTTTATCCTAGGTCATGGGACCTCTGCCTTTCCTAGTCTTAAATAATCTACAAAAAGAAAATTTGCAATTCACAAAAACTACTCCACACCGACTGACGCTGTCCCTGACATTTACACCTGAGCCGATCCCTAAGACAAGTCAAGCACACACTTCAACCCTCTCTATTTAAGACAGCACGTTGGGAGTGCTGAGTGCATCTGGGAATATCATCACTTTCCTTCTGCTTCTAATGATCCCCATAACAATGGAGAGGTGAGAAGGATCAACACAATGGCAGTAGCCAGGGTTCGGTGCTGCTCCATGTCAAGTGCTCGGGGACTCAGAGTCCTGTGCCCACACCTCTCAGCAACCCCTGGGTCACAGGCACCTTTTCCATAGTTATTCTGCTGAGGAAGCTCGTCAGGGACTGAGTCCGTCCCTGTAGCTTGCAGAGAGCAGTAGTTTGGCGAGGAACCGGCCAGGAAAGGGAAAGGCCAGCAGAGACAAGCACCTGAGTGCCAGGGGCCACCAGCTCTGGAAACTGTCAGGCAAACCAGCGAAGCTGCCATCTGCCTCCCGGACCCCATGGAATCCCCACCAGCCATACCCGCGGTGTGCAGCGGTGTCCTCTGAATCTTACTCTCCGTCTTCCAGGCGCTGGGGCAAACGTCGAGCAAGTACTGGAGGATCAGGGGGTCTCCTTCCCGGCTGGCGATGTGGAAGCTGTTCCAGCCATCCTTGTTCTTCAGCAGAGGATCCGCACCATTCTCCACAAGTTCCTGGATCACCTCGAGGCTTCTCTTGGCGCACGCCAGCATCAGAGGGGTCCTAAGTGCGAGCAGGACAAGCTGCAGAGGGAAGGGCCCGGCCTCTGGGCTAACGCACAACTTCTGCAGAGAGGAAAGGCCTCAGAGTCTCGGGAATCTGGGGAGCGGGACGATCTGACTGGTCAGCTGTCCACCTGCCCGGCGCCCCTCAAGAGAAACAAGCAGAAGCAGGGTGAAGAATGTGCTCGCCACTGGGAGACAAAGCGGCCTCTGAACTCATTTCCAGCATGGCGGTGAACTGGGACAGAGGCCATCTAAGCCTCAGATTTGTCCTGAGTAACATTTTGCATAAAATTTGCTGGATTTGGGGGCCTGAGCAATAGTACATCAGTATGATGCTTGCCTTACAAGCGGCCTACTCAGGTTCGATCCCCCGCCTCTCATATCGTTCCCCAAATACCACCAGGAGTAATTCCTGAGTGCAGAGCCTCTGAGCATCACTGGGTGTGGCCCAAATACCCTTTTCCCCCACAAAAAAAAAAAATCTGCTGGATTTGTCCCATTGGCTTCGACCAGTAACCCTCTGTGAACTGAAACAGGTGTAAGAGGATTTCTGACACCGGCCCACAATCAGTTCAGTGGTGAAGTCAATGAAGCCTCACGGCTACAGCCAGGTTGCTATCACTCCAGTCCCAGTTACTTATAAGAGCACAAATTCTTTCTGTTTTTGGAGTCACACCTGGCACTGCTCAGGGATCACTCTGGTGGAGCCCTTGGGACCATATGGGTTGCCAGGGTCACACCTAGTTCAGCTGCATGCAAGAAAAAGGCCCTCCCCGCTGTGCTATCAGCAGACCCTACAGGAGCACAAGTTTCATCTGTTTCCAGAGGGGCAGCACTAGCATCCCGACGCACCACGGAGGTGGTCCTTGGGTGAGCCGCTTCATCCCCACTGGTTTCTGAGAAATGAGGGGCTTACAGGACCATGCACAAGGGAGCTGGGTGTGGTTCCTGGCTGGGCTGTGGGGATGGCCTTGGCACATGAGCTCAGGGCCCCATGACACTTGCCAGGCAAATGTTATGTAGGATTTGTCTTGAAACATCATTCACATTATAGCGTGTGTGTGTGTGTGTGTGTGTGTGTGTGTGTGTGTGTGTGTGAATTTTTGGTAATGCAGCAGTGAATTACCAGGGAGAGAAACTGGGGGAAAAACCTTGAGTCCAAAAGGGCTCCAAAGGAAATGAATCTTGAGCCAGGCCTTGTGTTTGGAAAAGAAGGGAAGAAGAGGGAAGGCATTCTTGAAGTCACAAAAGTGAGAATGGGCAACAATGTTGGAGACACAACCTCCAGACACATAATCCAACTATGGATCGGTTATTGCCTTGTTTGGGGGCCACACCTGGCTGTACCTGGGGCTCTGAACTCAGGGGACCACCCAGTGCCCAGTGTAAACTCACTCCAAATCCTCTTTCTCAGCGGCCCTCAAACTTCACGTGGTGGCTGCTTCCTATCCAGCAGTTGCTTTTCGCAGGTCTCTGAGACCGGCCTCAGTGCGACTGTATTTCCTGGGGGACCGACATCCAGCAGTTCTGGGGCTACAGCCTAAATGCGGGACCACTGAGCTGCCTCTGGGAGACCAAGGCTTTGCCCCCGCTGTGGACCAACCCTTGCGGGAGAAGCGAGCTGCGCGGTCGCCGGGGTCGCCGGGGTCGCGGCCCGGCTCCCGCTGCCCACCTACCAGTCGGCCCTCTTCAGGCTGTCCACGGCGGCGCCCCGGGTCAGCAGGTAGCGCACGCAGTCCCGGTGGCCCGCGGCGGCGGCCTCGTGCAGGGGCCTCTTGGAGTCGCGGTCGGCGGCCTCGATGTCCAGCCCGGCGGCCTCGGCCAGGAAGGCCAGCACGTGCAGGCGGCCGTGGCGGGCGGCGCAGTGCAGCAGGAGCGGGGCTGCCGGGGCCATGGCCGCGCCCCCCAGCGCCTCCCGCAGGGCGTCCAGCCGGCCCTGTTGCACCAGGCGGCACAGGCGCCGCGTGTCCGCGGGCGCGGCCATGGCCACGGACAGCTGACACGGCGGCCGGCCGGGTGGGCGGGGCGGCCCTGGAGGGGCGGGGCCCCGGAGGGGCGGGGACTGAGAAGGGGCGGGGCCGGGGCGCTCAGAGGCACTCTGGGAAGTTTCCACCCGCCGGCCCGGCCCGAGCGGAAGCTCCGGCGGGGCGGGGCTCGCGGCGGGCGGCCGCGCCCCTTCCCGCTGCGCTTTCCTATTGGCGGTGAGAGCCGTCGGTCAGCGCGCCCCCTCGCTCGCGCGCTCCGATTGGGCGCGGGCGCGGTCGCTCGGCCGTGGGGGCGGGGCTCGGCGGTGCTAGCGGCGGAAGTCGGCGGCCTGCGCGGCGCGCCGGCCTGGGGACGCCGGACCGGGAGGCCGGGCGGCGGGGCCGGCGGCGGGAGCCGGGCCCGGGGCGCCGCAGTGCGTGAGGCCGCGGGCGGGCGGGCGGGCGAGCGGGCGGGGCGGGGCGGGGCGGGGCGGGGCGGGGCGGGGCGAGGCGGGACTGCCGGGCGCGGGGGGGGGGGGCGCGCGGGGCGGCCGAGGCGCGGGGGCGGCGGGGGCCGGCGGGGGCCGCGGGCGCGGCGGGCGCGGCCCCGCGTCCCGCTCCACGCCGGGCTTTGACCTTGGCGAGTCCCGGCCTCGTGTCCTGCGGCTCCGCCGCGCGGCCGGGCATCGCCCGGGGGGCCCGCAGGTGCCCGCAGCCGGTGTGGGCGCCCCCGCCCGCGGGGAGCCGTCGGGGGCCCGCGCGCGGCTCCCGGGGCCGGGCGGGCGCGGGGCCGTCGAGGGCGGGGCTGCGCCTCGCGGGCCTCGGCGACTGCCCCCCTCCTGCAGAGAATGTGGGCTCAGGGCTGGCTCCCAGGGGTGCCCGGGGGTGTGGTGCTGGGGGTCCAGCCGGTGCTCAGTGCGAGGCAAGTGCCTTCTCCCCGGGCTATCTCTCTGGCCCTCAGTTTCCGTGGGTTTTTTTTTTTTGTTGTTGTTGTTTAAGAAAAATCCAAGACTCGGGTCCGAGTGATAGTACAACAGGAGGGCTTTTGCTTTGCATGCAGCCAACCTGCTGCTATCCTGGGCATCTTCTATGGCCCTCCGAGTTCTGCCAGGAGTAATTCCTGAGCGCAGCCCCCAGCAACAATGGGTGTCGCCCAACCCCCCCCCAGAAAAACAAAACAAGGTTGGCACCCGCGGATGCTGCAAAGGATCTCCAAAGGACCGCGTGTTTGGTGATCGGTCACCTGCCTGGGCGTCTCAGGGAGCTCTTCGTGTCCTGCCCGCCTTGGGAACTTCCCCTGATCCCCCTTTTTTTTTTGTGATCCCCTCTTTGGATAGCTGGGTGTCTGTGGATTGGGCCACAGCTCCTTTGTGTGGTTGAGGGCACACTTGCGCCTCAGTGAGGGCCGTATGGATAGTTCAAATGAGGCCACAGGTGAAACAAAAGTGGGGTCACAATGGAGGGCAGTTATTTCCAGGGTTTCTCTAGGCTGATTTCCCGGCTGGAGCTTATAGCTTGACTGAATTGACGTTTTATAAGTAGCCAACAAATGTCAATCCTGTGAGTTGCTACCTGGCTCTCTGTCTCCTGTCTCGTGATTGTGGATATTGAGGTCACCGTCACCTGCTGTGTTTTGTTGCCTCTGAGTGTGGGAGTGCTGCAGAGGGCCTGGAAAAATTCGGAAGAACTCCTTGGCTCTTCTGCTTTTCTGGACTTTCTCTCAAGTTGGGCTTTCGATCGATTCTGTGAAAGCACCTGCTTCTCGGAGTCTAACCCCCACCAGAGCATCTGAACCCTTCCTTCTGTCATCTCGCCCGGACTCGCCTCTTGAGGACCAGAGGTCAGACAGCTTCTGGGAGCTCACCCTGGGATTCGCAGAAGAGAGTAAAGTGAAATAGCAGAGCTTTTTCAGAACTTCTCTCATCAGCCCGTCTTCGTGGAAGAGGGGATGAGAACATGCCACCGTCTTCTCCTCTCTCCTTGGCCTGTGCTGACGCTGTTCTACGAGTTCTAGCTGGGAATGCTTGTTCCCTTTCTTTGTTTTGCATTTCTCTTCCCGCCTTGACCCCAAAAATCTTGGTTTTATTTTTGAGGTGGCAGAATGGAAGCCAGGACCTCACACATGCAAGACAAGCGCTCAGCCATTGAGCCGCACGCCCGGCCAGCAAGGCCTCATTGCTGCCCTGCTGCAACCTTCCCCTCACCAGCCCTGGCTGGGGTGAATAGTGACTTTCTGCGGCTTCTGCCCGCTTGCGGTCTGCACCCTCATTTGTGGCCACGGCTGACCCTCGAGCCTCTGACTCCAAGGGGCCCCCATGTGGCCTGACCCTTCTCAGGTTTCCTTACTCACCCCAGCGTACTTTCATCTTCTCCCAATTCCTGGGGAGCCCCTACACTGCTGCCCTGGGGTGCCACTTTCCTGCCTGGCATTTGGTCACATTTGGTGTCGTTCGCATCACTGCGGAGCCTGAGTGCTCCTGTGGCCATCTTCACCTGGCCGCCCGTTGCCCGCCCTTGCTCATCGGCACCCTCGCAGCGTGCCTTGGGGCCCCGGTCACCTCCTTGCAGATGGGGACGTGTGCCCTGTGGGCTGGTGAGGTCTGAACTGCAGCTCCCGTAGCATGTGACACCCCAGGTATGGAGAGAGGGTAGAGCAGACACTTAGTCGAGGGTGTAGGATGTGCTGCCGGTGAGGGAGCCTCGGCAGAGAGAAGAGGCTCTAGTCACTAAGTAACCGTCGGTCTCTGTTTCCTTTCTGCTTTCCTCGGTTCTGCATGAGGAATGTCTGTGCCATGTCCAGAATTGTCTGAAAAATCCACCCCTGCTGTCTGGGAGAGAAGAGAAGGCAGTGGTGTGGGACTCAGGGCCCCTGCAGCCTGGACCGTGGGGACGAGCTGCGGGAGGGAGTGCGTCCATGCTGGCTTCTCCCGGCTCCATGGAGAACGTGTCTTGTTGCAGTGACTCCTTTAGAGTGGGTGCGCCAGTGGTTCCCTTGCAGTTAGAGTTTCTTACAGTTGCAGGTTCTTCGGGCTCGGGTTAAGATGTGAGCCCTGATCCCAGGAAGTTGGCAGCTCAGGCTCATCACCCGCCTGGTGTTAAGACCTCAGGCCACTCCTTGTCTGCACTGGCAGGTCTGAGGTGAGAGAGGAGCGAGTGAAGAAATATCTGGGCATGTGAGGGCCTTGCCACCGAGGGTATTTCCCATCAGGCGGTGCTGGGAGAGCCTGCCCCGCAGGGAGGCATGGACACAGGCTGCTGGGGTGCCGTGGGAACTGGCATTGGCTTCCTGTGCTTGGGAAGGGGTGCTGAGAAGCGGCCGGCGGGTGTGAGGCCGGCCTGGAAGAGACACTTCTTCCTGTGGCTGCAGTTCTGTCACAGCCACGGCCCCTTGCCGGGGCCAGCTGTGTCCTGAGTGGGACAAGCTGCCGCATATCCCACACACTTCGTTTCGCTTTCAGTGGTGTGTGTTCAGTGTTTTCCACTAGCCAAGGGGAGAAAGTGAAGCCACACAGTGATTAAAACCAAACGGAGCCTTGGGCTTGGCCTTCCACAAATGCCACAAACGTTTGACTCTCAGTTATTTGCCAAGTGTTGTCTGAGCAGTTTGAGGGACAGCAATGGCAGTTGTGATCCTGTTTGCTGCTGTGAGGGACTGAGGTCTGGTGGCCACAGAGAGGAGGTGGGAATAAGCGTAGTTCAGGGGAGACTGATAAGGAAGCAGGTTGGGTGTAGAAGCCGGGCAGGGTGGATCAGGCCATCGGGATGAAGAGATGCCACGTAAAGGACCAGGGGCCATGGAACCAGACAGCAGACCAGGAGCCCGAGGCGCCAGTCCAGCGGAGCCCCCGGAACTGGGGGCCGGAGAGGTTGGGACAGGGAGGGCAGTGCCAGGTGGGGAAGAGAAGTGTCCTGAGTGACCAGATGGTCTTCATTCTGCTGGCCTGTCCAGTGCTAACAACTGAGGGAGCGGACAGCCTTCCTGTGGCGGGCTCTATGGGAGGATTGCCTGGAAGGCAGTTCAGGGAGCCCCTGTGTAGCCTGTGGAACTCACGTCCCGCTGGTCCTCTGGCCGGGCTTGCCTCTGTCCTCTTGCAGTCCTCTGGACACCTCAGCTTAGCAGCTCGGAAAGGAAGAGGCTTCTCTGAGTCGGGAGAGCTGTAGTTGAACAGCTTCAAGATCAGTCTTCAGAAAGAGCCGGAAGGTGGCTTTACCAGTACTTTAGTAGTTTTAATGTGGAAACACCATGAGCGCAGTGATGGAACCGAGCTCCCGCACCTTTCACAGGCCCTGGGGGGCATGGTTGGCGTCTAGTACCCGTGGTGTCCAGCTGAGGGCGCTGGCGGCCCACACTGGCCTCTCTTCCTGGTGGTGAGTCATGGCTGCTGAGGACAGGAGGTGGGTCTTTGAGCCCATTTGAGTCCCAGCACAGCCATTTCCAAGTCAGAGGACTCAGTGTCCCACGGAGAGGCCACGTCTTGCTCCAGCTCCAGATGGTGGCCCCGAGGAAGGGGAATCGCCCTGCTCTCTGTGACCTCTCCTTCGTGACCCTAGCAGAGTGTGTGGCTGTGCGCCCAGTCACAGTGCCGGGGACACCCCAGGTGCAGAGTGGCAGCTGTCTTAGTTCCTGGCAGCCCTAGGCCCAGTCTGTGCTCTACCCCAGTTCTTGTAGCCCTGAAACACACTGGAATGTTCCAGAACTCTCCCGAAGAAAGAAATGAACGTAACTCCAGTTAGCCATTTATTTTGTCCCCATCCCTTTGTTAGATTTTTGCAAGCATTTCCTTGACTAAATGAACATTTAAGATTCAGATGTATTTCACTGCTGGGGTAAGAGCCAGGGGCCCGAGTATTTGCTGTGGCCGACAGGGACCCCGTCGCCAGGGGCTTCCCTGGACAGTGAGCTGGGCGTGGCCCTCCAAGAGCAAAAGATTGAGCTGTTTTCACAAGCGCCAGCTCCTGTCCAGTTGGTGCTTCCCTCGAGCATGGCCAGGGCGTGTCTGCGGGGAGCCCCGCCCGAGGCGTCTCTTCTCCTCCTGCTCTGGCTGTGCCCCAGCCCGCGTGTGCGTGCGGTGGGGACGGGCGCGTGTGCTGGCCACTGTTGGCTGTCTCTGGGCCGCCGCGAGTCTGCCTCCGTGACTGACTTGCTTTCGGTGCCACAGAACCGTGACTGGGAGCTCGAGCCACAGAACTGTCCCGTGTCCCTCATCGGGGGCTTTCCTGAGTTGGCCAGGGCGGCCGCTAGGGGCACATCCATCGAACCTGGACCTTGGCTCTGAGTTTCTGTCCGGTTTTTCCCCTCAGCCCTGCTCACTGGGGGGAGCCCAAGGGGTGATCCACGCAGGATCTTTCTCAGGTATTTGGGGTGTTTTGTTTTTATTAAAATTTTTTAGTGAATCACCATGAGATACAGTTACAGATTTACAAACTTCCCTGATTACGTGGGGGTGTTTTTTATTCACTCACTCCAGTGCCTCAAAAACGTGTAGCAACTGTGAACTGGATGCTGGGGACTCCTGAGCAGCCAGGGGGTGACACACGTTCCCTGTCCACTAGCCGTGCCTTCACTCACCCCTGCTGTGACACTGTAGCCCGCACCCCTGGGTGCCTGTCTCTGTGCCACTGAGCCCTAACTCGGGGCCCCCTGCATCTTCCCATCTCAGCCCTGAGTTAACTGCACGGGCTGCAAGGGGTTTCTCTGTGTGTGTGTGTGTGTGTGTGTGTGTGTGTGTGTGTATGTGCGCACAAGTGTTCTCAAAGAGTTCTCTGGTATCTCAGCCTCGAGAGAGCAACCAGGCCGAGGGAAGGGTTGCTGCAAGGGTGCTGAGGGGCCGTGCCAGGCACCCCTGGGCCCTGGCTCTGTTTCTGTACATGGGTGTGAGGCGGTGAGAAGCCACAGCTGGGGAAGCTCAGCCTGCAGGGGTCTCCCAGCCGGGTGCAGAGAGGGGACGGACTGGGAAGCAGAGTGACTTCTGTTACCTGGGTCTGGAGTGTGGGGTTTCTCGGGGAGGGTGAGTGCGTGGGCCCACAGGGAATTGTGATGGTAACGGCACCAGTAGATGCAGGGTAAGGTGCCAGTGCAGGCCTGCCTGCTGTGACTGTTGGTAGGAAGGAACATTTCACGGTGGGGCTGCTAGGATGGAGAAGAGGCTCCTCTAGTCCCTTCCTGTGGGTTCTCTCTGAAGCTCTGGTGGAGAGTGGAGGAGTGAGGCAGGGCCGGCTGGGTGCTGGGAGCTGGCGGGGCTCCCTGGTGGCCTTCGGGACAGAGTGACTAACCCGTGTCCCTTTCCTTCTGCCCGTGGGTGCGAAGCAGTGAGCCGGTGTAAGCGGAAGCGTCTGACAGCTGTCGACTGCCAGCTCTTGGCCCCGAGTCACCTGGCTGTGTCTCAGCCCTTCAGTCAGAGATGGACACACAGAGACCCGAACCACGGCCTCTATCCTAGACCCGGAACCAAAAGAGGGACGAGGGGTAGGTGTCCCTCTCGGGCCCTGAGTGTGGCGGCTGCCGTGCGTGTGTGTGCTGCGGGGGCCCGGGACCCTGTGTCGGAGTCCAGCAGACTCTGCTGCGGTGGCAGCTGGGATCGCTGCCCTGAGCGAGGCCCTGCACACGTGGGTCCTGGTCTTTGGAGTCTCGTCCAGCCTGTCCCCGTCCCTGTCCCGCGCTCCCTGCTGCCCCGGTCCCTGCTCACCTTCAGACTGTTTCCCCCGGCCTGCCAGCACACAGGTTCTCTTGTGAGTGAGATGGGACCTCAGCAGGGCCTTGTCCCTCGTCATTTTTCTCTGCCTCTCCTGGCCATGCTCCAGGGACCAGCTGCTGCCGGGCTTGAACCCGAGACTCCCACATACAGGTCTGTGCTCCAGCCCCCAAAGCCCCTCATCAGTGTTCCGAGTGTGTTTCTACGCCTACCAGTCCTGAGAACCTGCTGTGAAATGTCCCCTATCCGCATCACCATCGGAGACGCCACTCACTCCTGCCCAGATCGATGGCTGGGGAGGTGGCTGCCCTCTGCTGATAGTCCAGTGGCCTCCCAGGACTGGGCACTGGCAGCTGTCAGAGAGAGCACTATCAGGGACGCCATGGGGGGCCGTCTCCTTGCAGCGGTCATCTGGCACTGCCCCGTGTGAGTGTAAGAAGGTCAAAACCCTCTGGTGAGCAGCTGTGACTGGGCCCTCAGGTGTGTGGGCCAGTGTGCCGACAGGCACCACACCTCAGCGGCCAATTTCTCCTCGCTGCCTGAATCCAGCCCCTGGCTCACTTAGCTGCCATTTGATTCTGGAACACACATGCTGCTCCCTCTGGGAATGACCGGAATCGGCTGTGTGGGACAGTTTGAACCTAGGGCTAAGTGCTGTGCAGTCTTCTGCGTGTGTAAGTTAACTGCAGTGCATTGCGAGTTCTTTATGAGGAGTGTGTGTGTCCAGGTGCTGAGACTTCGAGAGTGTGTGTGTGTGTGTGCGCGCGCGCGCGTGTGCGCTGAGCCTGTCCTAGGCTGGTGTTGATTATTTCTATCAACTTTCTCCGAAGCAGTTGCAGGTTGTCAGTTTTTTTCCTCATGGGGAAAAAACCTAAATATCATCAATTCTGTGGCAGGCTGGATGTAGTTTGTGCCCTCTTACTTTCCCAAGTCTGCCGGTGTCCCTTAGGAAAGACCCATACGTTTTGTTGTTTTTTTTTCTTTTTTTGGTTTGGTTTTGTTATTTTGGGCCAGACCCGGTGATACTCAGTTTATTCCTGGCTCTGGGCTCAGGGATTACTCCTGGAAGACTCGGGGGAGTCATGGGACTCTGGAGATGGAGCCCAGGTGGGCTGCGGGCAAGGCTAACGCCCTCGCACTGTCTCTCACTTTGCCCCACTCTGCTGTGTGTTGAGAAGTCCTTGATTGCAGGCAGTTGGGTCAGCTTTCAGGGGTCGCGGCTGCAGGGCTGGCTGGTGCTGAGAAGTCTGAGGCATGGGAAATGCTGGATCAGGTGGCTTCGATTCCTTGACTTCTGTGCTTTTTGTCCGAGGGGCAGGGGTCAGCCGTCCTGGAGGTACTGGTGGGTGCCAGGGCCTCCCGCACCCAGGCACGTGCTCCAGCCTCTTCGACTATCAGAGGTTTTTGTTTTGTTTTTTTTTTTTTTTTTTGGTTTTTGGGTCACACCCGGCGATGCACAGGGGTTACTCCTGGCTCTTCACTCAGGAATTACCCCTGACGGTGCTCAGGGGACCATATGGGATGCTGGGATTAGAACCCAGGTCGGCCGCGTGCAAGGCAAACGCCCTACCCGCTGTGCTATTGCTCCAGCCCCCATCAGAGCGTTTTTTTAACCGAGCGTTTAAAAATACGTCACTGCAAATAGAAACGAAAGGATTTTCCTCATGTGCTGGGCAGAGCAGGTTTCCTGGTCCCTGAGAGCCAGTGCCTGTCAGGGGTGCTGTGGGGGACTGTCTCCTTGCAGGGGTGCGAGTGTAGCCAGGCATGGGGCACAGAGTGGTCAGCACCGTGGACAGGCCCGTCTCTCTCTTGCCGAGACGTCTGGGGCCGGCAGGAGGAGCTGTTCTGGCCTCTGGCCAGCATGCCCACCCTGTCTGCCGGCCTGTTCATGGGTCTGCAGGTCAGTCTGGCCTTGGCTCAGCAGCAGCCAGAGGCCAGTGCTCATGGCTCGTCCCTCCTCTGGCTTCCTTCCAGGCCGAGGATGTCGGAGACTCGCCCCTGAGCCGCTCCCCCATGACATGGCCAAGAGCAGCTCTGCGGGCCAGGAGAGGGCCCAGGATGCGGAGCGGGGCATGATCTTCGCTGCGGAGAACAGCTGCGCCCGGCCTCCCGAGGCAGGTGGGGAGGCCCGGCTGGGCTCCCCGCGCTCGCCCCTGCCTGCCCGGAAGCGCTCCCGCTCCCTGGAGGACGAGCGGAACTGCGCCGCGGGGACCGGCCAGCGGGACGGGGCTTCCAAGAAGGCGCCACGGCCCCGGCCGTCCCTGTCCTGCGCCAGGCCCCGGGAGGGCAGGCGCCAGCCGGGGGACCCGCTGCCCCGCCTGTCTGCAGAGCCGAGAGCCACCAGCCCGGAGGTGGAGGACATCGGGCCCGACCCTGTCCCCGACGCCTGCTACGGGCTCCTGGGGGCCTCGCCGTGCCCGGAAGCCCAGAGCCACATCTGCAGCCTCCCCAGTGAGGTCCTGCGCCACATCTTTGCCTTCCTGCCCGTGGAGGACCTCTACTGGAACCTCAGCCTGGTGTGCCACCTGTGGCGGGAGGTCATCAGTGACCCGCTGGTAAGTGACAGGGCGCGTGTGTGCTCCTGGTGCTCCTCTGGGGCCTCCCGTGCTCCCTGCTGGGCATGACTGTGCTCCCTGTGAGTGTGACTGTGCTCCTCATGCTCCCCTGAGGTCTCTAGTGCTCCCTGCTGGGTGTGATTCTGCTCCCCTGGGGCCTTCTGTGCTCCCCACTGGGCATGACTGTGCTCCTCTAGAGTCTCCTGTGCTCCCTGTTGGGCATGACTGTGCTCCCCACTGGGCATGACTGCTCCCCAAAGTCTCCTGTGCTCCCTGCAGGGTGTGACTGCTCTCCTAGGGTCTTCTGTGCCCCCTGCAGGGCGTGACTATGCATGCTTGGGGCCTCCCGCGCTCCCTGCTGGCCATAACTGTGCTCCCCTGGGGCCTCCTGTGCTCCCTGCTGGCCGTAGTCGTGCTCTCCGGTGCTCCCTGGCTCCCCAGTGTCACCAGAGCTGTGGTTGTGCTCACAGGAGCTCCCAGGCTGCCCTCAGAGCTGAGGTCAGCGGTCAGGAGTGGGGACCCCTGGCTGAACTCAGCCCAGGTGGCCCCGTGTTGCTGGGAGAGGGTCTGGGAACTGCTCCGGAGATCCTCCGCACCAAGGCACTTGGGACCCCAGGCCCCGGGGTGCGCCCCGTCCTTTCCTCACCATCTGAGCTGCTGCACTCCTGTGGAGAGGGGCAGAGCCGCCCGGCAGCTGGACTGCATGCCCCTCCAGAGCCGCCCTTCAGCCCCTTGCACACGGCTGTGGGCACGTGGACTCAGGATCCCAGCAGGTGCGGGCAGTGCTGTGTCCCCTCCACAGAGGTCCTGAGGCCCACGCACACCGGCTGTGTCCCTGCCCCCGTTGGGGCTCCTCCCTGGCCCTCACACCTCAGCCAGGTCTACTGGCCGCTGCTCCCTGTTGCAGCCCCTGAAACAGCTGTGCCGCGTCCCTGCGCTCGCGCTTCCTAGGAATCCCCCTGGCCCTGTCAGCCTGTCCTGTGTGCCTGGTGCTCTGTTCCCGATGCTCCTTACCCCATGGGGAGCCCCGGGAGCATCCGGCGAGGACCTGGCACACCCCCACCCCTCCACAGTTGCTGCATTAGTTCCCCGCTGCCTGCCTCCCCCTTACCTGTTCTGCTCACACCTCCCTGCCCCAGTGCAGTGCTCAGGGTCCTGGCGCCTGCCGTGGGAGCCCTTGGGGACCGGGCGCTGTCCTCCCCTCGGCTGCACCGGGACACGCCCTGTCTTCCAAGGACAGAGGATGTGGGTGGAGTGTCGCACGCAGTTGGCGCCTCTCTTGGCTGGGCCCTGCCTTCTTTCTCCTTCCTGATAAATGCCTTTTTGCTGTTACGGGGTGCTGTTCTGTTCTGGGGCCACACTGAGCAGTGCTCAGGGCTTACTCCTGGCTCTGTGCTCAGGGATCACTCCTGGCGGTGCTCGGGGGACCCTGTGGGGTGCCGGGATCGAACCCGGGTCCACTGCTTGTAAGGCAAGTGCCCTCCCCACTGTACTCTCTCCTGCCCCTTTCCTTTTCCCCCTTAATTTGCTAAGGGTTGTTAATTCTGTTGGTCTTTGAAAAAAGCCAATTCTTTGGTTGGTCTTTTTTCCTTCTGTTTCTGTTCTCTGTCTGTCTGTGCTCTTGTCTCTATCAGTTTCTTTTCTTCTAGTAACTTTGGATTTGTTTCGTTATATTTTGAAGTGGGGGGAGAGTGTTTTGGGTATAGAGTTAGGCGGTGCTTCTTTTCAGTGTGTGGATCTGGGCACCGGGGATGGAAACTGGAACTTAGATGCCAGCCCCAGAACCTGCTGATTTGGGAGCTTTCCTGGGGTCATCATGGTGGTGCCCGGAGAGCAGAGCCAGGGCCCCTGCGGGCTCATGTGCAGAGCCTGCCCTCTGCTGCGGTGCCTCTCCCATGCCCTGTTGGGCTTTTGTGATCCGAGCACCCGAAGCCAGCGGTTTTTCCTGGCGTCGCCTTCGTCCTTTTCCGGAAGGACTGGTGGGCTTCCCTGGTCTCGGGTTCTTGGCCGAGGCTCTCTGTGAGCCCCCCTTTGACCCTCAGGCTGCCCTGAGGAGCACATTGTTTAGTTCCCACTTACTTGTGGGTTTTCTGGTTTTTCTTTTGCTGATGTTCTCTGGTTTCATCTTATTGGGTTCAAAAAAGATCCTTCCTTTAGTATCATTTCAGTATTTTCTGATTTAAGACCGGGCTTGTGGCCTGGCGTGTGTCCCAGCCCAGAGCATACTCGGGTTACTTTCTTCTTCCTGGGTGTGGTGGCCTTCTGTCATTCAAGGTCTCTGTGTCCTCGTCAGTCTCTGTTTGCTTTTCCTGACACCTTGGGAGAGGCGGGCATTGAAGTCCACTTGTCTGCAAGGCTGCTGCCACTTCTCCCTCCTCTGCTGCTCTTTGCTTCCTGGAACTAGCAGCCCGCCATGTTGGAGCTGTGTATTTATGGTTTTTATACATTCGCAGGTTCTTCTTTTTTAGCCAAGGCCTTCCGCGTACCAGGCTCTACTGCCTAGCTGTGTCCCTAGCCCATTTCTTGTAATGCTTTCTGATTTAAGTGTGCTTTTTTCTGATTGTGAGATGGTTGCAGTTCTCCTGTCATCCAGTTCTCACTGAAACTGAGCTGCCAGTGGCCTGGCAGGGTCAGGTGGGATGCAGAGGGCCACTGGCTCTCCCAGACTCTAGTGAGTTTGTGTCAGAACTAGGACTGAAACTTTCTGTTGTGTAAAATTTTCATTTGATTTTCCCGCATTTTGGACTCTTAGCTAAGCTTGCGTTCTGGTGGACGGGTGTTCTCTGTGTGTGTATATACGTGTGTGCGTGTGCATGTGTGTATATGTTTGTGCATGTGTATAGGTGTGTGCATGCACATGTTTGTGTGTTTCATGTATGTGTGTATGTGTACAGGTGTGCGTGTGTACCTGTGCGTTAGTGCATGTGTGTAAATGTATGTGTGTATATATATGTGTGCACGTGTGTTATGTACTTGTGTCTGCATGCACGTGTACCTGTATGTATATGTACATGTATATGTGTGCGTGTCTGTGTACACGTGTGTCTGCGTGCCTGTGCACCTCCCTCCTTTCTGAGCACTGCTGTGTGCGGGTGACTGGATTTCCCGGCCCTGCAGTTCATCCCGTGGAAGAAGCTATACCACCGCTACCTGCTGAGTGAGGAGCAGGCGGTCAGCAAGGTGGACGGCATCCTGCTGAGCTGCGGCCTGGACAAGGAGTCCGACCTGTGCGTGCTCAACCTCATCCGGTGAGTGCTGCTGCGCAGGCCGCCGCTGCCCGCTGGCCGCTGTGCTCCCCGTCACTTTGTTGCCTCCCCGTCCCCCAGGTACACGGCCACCACCAAGTGCTCCCCCAGCGTGGACCCCGGGCGCGTGCTCTGGAGCCTGCGGGACCACCTGCTCCTCCCTGAGGCCGAGGCGTGCGTGCGCCAACACCTGCCCGACCTCTACATGGCTGCCACCGTGCGTGAACGGGCTGGGGCGGGCAGTGCCTTTCCCGGGGCCCTTGGTTGGGTCGAGGCGGCTGCTCCGGGGATTTCTGGGCTGTCTTCCCGCTCTCCTGACTCCAGTCTCGAGCACCTCTCCGGGGCCTGCGGGGGACGAGGCCGAGCTGTGTGCAGCCGTCTGGCGTGTGTGCACGAACAGCCTGGCCCTTCTCTCTGGTCACCTCCCTCCACAGGGTGTCAACGTGTGGGCTCTGGTGGCCGCCATTGTCCTGCTGTCCAGCAGCGTGGACGACATTCAGCAGCTGCTGTCCTGCCTCCGGAGACCCAGCTCCACGGTGACCATGCCGGATATCACCGAGACCTTGTACTGCATCGCGGTGCTCCTCTACGCCATGCGGGAAAAGGGCGTCAACATCAGCAACCGGTAAAGGCCCTGCCCTGGCGCCCAGCACCCACATCACCGGGGCTCGGCCCGCCCCCCATCACTCAGAGGTTGTTGTTTCGTCCTTGACCTAGAGGCCGGGGTGCATGTAGCAGCCTTTCACGGGGCCTTCAGCGGTAGAAGGTTCTCCATGTTTCTGGAGCTTTGGCATGTAGCAGCCATCCATGGGCACCTTCAGTGGTAGAAAGTTCTCCACGTTTCTCGAGCGTTGGCACTTCACAGAGCCAGGGGGCAGAGCCAGGATGTGGGAAACAGATTCGCCGAGTGGGCGCTGGGCAGGAATCTCTCTGTGAGGAGTGAACTGACGTTAGTTTCAGTCCGGCTCTACTGTCTGAGCCCCTGCCTCGTCCACGCGCCTCCTAGCTGCGTCCTTCTCCCCAGAGCGAGATGCCCCGGGATGGGCGGGCAGCCTGAGAGCACTTGGGTGTTTTGTCCTTTATTTTAGAATCAAACGGCCGCGGCTGTTTCCCGGAGGAATGGCGAGAGATCTGCATGTCTCCGAGGAAAGCTCAGATCTCACTTTGAAAACCTCTAAATCTGCCTTTTTTCCTGCCAGGATTCACTACAACATTTTCTATTGCCTGTATCTTCAGGAGAATTCCTGTGCTCAGGTCACACCAGCGAAGGAGGAGCCATCGGTTTGGCCCAGGTATGCCGGCCTC
Organism: Sorex araneus; assembly: GCF_027595985.1. Taxonomy (NCBI): domain Eukaryota; kingdom Metazoa; phylum Chordata; class Mammalia; order Eulipotyphla; family Soricidae; genus Sorex; species Sorex araneus. The sequence goes on along the minus strand of NC_073310.1, from coordinate 68,271,114 downwards.
TGACTGTGCTCTCAGAGTTCCGAGGCCCGGCCAGGGTTGTCTGTAGCTGACTGTGAGGGTTCGGAGGCCTTATTGAGCTACAGTGTCCGGCACGTAACAGCCACCTGTTTCGTTGGACAGGTCATTCTTTTTTTTTTTTTTAGTTTTTTAGTTTTCTTTTTTTGGGTCACACCCGGCAATGCACTCAGGAATTACTCCTGGCGGTGCTCAAGGGACCATATGGGATGCTGTGAATCGAACCCGGGTAGGCTGTGTGCAAGGCAAACGTGCTACCCGCTGTGCTATTGCTCCAGCCCCTGGACAGGTCATTCTTAACCAATGTACTTCTGTTTGTCCAGACATTTTTCTTGCTTCTGTGTTACCTAGACCCTCCCTGTGACAGATACTCACAAAACCACAAGCGTAGCTAACAGGAATAAACAGAATAGTTTAGTCCTCGGTTGCCTGTGCTTTGCACAAATCCGGGTTTTTTTTTTTTTTCTTTTTGGGTCATACCGGACGATGCACAGGGGTTACTCCTGGGTCATGCACTCAGGAATGACTCCTGGAGGTGCTCAGGGGACCATATGGGATGCTGGAAATCGAACCCGGGTCAGCCACATGCAAGGCAAACACCCTACCTGCTGTACTATCACTCCAGCCCCTGCACAAATCCATTTTGCTTTCCAGATGTAATGTCAGTAGTTAATTGACTTGTGTTATCTTAGAAAATCAGATTAGTTTTATATAGGTCGGCCTGCTGGTTAGTGCGAGTTGAGAGTAAGTTATTCATCCTTGGAACTTGGCCACGTTGGGGCCAGAGTGAAAGTACAGCGGGCAGAGCTTGTCTTGCATGCAGCTGATCTCGTTCAGTTTGGGTTCCCTGATCCCACCAGGAGTGCTCCCTGAGCACCACTGGCTGTGGCCCAAAAACAAGTGAAAAAAAAATAAAGTTGGTTAAAAAAAAACAAAACGGGGGCTGGAGCAATAGCACAGTGGGTAGGGCATTTGCCTTACATGTGGCTGACCCGGGTTCGATTCCCAGCATCCCATATGGCCCTCTGAGCACTGCCAGGAGTAATTGCTGAGTGCATGAGCAGAAGTACCCTGTGCATCGCCGGGTGTGACCCAGAAAGCCAAAAAAAAAAAAAAAACCGTAAAAAACCCTGGTGTGTGTCCAGTGTGCTGGGATCCCATAGAGTTAGTGCGCGGTCAACGGCTTCGTGGGGGTCTGGGACATCATCTCTGTGTCGGGACCCCTTTTCTGGGGCTCAGGTCTGCTCAGCCGGCTTTCCCGCTTGCCTTCAGGAGGGTTCGTCCCCAAGTCCTTCCTGTTCCTTCCTCTTGTCCTTCAGTAACGGCCCCAGCAGGGAGACCATCCAGCTCACGCACGAGCAGCAGCTGATTCTCAGCCACAGGATGGAACCTCTGCAGGTGGTGAAGATCATGGCCTTTGCAGGTGAGCCCCGCATGCTGTCGGCCGGCCCCGGTGGCTCCTGGATGTCTTGCTTCATTTTGTCTGGGGGCCACACCTGGCGATGCTCAGGGTTACTCCTGGCCTGGCACTCAGGCATCACTCTTGGCAGGCCCGGGGACTGTTTGGGATGCTGGGGATCAAAGCTGGGTCGGCTCTGTGCAAGGCAGACGCCCTCCCCGCTCTGCTGTGGCTCCAGCCCTGTTCCTTGATCTCTCAGGGGGTGGCTGCCCACCGTCTGCACGAATCTACCCTCTTCCCTCGTTGCTTACAGCAACGTTTTTCTCTTGCCTCCATCAGTTCCTTATTCTCAGCAACTCCTGAGTCCTCGCTTCCCCTGGGCCTCTCAGCCTGAGTCGTCTCCCCGCCAGTCCCCACTAAAGGGCTCAGGGACCTGCTTCCCTCCTGGCACCACAAACAAAGCAGAAGTGGTGAATCTGTTTCTGCTTTGTTTCATTTGGGCACCATGCCCAGGCTGCCCGGGTTCGTTGGTGATGCTCTGGGCACTCCCGTTCCCGAGATGGACCCTGCGCCAGTGCTCTCTACCTTTTGGCCATCTCCCTGGCTGGAGGTGGTGCATCCCAACACAGAATCAGGGACTCTGGCCGTCTCCCTCTCCGCCCTCTCACGGGACAGCAGTCTCCGTCGGGCCTGCTGGGCGGCACTCACGGCCCTGCCTTTGTCCCCCAGGCACCGGGAAGACGTCCACCCTGGTGAAGTACGCGGAGAAGTGGTCCGAGAGCAGGTTCCTGTACGTCACCTTCAACAAGAGCATCGCCAAGCAGGCCGAGCGAGTCTTCCCCGCCAACGTCATCTGCAAGACCTTCCACTCCATGGCCTATGGACACATCGGGCGGAAGTGAGCGGGCGGCCGTGGTTCCCGGGGTGGGAGCAGGGACCCCTGTGTGCACGCCCCGGCCTGGGGGACTCGCCTCTCCCCCCCTGTGTGTGAGAAGACAGCTTTCCTTTCCTAGTCCTAGGCACACCCGTGGGTGCTTGGGGGCCATGTCCAGGGGTGCCTGGGGGGTTGTGTGGTGTCGGCTGAACCCCAGGCCTATGCGCCCCAGTTCTGGCCCTTAGATGCTCGCGGATGCCTGACTGCAGTGGGCATTTTGGTTCTCTGGGGTCAGCCCCAGGCAGGCGGGAGGATAGGTGGCCAGTCTGGTTGTTCTGGCCTTCCCTGGGAAGGCAGAGTGGGAGGAGACAGCTGGGGCTTGCTCCTGGGGCACTGGTATGGCCCCGCCTGGCGCCCGTTGGAGTCCAGCCCACACTACAGACAGCCGTGTCTGCTGGGCTGTTAGCGGTGACATCGCCCGGGAAACCCGGCGAAGCGTGGTGTCAGCCGTGACAGTCTCTTCAGCCCCTGTGCCTGGACTTCCCTTCTCTGCTTTCGCCCTCATTCTGGTGGCGTGACAGGGGCGTGGCCATAAAGCGCTGCTGTTCCTTTGGGCTGTGTGTCCCAGGTACCAGTCCAAGAAGAAGCTGAATCTCTTCAAGCTCACCCCCTTCATGGTCAATTCTGTCCTGGCCGAAGGGAAAGGTGGATTCATCAGGGCCAAGCTGGTGTGTAAGACGCTCGAGAACTTCTTTGCCTCGGCGGACGAAGAGCTGACGATCGACCACGTGCCCATCTGGTGCAAGAACAGCCAAGGCCAAAGGGTCATGGTGGAGCCCAGTGAGAAGTTGGTGAGCGGGGGTCAGCGGTTCGCGGGGGGGGGGGGGGGTGGACACCTCCTGGACGCCCCCTCGAGGTTCAGAGGAGCCCTGCTGCACCCCCACCCCCACCCCAGCCGTGCCTGTGCCCACCGCTGGGTGCTGCTGGCGCTGGCCTTTCTCTGTGAGCTCAGTGGCAGCCTGTGGCCCGGAGCGGCCTCTGCCCCACACCTGGTTGGGCTTGGCTGGGGACCTGCCTCCCCCCACTCCAGGCAGGTGCCCCACACTGAGGGCCGTGACTTTGGCATCCTAGAATGGCGTCCTGGAGGCTAGCCGGCTCTGGGACAACATGCGGAAGCTGGGGGAGTGCAAGGAGGAGGCTTACCAGATGACCCACGACGGTAGGACTGCCCTACGACACGCGCACGCACGCACGCACGCACAGACACACATGCACACGCACACCATGTACACTTGTCTGCGCATGCACACACACTATGCACGCGTATATACACATACACGTGCGTGCACATTCACACAAGCATACCTGTGCCCACATGCACTCACACAAAATGCTCACGATACATACACACAGGCACACGTGCACACAAGCACACATGCTATGCGCACGCACATACACATGTATATACATACATATACATACCTGCTTCCTGTTGCCATGGCAGAATCAGGCAACCCTTCACCCCTACTTCCTGAATGCTTGGAGCCCCTCACCCTTTCCTCCCCAGGTGCTTGGGACCCTCACCCCTGCTCCCCACTTGCTCGGTGCCCCTCACCCCTGCCTTCCCGCATGCCCGTGCCCTGCACCCCTGGCCCCTACCTCCCCACATGCTTGGGACCCCTCACCCCTGCCTCCCTGCGTTCTTGCTCCCCACTTGCTCGGTGCCCCTTACCCCTGCCTCCTCACGTGCTTGGGGCCCTCACCCTTGCTGCCTCCTGTCCTCAGGCTACCTCAAGCTCTGGCAGCTGAGCAAGCCCCTGCTCGCCTCGTACGATGCCATCTTTGTGGATGAGGCCCAGGACTGCACCCCAGGTGATGGGCTGCTGGGGACAGTGTCTGTTAGCACCAAGGACACGTGTATAGAGGAGAGCGGGCCGGGGTCTCTTGGGCTCTTGCTGTGGGTCTCGCACTCAGTGCTTTGCTGGGCCCGTCTGGAAAGCGTTGGCCCGGCATGAGTGGTGCAGCCACGTTGGCGATGCAGAGGAACTGGTGTGCGTGGCCGCCGGGCCGTGACACCGGCAGGAAACAGTGATTAGAAGTTCGTCGTCACTCAGAACTCCACGGAGACACTCGCCTCATTGACGCGGTGCTCCCTGCTTCTGTCCCTCAGGGACGCGGGCGGGGGGTGCTCCCTCAGGGACGCGGGGTGACGGTGAGGACCGTGCCCCTCTGACAGGTGCAGGGGTGCGGTGGACGTGCTCCCTCAGTGATGTGCTTCCTGAGTGACAGGTGTGGGATGCGAGGGGGGCGCTGTGCCCCCTCGCTCTGCTCAGTGACCTGCGCGGGCTCCCTGCGTGCTCCCTTTCCTTCCGAGCGGGTGCTTCCTGCCGAAGGCCCCAGCCCCGCCTTGTTGCTTGCAGCCATCATGAACATCGTCCTGTCCCAGCCGTGCGGGAAGATCTTCGTGGGGGACCCCCACCAGCAGATCTACACCTTTCGCGGCGCCGTCAACGCGCTCTTCACCGTCCCGCACACGCACGTCTTCTACCTCACTCAGGTGCTGCCGCCCTCCTCCCCCGGGCACTGCGGGAGGGAGCCGTGTCGGGGCCCGGTCGGGAACCCGCTCGTGTGCCCCAGGCTGACTGCCACGTGTCACCGTCCCCCCAGAGCTTTCGGTTTGGCGTGGAGATCGCGTACGTGGGGGCCACCATCCTGGACGTCTGCAAGCGCGTGCGGAAGAAGACCTTGGTCGGCGGGAACCACCCGAGTAAGGCCCCGACACCCCCTCCCGCGCCCGGTAGCGCAGCGCCTGTCACTGGACTCGCTGCAGTGTGTGCTCTCTCCCGGCAGGTGGCATTCGTGGGGATGCCCAGGGCCAGGTGGCACTGCTGTCCCGAACCAACGCCAACGTGTTTGACGAGGCGGTGCGCGTGACCGAGGGAGAGGTCCCCGCGAGGATCCACCTGATTGGGGTAAGAGGGTCGGGAGCGACGCTGCAGGGGAGCCGGCACAGTGCCGCTGCCACCTGCTCTGTCCCAGCTCTGCGGCCTCGTCCCCTCCCTCCCTGAGGCCAGGGGCCTCCAGCGCGGAGTCCGCCGTGAGCCTGGGCTTCTGGCTGCACACGGCCCTCGGGAGCCTCCATGTGCCCCCGGCCCAGCGAGCAGGTCCCTGGCAGTGTCCCGGCAGGCCGCTGGGGAGAGGCCAGAGCGCCACACCCCGCCCGGTGCCAGCGGCTCTGTCCCCACAGCTGCCACTGTGGGCTTCCTCCTGCTGAGAGGCACTGTGGGACACAGCCCGGGGAAGTCACCCCTTGCCCCCGACCGGTGGCCATGCCTGGTCTTGGCTGTCCCCTTGGCCGTGCCAGCTGGTGCCGTCCTCACTGTGGGCACAGGCAGCCTTCAGGAAGGGACTCAGCCGGGACGCGTGGTCTCCCTCCCGAGGCACAAGCTGAGGAGCCAGTGGCCTTAGTTTCCAGAGCACAGGGTTTGAGCCACTGCCAGAATGTGGCCCCTGAGGACCCAAGTTCAGAGCCACGTGCAGCCACAAGACCCACTCTCCCGCCATGCCTCCGGGCGCTCCCCATCTCCACACCGGCTTTACTTTGTTCCAGCAACAGTTACCAGCTGTTTAAAACCACAAAACAAAGTCAAAAACCTCACTGCACATTCTTCCAGGGGATTAAGTCATTCGGACTGGACAGAATCATTGACATTTGGATCCTTCTCCAGCCGGAGGAAGAGCGGAGGAAGCGTGAGTGGGGCCTGGTGGGAGAGGGCGGAAGGTCAGCTGTCACAGCTCCCCGTGGGCAGCGTCACCCACCACCTCCCTGTGGGGCGACACTCAGGTCCCTGGGGGGTGGACGAGGGGCTCCTGGTTGGGGGGCGCAGTCTCAGGTCACTGCTGCTGACGCTGGCCGTGTCCCCGCAGAGAACCTCATCATCAAGGACCGATTCATCCGCCGGTGGCTGCACAAGGAGGGCTTTGGCGGCCTCAAGCGCTACGTGACGGCAGCTGAGGACAAGGAGCTGGAAGCAAAGATCGCAGTGGTGGAGAAGTACAACGTCCGGATTCCCGAGCTGGTGGCCAGGATCGAGAAGTGCCACATTGAGGACCGGGACTTTGCAGGTGTGCGGGCACAGGGGAACTGGGGCTCCAGACGCGGCAGGATTGCCCACTGCCCCCGTCGCCGGGTGCTGGCACTGTCTCCTGCCCGGTCTCCTCTGCAGTCTCCTCGGCCCGCTCAGCCCCGGCCTCTCTTCCCCGCTCACCGCGGCCTGTTTCCTCGCAGAGTACATTCTGGGCACCGTGCACAAAGCCAAGGGCCTGGAGTTCGACACGGTGCACGTTCTGGACGACTTTGTGAAGGTGCCATGTGCCAGGCACAACCTGGCACAGCTGCCGCACTTCCGAGTGGGTAAGGAGATGGCAGCCACCGCCACCGCCCTCCCCGGGCAGTGCTGGGAGCCGTCAGCCGGCGCCCTCCCGCCCGCGCGCTCCTCCCGGGGTCAGTTACTGACGAGGTTGGAGCTTCCGAAAGGATGACGCTGTGGCCGTCACTCTGCTGTTCTGCACGTTAGAGTTGCAGAGTGAAACCACAGACGTGTCGGCAAACACCGGCTCAGAGTGGTGGGCTCAGATGTATGGCTGCAGCCCGGGGTGTCTCTCCACTGGAGGAGGCTGTGGGGTGGGGGGTGGCCCCGGGGGACCTTTTTCTGGGGGGAACGCTTCCTTCCCTGAGGCCCACCTACACGGCCCCCCGCCACACCCCAGGGCTTCCTGGTATGGGACACCCCACCCACACAAGCCCTCACCCCAGCCATTTCATGCCAGGGGTCCTGAGTGAGGGCAGGAGGTGGCAGGCAGGCGGGATAAGAGCGGGCACCCGCAGGGGCCTGTTGTTCCCTGGTCGTCCCCTCGGCGCCCACCCTCGTGCCCCCACGGGGAAGGCTTGTGGGAAGCTGTGGAAGCCCGTGCCCGGTGGGGCAGCTGTGCCGTGGCTCTCGCCCTCTCTCCCCCGCCAGAGTCGTTTTCTGAAGACGAGTGGAATCTCCTATACGTGGCGGTGACGCGTGCCAAGAAGCGTCTCATTATGACCAAATCCTTGGAGAACATCTTGACCTTGGCCGGGGTAAGAGAAGCCGGGAGTGCTCGTACAGGCGGAGCCGGGCGGCAATCGGGGGCTGGGACAGACACTGGCCCGCACGGGGGCAGATGCGGCTCCTCTGGCGCCTCCCCTCGTTCGCCTTCCGGGGACCTTGGGGGCATCGGCGGTGTGTGTTCATGGGTTTCCGCTGGATCTGGGCACCTCGGGAAGGACGGCTTGAGCAGGCCTTGACCTCTGCTCCTTCCCATCGCCTCATCCCTTCGAATCATTGGACTCCGCTGTGTCCACTTCCCGTGACCCTGGGCCATGCAGCCCGTCCCCACGCCGTGAGACCTCAGTGTCCTCCTCCCGCCCCCTGGATCCGTCCTCCGGTTGCACGTGGCCCGGAGCTGGGGGTATTCCCTGGGCCCATCACCCGCCCCTGGGAGTTAGTCACTGATGGGCCTGCGGGTCTGTGGCTTCCGGGTGGGCCCCAGGAGTGGGGTCCTGGGTCTCGTGGTATTTCCTCATTTTCCGCAAGGCTCCCTCCAGTGTGTGCGGTTCCCGCCCCCGTGCCCTCCCGCCCTCCCGCCCTCGGCCCTTGTCCGCGCTGTCGGCCTCTCCCGGGTGAGGGAAGGTGCCCGCGGGTCCATTTGCGTCTCCTGATTGGCAGGGTGCCGGGGCCGCCCCGTGCGCGTGCCCGTCCCCAGCCTTCCTGAGCAAGTGTCCGCTAAGGGCCTCGGCCACCGCTTGGACCTTCTGTTTGGGGCCACCCCCACCTGTGCTGGGGGGTCACTCCTGGCAGTGCCCCGGGGACCGTGCTGTGCCAGGCCCGGACCCAGGCTCACACACCGAGCCGAGGGCGCTGCCATGGAACCCATGAGTGTTCTCCAACAGAAAACCCTCATGTGGACGTTTATGAATTGCTGCTGCTCTTTCCTGCGCCTGCAGGCAGATTCCCCAGACGCTTCTCTGAGCTGTGATGGGAGACTTGTCTTCCACCTCGCGTGGGAGGGTTTCGGGGCTACAGTGCAGGTCCTGGGTGTGTCCTTAGGGCTATAGGAGCGAGTCTGGGTATCCTCAGGGCTGTAGGGGCGAGTCTGGTGTCCTCAGGGCTGTAGGGGCGAGTCTGGTGTCCTCAGGGCTGTAGGGGCGAGTCTGGTGTCCTCAGGGCTGTAGGGGCGAGTCTGGTGTCCTCAGGGCTGTAGGGGCGAGTCTGGTGTCCTCAGGGCTGTAGGGGCGAGTCTGGTGTCCTCAGGGCTGTAGGGGCGAGTCTGGTGTCCTCAGGGCTGTAGGGCGAGTCTGGGTGTCCTCAGGGCTGTAGGGGTGAGTCTGGGTGTCTTCAGGGCTGTAGGGGTGAGTCTAGGTGTCCTGAGGGCTGTAGGGGCGAGTCTGGTGTCCTGAGGGCTGTAGGGGCGAGTCTGGTGTCCTGAGGGCTGTAGGGGCGAGTCTGGTGTCCTGAGGGCTGTAGGGGCGAGTCTGGTGTCCTCAGGGCTGTAGGGGCGAGTCTGGTGTCCTCAGGGCTGTAGGGGCGAGTCTGGTGTCCTCAGGGCTGTAGGGCGAGTCTGGGTGTCCTCAGGGCTGTAGGGGCGAGTCTGGGTGTCTTCAGGGCTGTAGGGGTGAGTCTGGTGTCCTGAGGGCTGTAGGGGCGAGTCTGGTGTCCTCAGGGCTGTAGGGGCGAGTCTGGTGTCCTCAGGGCTGTAGGGGCGAGTCTGGTGTCCTCAGGGCTGTAGGGCGAGTCTGGGTGTCCTCGGGGCTGTAGGGAGGGGTGAGTCTGGGTGTCCTCAGGGCTGTAGTGTAGTGGGATTGCTTGGAGCACATAGACTAGAGACTAGAGACCAGCGTGGGACAATGAACTTTGTATGACCTGCACTGGGGGCTTGGGAGAGTCCTGTGCAGAGGGCCTCTTGAAAGAGGGGCCTTGAAGGTAAAACCTACCAGCAAGATAGGCAGGACACATCCTGCACGTACATACTTCTCGTGCTCTAAGTAACCTTGGGAATAATCTGACTTGGTATTTCTTAATGAGAACATCCTGAGACAAACACAAAATATGTCTAACTCATGAGAACATCTTTTGACTTGGCTACGTGCCTGGGCCAAGGTATGTTAAGAATATAAAAACTGCTTGCTTGAGAATAAACCTGGCCTTCAGCCTCGATAGCTGCTGGTCAATGCTTCATCTCTGAGTCAGTGGTCTTCATGCGGAGCTGGACTCCGGCACTGTAGGGCGAGTCTGGGTGTCCTCAGGGCTGTAGGGGCGAGTCTGGTGTCCTCAGGGCTGTAGGGGCGAGTCTGGTGTCCTCAGGGCTGTAGGGAGGGGTGAGTCTGGGTGTCCTGGGGCTGTAGGGAGGGGTGAGTCTGGGTGTCCTCGGGGCTGTAGGGAGGGGTGAGTCTGGGTGTCCTGGGGCTGTAGGGATGGCTGAGTCTGGGTGTCCTGGGGCTGTAGGGAGGGGTGAGTCTGGGTGTCCTCAGGGCTGTAGGGGTGAGTCTGAGTGTCCTCGGGGCTGTAGGGAGGGGTGAGTCTGATGTCCTTGGGGCTGTAGGGAGGGGTGAGTCTGGTGTCCTGAGGGCTGTAGGGGTGAGTCTGGTGTCCTCAGGGCTGTAGGGGCGAGTCTGGTGTCCTCAGGGCTGTAGGGGTGAGTCTGGTGTCCTCAGGGCTGTAGGGGCGAGTCTGGTGTCCTCAGGGCTGTAGGGGCGAGTCTGGTGTCCTCAGGGCTGTAGGGAGGGGTGAGTCTGGGTGTCCTGGGGCTGTAGGGGTGAGTCTGGGTGTCCTCGGGGCTGTAGGGAGGGGTGAGTCTGGGTGTCCTGGGGCTGTAGGGAGGGGTGAGTCTGGGTGTCCTGGGGCTGTAGGGAGGGGTGAGTCTGGGTGTCCTCAGGGCTGTAGGGGTGAGTCTGGGTGTCCTCGGGGCTGTAGGGAGGGGTGAGTCTGATGTCCTTGGGGCTGTAGGGAGGGGTGAGTCTGGTGTCCTCAGGTCTGTAGGGGTGAGTCTGGGTGTCCTCAGGGCTGTAGGGGTGAGTCTGGGTGTCCTCGGGGCTGTAGGGGCGAGTCTGGGGCTGTAGGGAGAGGTGAGTCTGGGTGTCCTGGGGCTGTAGGGAGGGGTGAGTCTGGGTGTCCTCGGGGCTGTAGGGAGGGGTGAGTCTGGGTGTCCTCGGGGCTGTAGGGAGGGGTGAGTCTGGGTGTCCTGGGGCTGTAGGGAGGGGTGAGTCTGGGTGTCCTCAGGGCTGTAGGGGTGAGTCTGGGTGTCCTCGGGGCTGTAGAGAGGGGTGAGTCTGATGTCCTTGGGGCTGTAGGGAGGGGTGAGTCTGGTGTCCTCAGGGCTGTAGGGGTGAGTCTGGGTGTCCTCAGGGCTGTAGGGGTGAGTCTGGGTGTCCTCAGGGCTGTAGGGGTGAGTCTGGGTGTCCTCGGGGCTGTAGGGGCGAGTCTGGGGCTGTAGGGAGGGGTGAGTCTGGGTGTCCTGGGGCTGTAGGGAGGGGTGAGTCTGGGTGTCCTCGGGGCTGTAGGGAGGGGTGAGTCTGGGTGTCCTGGGGCTGTAGGGAGGGGTGAGTCTGGTGTCCTCGGGGCTGTAGGGAGGGGTGAGTCTGGGTGTCCTGGGGCTGTAGGGAGGGGTGAGTCTGGTGTCCTCGGGGCTGTAGGGAGGGGTGAGTCTGGGTGTCCGCGGGGCTATATGAGATATCTGTCCAAGGTGTGTTTCTGCTCAGGGATGCAGCGTCTCCAGCTGAGCTGTGGCCAGAGTGGGGGTGCAGGGGGATGGTGGGTGGGCTGCTGGGAAATGGGAGAGTCCCGCTGCTCGACTGCCCCGAGGCCTGGCCGGGTGCCGGGTGCGTCCATCCCCCAGCCAGGCCTGCTTGCCCGCGGGCACGTTTGGGATCTTCACCTGGGTGTGTCCCCGAGTGGGGCCTGGCCTCCTTCGGGGGCTGCACCCTTCTGCCCCGTCACAGACCCGTCACAGCGGGCGCTGGCGTGGCCTGGCTCTCATGGGCCTCCCGCTTGTGCTCAGGAGTACATGCTGCAGGCGGAGCTGACCAGCAACGTCCTGAAGACGGGCGTGGTCCGGTGCTGCGTGGGCCCCTGCAACAACGCCATCCCCGTGGACACCGCGCTCACCATGCGAAAGCCGCCCATCACCTACGTAGGTGCCCGGGCAGCTGGGGCCGGGGTCGGGCGGCCAGTGGGCAGCGTCGGCTTCCGGCTCCTCCTGCCCTGGGGCTGGGGGTGGCGTGGGCCCTAGATGGCCACCGCGGGACCTCGGCCCCTGCTTACGTCTCCCTGCCCCACCCCCATGCTCATGTCCCCGTGCCCCCTCCCCCCTCCCCGTGCTCACGTCCCCCTCCCTGCCGCAGAGCAACCGGAAGGAGAACAAGGGCGGGCACCTGTGCCACTCGTGTGCGGAGCAGCGCATCGGGCCGCTGGTCTTCCTCGCCGCCTCGCCTGAGCAGGTGCGCGCCATGGAGCGGACCGAGGAGCACGTCGCGCTGCCCCGGCACGAGGCTCTGCTCTTCCTGGTCTTCTGAGCGCCCAGCTGCCGGGCGCCCGGCGCACCTACCGCGCGGGGCTGGGCCGCCCCCGCCCCGAGTCCTCCTCGCGCAGGGGGATGTTCTTTTGATAGAAAATACAAACCTTTTATGTATTTAAACTTTTATTACCAGATTTCGATTAAACGGGCATTGTAGCACTGGCAGACCATGTGTGACCCGTGGCCTTGGGCCCCCATGCCGGGACGTCCTCTCGGGACAGGAGACCTGGGATCACGGCCTCCTCACAGCGCGGTGGCCCGGCTTGCTGTTCCAGCGCAGACACGTGAGGGACAGGGCCAGGTGGCAGCGTGTGGCCCCAGAGTCCCAGACTCGCCTGGGAGCTGCGTCTCAGCGCACCTGGACCCACGTCCACCTCCTGCCTCAGCCTTCCCGGACGCGGCTGGCAGAGGCGGGCGGGCACAGCCTTGGCCCACCCGGGGGCCGTCAGGGTCCGTGGGTCCAGCGGGCACTGTGGAGTGGCAGGTGCCCGCGGGTCACTGTGGGCAGCTCCTCGCTGAGCCTGGCCTCGCCTGAGGCCGCTGTGGGGTGGCCCCGAGGGAGCGTGAGAAGCAGACGGTGGACGCCATTCGTAGACCCCGCGGGTGGGCCTCTGGCGCCTTGCGTGGAAACACGTTTCATTTTGCTGCCTCTGGGGGCCGGGCTAGGGCGGGCGGCTCCCAGGCTCCTCTTCTGCTCCGTGGAGTGGCCCCGTCATGGGCAGCTCCTCTGGACTCTCTGTTGCAACAGTCCGGGGCCCGGACCCCCGCCTGTGGGCAGAGAAGTCACAGCAGTGCCGGGCCCGCACGAGGCCCGGCCTAGCAGGCAGTGGCCTGCGGGGGAGGGAGGTTGTAGGTCTCACGAGAGCTTCCAGCACCAGCCTGGGTCACGGCTGGGGTGGCCGTGGAGCACCCTTGGCCAGGAGGACAGCTGAGCCAGGAGCCGGAGTGGGGCTGTGGCAGGGAGGAAGCACCTAGAAGCTTCTGGAAGCTCCTAGAAGGCCGGAAGACAGCTCTTCCCAATAAGCAGCTTGGGACGGGTCAGGGCCCGGAGCACCGAGGCCCCAAGCAGGCTCCCCACAGCTCCCTGTACGGGGCCACACCCAGCAGGTCCCGGGTTGAACCGGGCCAGCGCCCCTCCCTGGACTCTGGCTCTGGGCCCAGAGTGCTTTGCTGGCAGGAAGGCCGAGGCCCACTGCAGGGGTCTTGCCTCGGTGGCTGCGCCAGGGCAGGGCTGAGGCCACCCAGCTGGTGACAGACGGGGGAGAAGCACCCCTCCCCGGGACGGGCTCCTGGCCACTCACCTCCGCCACCAGCACAGGGCACACAGCAGCCCCAGTCCGCAGAGCACGAGGAAGGGAGCAGCGGCCGACAGCAGCCCTGGGGGGAGAGGTGGCTGCGGCAGGTGCCCGGCGACCCCTCCACGCTGCCGCCCCTGGTTTATGCCTCCCGAGTGAGTGCGAGAGCCAGGCCGGGGGAGGGAGGCAGAGGCCAGGGCCTCCCCTCAGTGTCCTCCAGCCGGGCCTTGGAGACCGGCCTGCCCCCTGCCCCCTTAACCCTGTCCACTGCAGCCCCTTTGGGCCTGGCGAGAGGGGCCACGTACGCAGACCGGTCTCTGGTGGAGGTGGGACTCTGCGACCGACTCCAGTCGGCCCCTCGGTCCTGTGACACTCCCTGCTGCCGTCACCCATCCTCCGCCAAGGAGAGCCAGACAGCCGGGACCCCAGACCCTGCACCCGGCCGGCAGCAGAGGGACGAGGAGTGCGGCCCCGTGACCCTAAATTCCCTTGGGGGAATTTATCCCAAGCAAGCAGGATGCACCAGGCGTGCCCCTAGAACACACAAGGCCGATGACCTGTTACACGGGACAACACTGGCCGAGAGGGACGTGCAGGGGTGGTCTGGCAGGGCCACCTCGGCTAGGGACCCTCCTGTCCACCTGGCGGGTGGGGGGTGACTTTGTTTTCATTTTAGTCATAAGTTTTGGGGGGGCGGTCACTCTTGTTTGTGCTCAGTGACCCCAGGGGTGCACGCAGCAGTGCTTGTGGGGACTCTCTCCAGATGTCACGGACCCCCTTCCCACCCAGTCAGGGGCACTCTGCAGGGACCCTGCTGAGGAGGAAACGGGGCCGCTCCTGCCCACGGGAGTGGGGGCAGAGTTGGGCTTCTGGGTTGTTGAAGATGGACATCTCTGAGAGTGCGGGGCTGCAGGACGGTGTGGGGCCAGTACCCCCCACCCCACGCCGGGCCTGGCACACAGGAATACTTACTGTTGACACGGGTGGCATCGTACCTGGGCACATCTGCAGAGAAGAAACCACAGTTGGGTCACGGCAAGGGCCTTAAGTACTCGTTCTAGAGGGAGCAGGAGGGGCCCGGGGTCCTGCCCCCTCCACCGCGGCCCCCATCTTCTCAGGCCAGCGAGACTGGGCTGTCGGCCACACTCGCGGTGGCCAAAGCAGGCAGGCTGGGTCCCAGGCCCTGTGCGCCCCTGGCCCCGACACCGGGCAGTGAGAGGGAGGACGCATCCTGCAGCAGTGGGCCTGGCCACTGCCGAGCTGGCCACGACTCCCCTCCGGCCAGCAGCAGTACGTGGGGCAGGTTGCCGGGGCTGCACTGCCCAGCCCAGCCTCCTCCCCACACTGACCTGCCGGAGGGCAGGGCGCCTGCTCGACCCCCGCCCCCGCAGGCTCCGCAGACCGGGCTGGTCACTAGCACAGGAGCCCCACTGCCGTCGCCTCGGGAAGGGCAGGAGGCATCTCCGGCAGCGAAGACACGAGGGTTCTGGTGCTCAGGCCTGCCCGAGGCCGAGCTCACGCGCCTGCCTATGTCCCTGTCCCCAGGACAGTCTCCCGGCAAGGCCTGTGTGCTCGGCACTCACGGCAGAGGCCAGTCCACGGCGCTGGCAGGCCCAGGTGTGCTCACCGGGGACCAGAACACGAGGCCAGAGCACCAGTTGCCAGAGATGCGAACGGTAGTTCTGGACGGGCCACTCGAACCTCTGACATCAGGGGAGCTGGCGGCCGGGTCTGGCCTGGCCTGGGGGTGGGCTGAGGTGCCTGGCTGGCCTCTTCCCGGAGCACAGCCCTCAGGCACCTTCGGCCCTGCTCCTGGGCTCCTTCCCTGCCCTGCGGGACACGGATCTCGGGACCCTGCTTGCTGCCAATAGTGCCTCGCGTGGCCCAGACTAGGTGGTGGCCCTCAGTGCTCCCCAGCCGGGACCAGAGGTCACGGGAAGGGCCAGGCGGGGGTGGGCGCCTCGGGCTGACGCTCAGGGTGGCCCTGGGTCCAGATCCTCAGGGCTCCTGGCGGGGGCTGCTGGCGTGAGCGGAGACTGGGGCCGCAGCTCAGCTCAGTTTGAGTGGCGTGTCCGCGGGCTTGCGGGGAAACGGCTCACTGAGGACTCCACGTTTCAGCGAGAAAGTGTTTGTCGGGGCCAGAGGGGACCCACGTTCGATCCCCGGCATCCCGTGTCACACGGTCCTGAGCACCGCCAGGAGGGCTCTGGCACAGCTGGGTATGGCCCAAGCAAAAAACAGGTTTTGTATTTATTTGATTTAAAAAAAATTTTTTTCAGTGCTGGGAATTTCCAGGACTTTCTACATGCCGAGCAGGTAACTAACTGGGCCACGCTCTGGCCCAAGGACCATTCTCTGGGCGCCCTCGGTGTCTCCCCAGTGACTCCAGAGGTCAGTTCCTCTGGGCTGGCACCCTGACTCGCTTTATCAGTGGACTGGCCCGTTTTGGGGGCTCCAGGACCAATCTGCCACTGAGGCGCCCTGGAGGTGGGGCAGCCCCCTTTGGGAGCTGGGAAGGACGGTCACGATGACCACCGATGGACAGGGCGGGACCTTCTTTGCAGCACATGGCCACTCCCGGGGGCAGGCCGGAAGCTGTGCCGCCTGGGTGCCGACCACGGCACTGGCCACGCCTCTGCCTGCAGGAAGGCCAGCCCTGTCCATCCCTTCTCTGGGCTTCACCTACCTTTCCCGGGGGGGGAGGGGCTCTGCGGCTCGGTGGTCACCGCAGCCGGTGCTGCCGTGGAGGTGGAGGGCGGCTGGCGCGGAGCCAGGGAGGGGTCGCCTAGAGAGAGGAGAACCGCAGCACTGGGGGGTGACTGCCGGTGGTCTCAGCGAGGGGGAGTCGTGTCCGTTCCCAGGGACTGGGCAGTGTGGACTGCGCCTGTCCCCGCCCCGCCCAGCTCAGCCCCTGCTCAGGCTTCCAGGTGGGAAGCCCAGACCCCAAACTACGTCCTCATGCTCTGAGCCCCACTCTGGCAGCCTCCATCCAAAGCACCGGATTCTGAAAGAAGGTCGGGGTTGAAGTGCGGAGCACTGAGGAGGCTCTTGCCTTGCACATGACCGACCCCGTTCACTCCCCGACACCACTTATGGCTCCCTGAGCACCTTTGGGTGTTGCCCCGAGACAGAGCAGGTCTGATTCTCCTTTCCTGAAAACAGCCTGTCACCTGCTCCCCTGCGGGGGGGCGCAGGGCAATCCTAGGAGGAAGCCCAGAGCCTGCCCAGGACACGCCTGGCCCTGGAGAAGGGGCTCAGCTCTTGGGAATGCCACTGCCCCCCCGGCCGGTGGCTTCCTCCCCCTCACGACTGTGGACAGTTACCGGGGCCAGGGCAGGGCTAAAGGATGGAGCCCGGCTCTGCAGCAGGGGTCACGGCCTCTGTCCCTGCCGTTGCGTGCCCGGTCCCCAGCTCCCCCCTGAACACAGCAAAGAGGGACCCCTTTCAAGTCAGAAGAGCCCCAGCACCACCAGGGGTAGCGCTGAAAACAAACAAAAAAGTGATTGTGGTGAGTCCACACAGCCGAGGGCTGGAGAGGAGGGGAAGCTCCCCGCGGACAGCCCTCGGGACAGCAGGACGCTGGGGACACCAGCTCGCGTGGCCACTTCCTGTAGAGAGTCGAGCTTGTGACTCCTGCCCACCGAGTCTGCAGGACAGTGCTGCATCAGGCCCTCGCCCGGTCCGGTGGGATCCACACACGGAGCTGGGGGCTCGGGTCACTCCGCCCCCTCCGGTCTCCCCAGGAGCCGCCCGGGAGCACACAGGCGTGCTCAGCCACACGGCTGCCCTCGGCCCTCAGCGCCAGTGGGGCCACTTACGGATACACTGGAGCGTGGGCCTGGTCCAGCGGGCGGTGCCCGTGGTCTCGTTGTACACGCACTCAGTCAGGCTGGACGTCCCGGCTCTGCGCTTGAAGCCCGAGTAACACGCGTACCTCTCCCTGGAGCCCTGGCGGTGACTCCGGACCCGGATGTCCGCGTGTTCAATGGCAGTGGGCGGGGGGCAGGTGACACCTGGAGTGGACACGATGGTGAACAGGCAGCCAACAGCTGTGCTCTGTTTGGGGGTCACTCTGGGTGGTACTGCGGGGCTCCCCCAGCCGTCTCCCCAGCCAGGTCAGCGGTTGGCCCCACACTCACCCACAGCCCCCGGGCTGCCCACTGCTCTCCGCGGGAAGGGGCTGTGCCCAGGGGGAAGCGAACTGCAGGATGCCCCCCCCATTTTGAGGGCACTGTCTGCGGGCTGGCCCTGGGCATCTCACCCATGCAGGAATGTCACTTCCATGTGGAAGCGGTGCTAAAGTGAGCCTGGCCCCGTGCAGCCCCGGGAGGGGAAGGGTCTTGTCCCTCGGCCTTTTCCCCTTTGCGGCGGCATGGCGACCCCCACCTTTCAGTGCCAAGTGGACAGAGAGGTAGGAGCTTGCAGCGACGGGGCGCTCGGGGAATCTCGCGATTGGGGGGATGCAGAACCGGCCCTGCTTCCCGCCCAAACGGGACCCTGAGCGGCCGCCCACGTACAGCTCCTCCGCTCCTGAACGGCCATGATCCCAGAGGCACACAAACCAATCTCGGAACGCAGCGGCTGCTGGCAGAAATACCTCTGGACTTAATTACTAAAATACCAGAATTCGGGGGCTGGAGCAATAGCACAGCGGGTAGGGCGTTTGCCTTGCATTCGGCTGACCCAGGTTCGATTCCCAGCATCCCATATGGTCCCCCAGCACTGCCAGGAGTGATTCCTGAGTGCAGAGCCAGGAGTAACCCCTGTGCACTGCTGTGTGTGACCCAAAAAGCAAAAAATAAAATAAAATAAAATACCAGAATTCCAAAACCGTGTGGCTGCTGTTGCGGCCGTGCGACATCATGTGCTCTTCATTACCAGCAATAGAAAACAAATGATCTAATGATGCCTTTTCAGCAGGTCTGATTGTTGGGGGAAATTTCAAATAATAATAGTGGGTTTTCTTTCGAAAATTGAATGTAGTCAAAGTAAAGAGAGAGTCAAGTGAAAATCATCTGCCACACAGGCAGGGTGGGGGGTGGGGAGGTGTACTGGGTTCTCGGTGGTGGAACATGTGCACTGGTGAAGGGATGGGTGTTTGATTATTGTATGACTGAGACTCAAACCTGAAAGCTTTGTAACTGTTCTCACGGTGATCCAATTAAAAAAAAAAAAAAAGTGAGACCAGGAGGCGTCAGGCCTTTTCCTACGAGCTACAACAACTGAGAGACAGAGCTTTGGCTTTCTCACCAGGCGAACAGGGGTGCAGTGTGGAAATGGGGAGGCGCCCCCAGTCCCAGCCAGAAGCCTTCCTGGGACGGTCAAACCGAGTCTGTACAGGGATTCTCCCCAGAAGGTGAGCAAGTGCCTTCACCCCTGCACGCTTCCTCCTGCCTGCGGCTGCCAGTGGTTTGGAGAGGACCAGTCGCAGTGGGCAGATCACGGAAAGGCATGAGGGAGCCTCTCCAAGGCCCCCGCAAACAGCGTGCGGGACCACCTCTGCACCTCAGGGCGGTGAATCACTTGCTCTCTGTGACTTGCAGTCTCAAGTGAGTCCCCTGGCCCAGAGGCCTGCGCAGAGTTCAAAGTCAGTCCCAGGAGCCACCAGCCTTTCCTTCCCCCGCTTCAGAGCCCGCGCCATGCTGGAAAGGGGCCCACAGGGACGTGACCCCCGCCCACACGGAGCCCACTAGCCCACAGCAGTCCTGGCACCCTCTCCCGCCAGACGGCTGTGCAGACACCTGTCCCCAGGCCGTTGACCCTAACACGTCCACTCTCTTCTTGAAGACTGACCATTGCGCCTCCCAGTGCGAATTCACCGCAGCCTTAGTCCTTAGGTCCTGACTGTGGCCTGTGGTGGGGGAGCTGAGGACAGGAGAGAGAAATCCTGGCATGCTGGAAGGCCCATGAGGAGGTGTGCCCAGGCCTCTCACTACCCACTGGGCTGCACTCCCCTTCGTCCCGCACTGCCCCCACAGCTCACCTGGCTGCTCAGGGCCCAGCTCCCCACTCCATTCCCTCCGGAGGCCCCCACAGACCTTGGAAACAAGTGGGTATGTTTGTAAGCGGCCAGCCAGGCGTGCTCGGGGCCACTCCCCGCTCTGGCCGCGTGTTGCACCACACCAGAGCTGGTCCTCTGACACGCAAGGACGGGGCTCTTGGGCTTTTCTCCCTGGCCTCAAATCTTGTGTTTTGTCTATTTAGATTTGTATCTTTTTTGGGTGGGCTGGTGCAGAGAGACACACGTGGCAATCCTCAGGAGGCCACACGTGCTCCAGGCCTCAGGGCCATCTCCCCAGTCCTGCCAACTGACCGTTTGCCATCAGTGTCTGAACAAAGTGATAACAGCTCAATAAAACTGGTTTTCAATACAAAATAAAATATTTCGGTAAAGCGAATATTTCAGGAGTTCTGAAAGTTGGTTTAGACATGTTGATGACATGAACCAGAGCGACGGATGTACAGCGGGTAGGGCGCTTCTCCGGCCCACAGCCGGCCCGGGTGTGACCCCCAGCACCACATACACTCCCACAAGCCCACCAGTGTGATCCCCGAGCACAGATCGGGGGTGAGACCGAGCATTGCCGGTGTGGCCCCTCCCCCACCCCCAAAGGCACAAAAGCGTCCTGTAGGTAACTCCAATTCACGGAACGAGAGCCTGGGTGGCACGTGAGCCCTGGGCACGCTGGGCAGCGTTAGTAAGCCACACACTGGGGCCCACGCCCTGCCACAGGCGGGAGTGACGCGGCGCTGGAGGTCCGTGTTCCCTCCAGAAAGCGGGCAGAGATGGAGCCCGAGATGTGACGCGGCATGCTCCGGAAGGGGAGGCCTGGCACTGGCTGCCTGGTACCAAACCAAACATGCCCCTGGCACCCTGGGCCAGCTCTGTGCCCAGAGAGGCGACACCCTGTGGGTGCAAGCACGTGTGCAGCTGTGCAGGGGCATGGGGGCCACGGGCACAAGGAGGGGGCTGGGGCTCACCTGTGAGGACTCATCACCTGGCGCCCGGCACTACCACTTGGAGACAAAGAAACCAGGAAGCGAGGATCCTATGGACCCCCTGGTGCAAAGCTCCCACCTGCAGCCCAGTGGGCGGGGCGCAGAGGCAGCGAGCAGAGCCAGGCCTTCCTGCCCAGGGATGGTCACTAGTGAGCGCCTGGGAAGTCAGCTTCCCTGGACAATGGTACCCTAGTCACATTGTCGCCTACAGCAGCCCACAGAGCACTGGAGACCGAGCCCTGGGTCACGCTGCCCCTGGCCCCGCCCTTGAGAGCCAGCTGGACAGCCGCAGGCGGGGCTGGAGGGATTGGGCCTTTCACTTTCACCTTGGGAGGCGCCCCGGCCCCCGCCCCATCCTCCGCTCCCGACAGGGCGGATGCCCCTGCTGGGGCCCCCTGCACCAGCGCATTTCGGTGGGAGGTTTGCGGCATCGCGCCCGCCCCCACCGGAATCCCTGATAGCCCAGAGACGGAGACGCATCGCTGAGGCGGACGGAGGCCGCGTCCTCTCTCCACGGGCGCACGCCTGACCGTTTCTCTCCGGGGTGGACGCGCTAGACACCAAGTCCTGTCCCCAACCTCATCCCGTGCCCGGGAGGGGCGCGGGCTCGCCCGCCCCGCCCCGTCTCTCCGCTTTGCAGGTGTGCAACCCGCCCCAGCGCCGCGCGCCCTCCAGCCCCGCGCGCCCCCCTCGGGGCGTCCCCGACTGCCCCGCGCCCTCCAGCCCCGCGCGCCCCCCTCGGGGCGTCCCCGACTGCCCCGCGCCCTCCAGCCCCGCGCGCCCCCCTCGGTGCGTCC
The DNA here is from genome assembly GCF_027595985.1 of Sorex araneus. Classification (NCBI taxonomy): domain Eukaryota; kingdom Metazoa; phylum Chordata; class Mammalia; order Eulipotyphla; family Soricidae; genus Sorex; species Sorex araneus. The sequence goes on along the minus strand of NC_073310.1, from coordinate 68,250,135 downwards.
CCGACTGCCCCGCGCGGAGGCTCCCCTCGGTGCGTTCCCCGACTGCCCACACGCCCACCAGCTCCACGCGCTCCCCTCTGTGCGTTCCCAGATGGTGCCCCACGCCCCCTCCAGCCCCGCGCGCCCCCCTCGGGGCGTCCCCGACTGCCCCGCGCCCTCCAGCCCCGCGCGCTCCTCTCTGTGTGTCCCCAGGCGGCGCTCTCGTCTCCTGCCCGTCGCCGTGAAGCGCGCCCCGAGCCCGTGGTGGCGGCTCCTACCCGGCGCCGCCGGCGGGAGCAGCAGCAGCAGCAGCAGCAGCGGCGGCGGCAGCAGCAGCAGCGGCAGCGACAGCCCGCGACGCGCGTCCACCCGGAGCCCCGCGGGGCCCATGGCCCGCCTGGGACGCGCCCGCCGGGCCCTGCGCGCGGGGACTCAGGCCGGGGAGTGGCGGGCGCGGCGCGGCCTCGCCGGTCGCCTTCGCCTTCGCTTTCGCTTTTGCTTTAGCCCCCGAGCAGCGGGGACGGCCCGTGACTCAGCGCCCCTGCCGGGGCCCCTAGCCCCTGCCCTCCCGGGCCCTCCGACCCGGACCCCGGGAGGCCCCGCCGTGGGCGGCGCCGCCTGCACCTTTCCAAGAACCGAGCAGCCCCGAGTCAGTCCTGGGGCTTCTCCCCGCGCCTTGTTCCTAGTCGGAGGAGGGGTAGCAGAAGGGACCCCTTCCCCTCCCCAGCTAGCCCCTGTGGCTGTGTCCATCCTTCTTCCTGGGGCTCTCGCTTGAAAGGGGGCGCAAAATCCGGGATGTGGGAGGGAAACGGGAGCTGCCCCTGGGGAGAGGGACCTCTGACCCACACCTGAGTGTCCCCCCTTCTCAACACAGGGACGTCCGGCCAGCTGGTGCTGTTTGAGACAGACCTGGGCTTGTCTCAGCGGCCTTCCTCCAGGGATGATGGCTATTGGGTCAGTCGCCCTGGTGCCCTGCAGCCGGTCAGCCCAAATCAACAGTCTGTCCTGTGTCCTGGTAAAAATTCCAGTTCCCGGAAGCTTTCCTAGCCGTTGCCCCCACCCACCCTTCTTTCGGCAGCGTCTCTGAGCAGCAGACGGTTCAGCTCGGCCCTCCAGCCCTGCTCTCGCGGGTGTGACCCAGTCCTTCCAGGCTCCCGCTGAGTCCAGGTGGACAGCAAGGCCCTCTGGGAACTGGGCTAGAGCTCCAGTTCCTTCTGGCAGGGTGCCAGGCAGGGAGACAGCGGGGAGTGACCCACGCCTGGCGGTGCCAGCAGCTGTCCCATCTGTCCCTACAGGCACTCCCCTGAGGTACCCACACGGGGTGGGGGGTGCTGCCCGAGGGCAGGTGGCCTGGCCTGCACTCAGCTGCGGTACCAGGACACAGACAGGGCGACTTGCTTGCCTTCTCCAGCTGCCGCCCACGTTCCTGGCACATTCCTATACTTGTCCACCGTACTGTTTGGTTTGTCTGATTTGGGGCCACCCCCAGTCGTGCTCAGGGGTCACCCTGACTCCATTCTCAGGGATCACTTCTGATGGCATTCAGGGGGCCATATGGGATGCTGGGAATCAAACCCTGGTCAGCCATGTGCAAGGCAAGCGCCCTGCCCACTGCCCATCACTCCAGCCCCAAGGACTTGTCCCCTTTGAAGGCTCTTGGCGGTGTGCCGCGGCCACACGGGCCATCTCCTAAGGTCCCCTCACTGACCAGCCATGGGAGTTGCAGACGGAATCCCCATCACCTTGTCAGGGGCGAGGGAGCGGCTCGGGGAGTTTCCACATGGATGTGTCCGAGGGGGTGAGGAGGCAGCATCCTTCTGCCAAGCCCAGCTGGCAGAGAGCCAGTTGCAAGGATGGACTCAGTGAAGAACGTCTCCAGTCGCTCAGTTTCAGTTTCCAGACGCTTCCTGCAAAACTCTCTGTGAAAATATACGGAGGCCACGGTAGCATCGTTCCCGACATATCTGGGGCCCACGTTCGAGCCTCAGAACAGCCCACTGCAGCCCAGGTGCCCCTGTGGGCCCACCCGCGTCACCACATGTGTGTGGGCACAGTGGTCAAGGGCCCTCCCCCAGGTGGGCACCGTGTACAGGGCGCCACCCTGTCACCCTGCCCAGAGGGACAAGCCCTCCAGGCAGAAGCAGTGAGTCACGCCCCTCCAGGTGGGGCTCGGCTGGGAACCGGGTGCTGGCACCCAGCTCCTCCCTCAGCTCCGTCGGTTCCCACGGGCCTGTTCCGGAAAGGGGTTTCCCAGGCAGAGTGGACAAGCCGTGCGTCCCGAGGGAGGGGGCAGTCTCCAGCGCCCTGTCGTCCTGGGCGGAGGCGGCCCCTCGGCGTGTCCGTCAGGTGGGAGTGCAGGTCCTCCTCGAGGGGCTCCCGAGGCCCGCCTTGCTGCTGGGGACCTGGGGCGTCCTCCCGTGGGCGGGGGGTGGCGAGGCTGGAGGGACTGACGGGAGCCGCTGGGCTGCGTGTACTGTGGCCCCACCCTGTCCGCTTTGCTGCCTCCGCGGCTCTGCAGGACGCCCGGGTTTCCTCCTTTCCTCCCCAGCACAAGAAGCAGCTGCCCGGGGCCTCTCGGGTCTCCCGAGGTGCCCCTGCTGGGGTCCAGAGCACCATGGACTTCGTTCTTACTCACCTTGCTGGGGCCACCCTGGGGCCCCGGCCAGCCGCTGGCTGGGCGCTGTGTCCACGGCGCCTGTCCTAGCTGCTGCAGGCGCCAGGTCTGGGCCTCGCTGGTGTCCCCAGCGCCCTCGCCCTTTCCTGCCGAGCCAGAGTCTGCAGCTGGAACCCAGGCCGGGTCGCTCGCCTGCCGAGCCAGAGTCTGCGGCTGGAACCCAGGCCGGGTCGCTCGCCAGCACTGTGTCTCCGCGCTGTGCCGGGCTCCTGGCGCAGGCCGCGAGGCAGCCGCGCTCGCCTCAGGCCACCCCTGCTGTTCGCCCCGCTTGCCGTGCACTCCTGCCCAACCTCACCTTCCTCTGGGCCCTCACCCTCCTCCCTGCCCGTGAGCAGCTCGGGCCGGCTCGTGGTTCTAGGGCCGAGAGCGCCCGCCCTGACCTTCCACCCCTGGACACGGGCCAGGAGACACGAGGCCTCGCTGAGCCAGGAGGAGGCTGGAGGCGGAAGAAGCGTGATTGTCTGCAGTGACCAAGCCTGCGGCTCCCAGCCGCCCTGCACCGAGCTTCAACTGGTTTGGGGTGAACACAGCAGAGGGGGAACTCGGAGCAAAAGCAGGGTTCCTGGGGAGGCGGCTGGGTGGAGCAAGGGCTTGGATTTGCTGTTAGCTGCAGCTCGGTGCCACATGGTTCCCTAGGACAGTGCTCGAAAGCTGGTGTGGCCCCTGCCCCTGCCTTTCCGAAGGCAGCTCCCAAGGCGGGGCCGGGCAGAGCTGTGCGAAGAGACATTTCCACCACACCCCACACTGGACGGGGAGAAACAGGCTCGGACCAGCTCAGAAATCTGCACGCCTTGTCCTGGCGTCCCCATTCTTAGTCAAAAAGCATCATCTGATAAGAGAATCCCCACGTGAACCCTCAATTTGGGGCACTGCAAGCAAATGGCCTCATTCTCGGGCGCTGAGTAAGCCGGTAGCTGAGAGAGCACAGGGACGCCACGCGGCTTTATCTGGTCGATAAAACAGTTTATCTCCAGGATGGAAAATTATTCCAGGTGATACTTATGGAAGCGAAACACGCATTGACTTGAGCGTCTGCTTGCACCCTGAAAGTGCTGGGTAACTGGTTCCTTCGTGGTGATTTGGGGGCACAGCTGGCTGTGCCCAGGGCTGCCCCTGCTCCAAGTGCAGGTGTCTCCCAGGCCTCTGCGGCAACGCACCGGCCAGCTGCCAGCCCCCGGTGCTAGTCTGCTCCCGTTTCCCACTGGAAACACGTTGGTGTGTGTTTGCATGAGCACTTCCCCTTTGGGGGAGGCTCTGCAACCAGCCCAGGCCTGTGGCTCCCGTGCCCGCACGGCGGGTACAGCAGGACCCGCAGGAGATGCACAGGTAAGTTAATTTCCCGCCAAAGTGGCAACAAACTGAAGCCAATGAGCGTTGAACATATTGTGTATTAAATCTGTGAATGACAGTAGTGAGTTCCCCCAGTCTCTTCAGTGATGATAGCGTCATGCAGCTTCTGAAAAGTCCCCTCGTAAGAGAAGGAGGGGGAAGGTAAATCATCACGGAACAAAATGTCAATGTCCCCCTCCTAATATCACTCAGTGCAGTTTATTTTTTGTTGTTTTCAGGCCACAGCAGTCAGGGGTTCCTTCTGACTCTGCTCACTCCCGGCAGTGCTCGGGTGGCCATATGGGATGCCGGGATCAGCCAAGGCTGACATGTGCGGCAAGCAGCCAACCCGCTCGACTTCCACTCTGGCCTCAGTTCTTTTTTACTAAAGGAACATAAGTAGGGTTAAAATTCTTCGTGCTCTCCGAGACTTCTCTTACACTTAGTTTTCCCAGACACAGATATGTCGTGTGTGGGTGGGGTGAGCGTACTAGGGGACCATGTTATCCTGGGAGGGCAGAGGACGCTTCTCCCACGCAGATGGGCCTCCCCGCCCTTCCTGACTGAGTCTGTGCTCAGAACTGCTCCCTCACTCGCTCCAGGACGCGGGCCTGTGGGATTGGAGCCTGCTGATTTGCGAACACAGATGTTACGAAGATAAACCAAACTCGAACTTTGACACCCACGTCGCAGAAGCTGATGTTTCTAGCGGGAGTTGGCGGGGAGGGGTTGCGAAGTGACCCAGTGGGCCTCTCTGGTCCCTGGACACACCCTCAATTGTGTCAGAAACATGTTCTCAGCTGTGGGTTTTATTGTTTGTTTTCGTCACCACACCTGTTGGTGCTCAGGGGACCATCGGGTGCTGTGGATGGAACTGGGGCCCTCACATGCAAGCATGAGCCCCAGCCTCAGAGCTCCTCCCCGACCCCCTCGGCACAGCCCCGACACAGGGGGTCACTAAGCAGTTGCTGACAGGTTGAGGCCCTTTGGGTCGCCTTCCCCGACTTTCACCTGGTCCCTGAAATCTTCTACCTCCCTCCCTCCCTCCCTCCCTCCCTCCCTCCCTCCCTCCCTCCCTTCCTCCCTCCCTCCCTCCCTCCCTCCCTCTCTCCCTTCCTTCCTTCCTTCCTTCCTTCCTTCCTTCCTTCCTTCCTTCCTTCCTTCCTTCCTTCCTTCCTTCCTTCCTCCCTTCCTTCCTCCCTTCCTCCCTCCCTTCCTCCCTCCCTCCTTCCCTTCCTTCCTTCCTTCCTTCCTTCCTTCCTTCCTTCCTTCCTTCCTTCCTTCCTTCCTCCCGTCCTTCCTCCCTCCCTCCCTCCCTCCCTCCCTCCCTCTCTCCCTTCCTTCCTTCCTTCCTTCCTTCCTTCCTTCCTTCCTTCCTTCCTTCCTCCCTTCCTCCCTTCCTCCCTCCTTTCCTCCCTCCCTCCTTCCCTTCCTTCCTTCCTTCCCTCCCTCCCTCCCTCCTTCCTTCCTTCCTTCCTTCCTTCCTTCCTTCCTTCCTTCCTTCCTTCTTTTCTTCCTTCCTCCCTCCCTCCCTCCCTCCCTCCCTCCCTCCCTTCCTTCCTTCCTTCCTCCCTCCCTCCCTTCCTTCCTTCCTTCCTTCCTTCCTTCCTTCCTTCCTTCCTTCCTTCCTTCCTTCCTTCCTTCCTTCCTTCTTTTCTTCCTTCCTTCCTTCCTTCCTTCCTTCCTTCCTTCCTTCCTTCTTTTCTTCCTTCCTCCCTTCCTCCCTTCCTCCCTCCCTCCCTCCCTCCCTCCCTCCCTCCCTCCCTCCCTCCCTCCCTTCCTTCCTTCCTTCCTTCCTTCCTTCCTTCCTTCCTTCCTTCCTTCCTTCCTTCCTTTCCTTCCTTCTTTCCTTCCTCCCTCCATCCTTCCTCCCTCCCATTTCCCTCCCCCTCTCCTTCCGCACTGATCGTGCTGCTCTGTAACCCGGGTTTTAGGATGTCTCCTTGGACATGTGTGCGTTGTGTGTCTGTGATAACATAGTTGGAGCAGCCCTGATCCAGAACCTCGTCTGTCATAGCCCCAGAGAGCCCAGGCCTGAAGGAGCTGATGCTGTCCCCAAACAGCTTCTGGCGTCAGCCCGAGTAAAGCCTTTTAAATACCCAAGCCTTTCCCGGAGCGAGGGAGGGACATCCTTCTGGGTCACCTGGCTCGGCCTGTCTGTGGAGGGGCTCCCCTCCTGAGGCTCGGGCTGTGGCCTCATGGCCCCTGGGACCAACCTGGGCCCCGAGTGCCCAGCAGCGCGGGCTTCTGGCACTGGGTCCCGGGTCTCAGGGGGCTTGCTGTGGACTGGGAAAGGGCGAGGGGCAGGGCCAGCAGGCGTGGGGAGCGGACGCTGACTCAGAATGTCGAGGGATCCTCTCCAAGGAGCTTTAATGAACCCAGGAAGCCGACAGGGTGCCCGGAACCCCCGGGGTCACACTTCCACGGTGCCTCTGGGGCGGGGGCGGGTGGACCTTCAGAGCACAGGATCCGGCAGAACCCTGAAGGCCTCCTGGAAGAGTCTGGCGTCCCGGGTCCTCCCGGCCTAGATGGTTCCTCTCATCTTCCTCCTGTCCCAACACAGAGCCACGGTCACGGTGCACCCTGGAAGTGCAGCCTCGCCCCTGCCTTGGGTCCCACGGGGGGAGGGCGCCCTGCACGTGAGCCCACTCCCTCACTGGGGCTGCAGCAGGCTCCCTGACCCCGAGGACAACGGAAGCGTAGCCCGTGGTCACAGCAACAAGGTGGCTGGCGCTGGCTTCACGGGCATGTTTCAGGCCTGTTAATCTCACGGCAAGGCTGCATGTCCTCACACGTGTAATCAGGACTCTGCTCCAAGCCACTCATGAAAGTCCTAAAAATCCGATGGGTGGTCTGGAGGGGGTGAGGGTCAGCTCAGCCGATGACCAATTGCAGGCTGATTCAGCTAATTGGCCTGAAAACCACACGGGGAAGACGGGGGCATTTCTGTAAGGATTTTGATCTGTCCACTAGAGGGCACCCTCGGATGGCTTTCCACTCCAGGCAGAAGGCTTTGGAACTCGGGGACTTGCTCTGGGCCAGGGCAGTGTGTGTGCGTGTGTGCGCGCGTGCGTGCACATGTGGGCATGCATGAGTGTGTGCTACATAGCATGTGTGCATGCATGTGCACGTGTGCTTGTGCTTGTGTGTGTACGTGTATGTGTGCACGTGCGTGTCTGCATGCATGTGAGTGTGTGCACATGCATGCATATATGTGTGCACGTGTGCTTGTGTGCGCAGCGCATGTGTGTGCATGTGTGTGCATGTGCACATGTGTGTGTGCGTGCTTGTGTGTGCACGCACATGTGTGTACGTGTGTGCATGTGTGTCCCCGGGATTGTAATTCTGGGCGTTCTCTCGCACAGGGTCAGGATAAACAACTTCATCCCTTTGTGTGAGGCATGAGTGTGTGTGTTCTCACAAGCCCCAGGACAGACTAGGAGGTGCCGGCTCAGGTTGGGAGCTGGGGACGGGGCTGACAGGACCCTGCATGCGCTTCCCTTTCCTGGCGTCTGTCACAGTCGCCAGACAGGGCAAGGCCCGGACACAGGCTGGCGCGGGGAGAGGGCAGGGTCTGCCGAGTGCTGACTCGGGGGCGTCTTTCAGTCGGCTGTGGGAGGCGTGGGCTGTGCCTTTCGTGGGCCTCAGGGGACGCCAACGTCAGGGTTGGCCAGAAGGTGCCCAGATGTCGGGGCAGGCACTCCAGAGAGACGTCGCGGGTCCCTGTGGTTTGTGTGTTTAAGTGTGGGAGAGTGTGTGCATGAATGTGTGTGTGAGGGTGTGTGTGAGTGTGATGTATGTGTGAGAGTATCTGGATGTGTGAGAGTGGGTGTGTTGAGGGTATGTGTGCGTGTGAGTATATGTGTAAGAGTGTCTGGTTGTGAGAGTGTGTGTGTGAGGGTATGTCTGAGTGTGTGAGTGTAGTGTGAGTGTATGTGTGAGTGTGTACATGAGTGTGTGTGACAGAGTGTGAGTATATGTGTGATTGTGTGTGATCGTGTGAGTGTGTGACAGTATGTGTGATTGTGTGTGATCGTGTGAGTATTTGTGTGTGGCAGTATGTGAGCGTGTGAGTGTGTGTGAGGGAGAAGGTGGCAGGGGGGGGGGCTGTGGTTCTCGGGCATCTGACTTGGCCCGGGGGCGGGTCAGTCTGTGCTCTGGGAGCACTCTCCTCCTCAAGTGTGAGGGCTCTGGTGTTGTTGGGGCTGTCGGCCAGGCTGTGTGTGTGTGTGTGGGGGCCCTGAGCAGCTCTGCGGGGTCGGGGCGCCTGTGGCGGCAGGGGAGGGGCCACACTCACCACCTGCGCTGCCACGCGAGGCCGCCGAGGAGCAGGACGCCGGCGAGCAGGAGCGGGAGCGCGCAGTAGGCGGCTGTGGCAGACGGGGGTCAGCTCCATGCGTCCCCCCAGTCCCCCCGGGCTCTTAGCACTGGGCTCCCGGGAGGAGGCGGGGTGGGCAGGGGGGTGGAGCCCAGTGGGAGGGAGGGGGCCCACACTGCCCGGCCGGGCACTGCCCACCTGCTGTCAGATGCCTGACGGGTGACGGCCACTCGGCGGTCACAGCGGCTCCGGTGTGTGCCGAGGGCTCTGTGAGAGAAAGGAACCTGGGTGTTGGCCAACTGGGGCCTGCGGGGACCCTCAGCCTTGCCCCTCCTCTGTCCACACTTGCTGGCCACACGGGGGTCCCTGGGCAGCTAGGCCTCAGGCACACACACCTCTTTCTCACCTCAGGATTTCATGATCAAGCTTTTAAACAATTTTAAACAATTTTAAACGTTTTTAAAAATTACTATTTTTTGGGACTGGAGCAATAGCACAGTGGGTAGGGCGTTCGCCTTGCACACGGCCGACCTGGGTTCGATTCCTCCATCCCTCTCGGAGAGTCTGGCAAGCTATCGAGAGTATCCTGCCCGCACGGCAGAGCCTGGAAAGCTACCTGTGGTGTATTCAATACGCCAAAAATAGTAACAAGTCTCACAATGGAGACGTCACTGGTGCCCGCTCCAGGAAATCGATGAACAACAGGAGACAGTGTGACAGTGCTACTAATTTTTGGTTTTTGACTTGAGGTCATAACCCGGCAGTGCTCAGGGCTCCCTCCTGGCTCTGTGCCTAAGGATCACTCCTGGTGGGGTCCGGGGGGTCCTGTGGGGTGCCAGGGATCGAACCTGGGCAGTGCCCCACCCACTGTACTCTCTCTGCGGGCCCCTAACATGTTCTTTTTTGAAAAAACAGCACAGACAAAATTAGATGGGCCCGCCGTTGGGGTCCAGCACGTAAGTTTAGGGAGTTCAGAGTCACAGTTGGTCTCTGCACGACCCCCGTCCCTGTCGGCCTGAAGTCCGAGCTACTCTCCACGGTCACACGGCCCCCACCCCCACAGGTGTCCCCTGGGGGGCAGCCGGCTGGGGCCACACACCAGTGTGGCCTTGTCAGAATAAAGTGCTCGCTAAAGTAAGGTTTTCACTGAGTGGAAACTGCGCGTGACCCAGCAGGCGGCTCTAGGCACCTCCACGACTGAGAGACGGTTCCTGGCCCCTCTCCCTCCCAGGCGCGAGCCCGACCCAGGCTCCTTCTTCACTTGCTCTTTCCCCACTCAGCTCAACCCCATCTCTGTCTCTCTAAGTTTCTTTGTTCCTGGCGGCCCCAGGGCCCCAGGTCAGGCCTCCCCACACTGCCCACAGCAGCTTCTTCTCCAGAGCCCAGACAGGGCCTCAGGGATGCCCCGGGGCACGGGCTGAGGAGGAGCGAGACCACCCTGACCGGGCACCGCTGGGACCCCCCAACAAAACACAAGGTGGAATCATGCCTCTGGGCACACAGAGGTGGGGCTTCCCGGCCGTACCTGCCGTCCCTGCCGGCTCGGGCTCGGCTGTCTCCGGGGGGGCCCCCGCCGAGGGGGGCGGGCAGGCGGTGCGGCTCCCCGGGGCGTCTGGGGGAGGCTGTTTGTCTCCTGGGGAGAGAGGGCGTCACGCTCGGGCTGCAGCGGGCTGAGTCTCCTTCCCCCGCACAGCCAAGCGCCTCCCGCTGCCGGCAGGACCCGGGAAGACACGCTCCCCACACGCGTGTCAGGGCGGTGGGGCCCAGCCCACGTTCCTGCACTCCTGGCTTCTGTGTGGGCCGGGAACAGCTCAGGCCACGCCTGCTGCCACCAGCCCGGGGCACTGGCCCAGACCGGGAGCCCCTCCCCGCCCCGCCCACCCCCAGCCCTGACCAGAGCCAGGGACGCACGCGAGGCTTACCTGGGAGTGGGCCGCGCCCCCCGTCTCCCTCGCAGGCGAGCTGTGGTGGGGTCCAGCGGGTCTCCCCAGAGCTCTTTTCACAGACGCTCCTGGCGGGCTCCCTCAAGCCGGCCCCGAAGCCCGGGGCACACCTGTAGTGCAGCTCCTGCCCCACCACAAAGTGGTACGTCCTCTGGGGCCCCTCATGTTCCCAGGGCGGGGGCTCTCCGCAGTGGCCTGGGGCAGGAGGAGTGTCCCAGGCACGGCGGGAGAGCCTCTTCCCTGGCCTCCCTCTGTGTTTATCCACCCACCCTCCGTCGGCTGCCCACCATCCACCCAGCCACCAGCCACCAGCCACCACCCACCATCCACCCATCCATCACCCACCTGCCACCCACCCACCATCCACCCACCATCCACCATCCATCACCTACCATCCACCCATCCATCACCCACCCGCCACCCACCCACCATCCACCCAGCCACTACCCAACCATCCACCCACCATCCACCCAGCCACTACCCATCCATCCACCCACCATCCACCATCCACCCATCCATCACCCACCCACCCATCCACCCACCATCCACCCACCATCCACCATCCATCACCCACCATCCACCATCCATCACCCACCCGCCACCCACCCACCATCCACCATCCATCACCTACCATCCACCCATCCATCACCCACCCGCCACCCACCCACCATCCACCCAGCCACTACCCAACCATCCATCCACCATCCACCATCCACCCATCCATCACCCACCCACCCATCCACCCACCATCCACCCATGCACTATCCATACATCCATCCTTAATCCGTTCATCTACCATTCGTCTACCCACTATTCATCCATCACCACCCATCCACTCACCCTCCCCTCCATTTATTATTCACCATCCATCCACCCACCTTCACCATCCGTCCGTATATCTGTCCTCAACCCACCCACTCACCATACACCTATCCACCATCCACCTGCCAGCTGCCATCCATCCATTCATTTGTCCATCCATCCATCCATCCATCCATCCATCCATCCATCCATCCATCCATCTACCCATCCATCCATCCACCCACCTTCGCTGTCCATCCATACATCTGTCCTGAACCCACACGCTCACCAGCCATCTATCCAACATCCACCTGCCATCTGCTGTCCACCCACCCACCCATCCATCCATCCATCCATCCATCCATCCATCCATCCATCCATCCATCCATCCATCCATCTACCCATCCATCCATCCACCCATCCATCCTCCAAGTGCATACATCTATGTAGGAGGCACTTTGCTGGGCACCAGGTGGCCCCACTCTTTGGGGCGGGTGGTCAGTGGGGCAGGGCAGACAGCTGGAGGCAGGTCACGGCCCTCTCTCCGCTGAGGGGGGGCACTGGCCACAGGAAGTCGGAGGCTTGGTTGTGGCAGCTGAGGGCTGGGGTCAGTGACTGAGGGGGGCAGGCACTGCCCTGGAGGGACAGGTTGGGCACGTGCCCCTTTGGACACACGTGGCCCCTGCACCATCGGGGAGGAAGCAGGCTGGGTGGGGCTGGTGGGCGTGCCGGGAGCATGCCAGTCCCGCGGCTCAGCCCCGAGCCCGGGGGAGTGAGGCCTGGCTCACAGCACATGCCTGCCACGGGCATACTCGAGGGACCGCCGGGGACCCGCTCACGCCCACAGGCCGGCTCCTCTTACCTGACAGGTCGGCCAGGCCCGGGGGCTGTGCCTGGCCATGCCCCGCTGTGTGTCTCCGCCCCGTGTACCCGTCGGGTGAGCGTGTCACACGTCCCGTGCTCCCGGGGGCTGGCGGGAGCAGAAGGAGTCTCAGGACAGACGCTCGGGCCAGCCACGGCCTCCGAGCCCCCAGCACTGCCCGCGTGCACCTTCCCTCCTTCAGAGCCCTCGAGGTGGGGTCCTGGGGTTCGAGACGTGCTGCCCCGGCCCTGGGGTGCTCACAGCGCGGCCGTGGGCATCTCCGTGCCCGTGACGCGGCCGTGCTCGCAGTCTCGGGACACCCAGGTGGTTCCCCGCACGCCCTGTGCTTGCCAGCGCATCTGTGTGCCATGTGGGAGTCTGTTCTGGGGCCTGTTGGTGCCCGCGCCTGGGCGCTGAGCTGGGCCTGCCCACGGGCACCCTGGTCTTCTCTGAGCTAGAGGGAGGCGGTGCCCAGCATGGGAGAACTTCCTCCGCATCCTCTGCTGAAGATCCTGGTGCCAGGCTGAGCCTGGGGTTGCCCGGAGGGCACCGGGCCAAGGGGGGAGCCTGGGAGACAGGCGCGGCGGGGGAGGGGTGCCCGGAGCGACCTCTCTCCGTCCACTGTCCCTGCAGCAGGGAAGGGACGCGGGGGGCCGGGGCCAGGAAGGCCCCACAGTACCACGGGGGCTGTCTGCAGAGCTCAGGGCTCTGGGGCCACAGGAGTCTGCCGACACCTGGCTCTGTGGCCCGTCCCGCAGACGACACGCCCAGCTCTGCGCCCTGCGGTGTGGGGACCCGGTGGGCTCGGCCACGTGCCGGGCAGGCGCCTGAGCCCTGCCCCGTCTCTCGGCCTCCAGCGAGGCTGCCCGGACCAGTGTGGACAAGCAACTGGGGTGGCCTGTGAATCTTGGTGTTGCGCCCGCCCCCCCCAGCCCCGAGCAGGGCCCTACTGCTCCCGGCCGCCCCCCCCCCCCAGCCCCAAGCAGGGCCCTACTGCCCCCGGCCCCGCCCGTCACTCACAGGCCCTCACACACTGGCACTCCTTGTCCCACGCAGAACCGCTGGCGTCCCCGACGCAGCGCATGAAGGGCCGGCCGCTGACTCTGCGGAAGCCCCTCCTGCACTCGCAGCTGAGGATGGTGCCATTCTTGTAAGTGGACACGCTGAACACGGCGTTCCTGACCTCCGGGGGCGGCTCACAGAACTCTGTCTCTGTCGGAAGAAAGGGCACGTCAGGGGCAGAGGGCACGGGCACTGCCAGGCTCCGCCGGCCCCTCCCTCCCGGGCTGCTCTCCCCGTCTCAGGCTTGGGGGACGCCTGGCCAATCTGGCGGGGTGCTCAGTCCAGGCTGTCACTCCCAGCAGTGCTCAGTGGGTCACAGGGGCCGAGGACTGAGCTCTGGCGAGCACAGTTGCCCACTGAGCCATATTTCCGGCCCCCCGGCGTACACGTCTCTCTTCCTCCGAGAAAGAAACCGGAGCGGCCACCTCCGCACCCTAGGAACCGTGTGTCAGGGACCGTTTGCAGTTCAGCCTTGCAAAGGCAGTGGGTAGAGGCTGGCACGGGAGGGAACTGAGGCAGAAGTCCATCTGGGAGACGGGCTGCTGGGAATTAAGGATAGTCAGGCTTTCCAGGATGAATAATTTGGGGCTGTTATTTCTAGAGAAACGTGCAGCGCACACAATCCAATGTCCGGTAAGAAGGCCTGAGAGAGCCAGCGGGCCGGACGCTGCCCTTGCATGCAGCCCGCCTGGCCGGCTTCCCAGCCCCACAGACAGAACCCGGAGGGTCCCCTGAGCACAGAGCCAGGAGTCAGCCCTGGTTTACACAGCTGGGTGTGGTCCTCCCTTCCTCTGATCCCCAAAGAAACAGGCACTTTCCACCCGTCACAGTCTCGGGAGTCCCCAAACACCTCCTCACGCCAGGGGCATCCGGCAGCCCTGACCACAGCAGGGCCCTTGCACGTGCAGTGCGGCCCCGCCGGCCGTGGCTCTGAGCCCGGCTTCCTAGACATTCTGCAACCCGACCTGTAGAGACGGTTCTGAAGGGTCTTTCTGGAGCTTCAGAGCCGCCGAGACCCTCACGGTGCCCAGGGAGCGGCAGAGGAAGCGACACTCGTGTCGTTGAAGGGAGGGTCAAGCACAGGGCAGCAGGAAAAGGTGTGGGAGTGACCACGGCTGGAGTCACAAGGGCCTTACAGAAGAGCCGGTGAGGGGCGAGAGGGAAGGTGGGACGCAGACGCCTGGTGGGACCCTCCACGAGGAAGCGGGTCTAGTCTGTCCACAGAAGACCTGCGTGTGCTGTTTGCTTTTGTTTCTTGCTTTTTGGGTCACACCTGGCGATGCACCTGGGTTACTCCTGGCTGCACTCAGGAATTACTCTGGGGACCATATGGGATGCTGGGAATCGAACCCGGGTTGGTCGCGTACAAGGCCCTACCCGCTGTGCTATCGCTCCAGCCCAGATCCGCTTGTTTATGCTGAAAAAAGACCAAGTGACTTATAAAATAACTGAAACCGTGCAATCTCAATATAGAGAAAAATATTTGTGATTAGTTTCCCTATGTTGGGAGCAATATGTTAGAAAATTCAAAATTTAAAGCAATGCCGTGGTTAGTAGTATCAAAAAAATCATAAAATACTCACTTACCAAAAGTTCGCAATATCCCTAAACTGAAAAGTATGGCACATTGCCAAAATAAATGAAAGCTCTAAATAAGTAGAGAAATGTAGCATCCTCCTGATGGGAAAATCCTGTTTTTTTTTCCTTCAAAGAAGTTACCTCATCATTTAAGTTGGCAGGTAAATTCAGAACAGTTACAAAACTCCAACACATTTTTCGTACAGTTTTGGGTCTAAATCCTCTTTTGAAATACAAAGTTGCCAGAATATCCAACGGTATTGAAGGGACAAACGGCCTCAGGGCGGCCCTTCGAGCGTGGGTATTCGAGAGGGTCATACGGGGACGAGGGAAAGTTCCAGAAACTCTTCCTGCCTCTCCTTTCCTCGTGGGCCCTGTCCTTTGGAGACACTGACACTTTCCAGGTCGGCCTGAAGCCAGAGAGATCTGGGCCTGAGCCCTCTGCCCTGGGGCTGTCCAGGGGGCGGGGCCATAGGGAAGGGACTGTCTGCTGGGGTGGGCTACCCCCGGCTCTGTGCTCGGGGCTCACTCCTGGTGGCGATGATGGGATGGAGCTGGGGTCGGCTGTGCACGAGGCAAGTGCCTCCCCCCCAGATTCTCTCTGTCCTCTTGGCCTCAGTCTGATGTGACTGTGTCTGAGATGGTTTCATCCCTCAGAGTGTGGGGTCGTGACAGGAGCACTGGGGTCTGCTGCAAACCTGCAGAGACAGGAGGAGGGAGGAGGGAGGAGGGAGGAAGGAAAAGGGAAGAGACAGGAGGGAGGAGAGAGGAGGGATACCAAAAAAAGGAGGGAGGGAGGAGGGAAGGGAGGAGGGAGATGGCAGAGGGAGGAGGGAGGAAGGAGGAGGGAGATGAAAAGAGGGAGATGGAAGGAGGGAGATGGGAGGAGGGAGGAGGGAGACAAAAGGAGGGAGGAGGGAGATGGGAATAGGGAGGAGGGAGGAGAAAGGAGGGAGATAGGAGGATGGAGGGGGAGGGGAGGAGGGAGGGGAAGGAGGGAGGAGAAAAGAGGGAGATAGGAGGAGGGAGGAGGGGGAGGAGGGAGGGGAAGAAGGGAGATGAGAGGAGGGAGGAGGGAGGGAGAGGGGAAGAGATAAGAGGAGGGAGGAGGGGGAGGAGGGAGTGGAAGAGGTAGGAGGGAGATAGAAAGAGGGAAGGGGGAGGAGGGAAGAAGGGAGGAGGTGGAGGGAGGAGGAGGGAAGGAGGGAGGAGGGAATGAGGGAGGAGGGGGAGGATGGGGAGGGGGAGGAGGGGAAGGGAGGGAAGAAGGGAGGAGGTGGAGGGAGGAGGAGGGAAGGAGGGAGGAGGGAATGAGGGAGGAGGGGGAGGATGGGGAGGGGGAGGAGGGGGAGGGAGGGGGAGCAGGGAGGAGGAGGGGAGGGAGCAGGGAGAAGGGGAGGGGGAGGGGGAGGGGGAGGGGAGGGGTCCGTTCACAGGCTCCCCAAGCGTCTGCCTTGCCCCCCTATGTGGCCCAGGCTTTGCTCTTTGCTCACAGGAACTCGTGACTTGCTTCTCAGACCCCAGCCGGCGTGTCCTTCCCTCTGGCCCCGGTGCCGCCCCTGGGAACCCCCTCCTGGCCGGGGGTGCTCTTGGCTCCTGCTGCCCCACAGAGGCCCGGCGGGCCGCAGCCCGGGTCGCTTCCCTCTAGACGGCGGAGGGAAGATGCTCCTTGCTCTGCTCTGCTCTCCAGGCCCCGGCCCTGCTCCCAGGGCCCCTCCTGGCTGTGCCGGGACCCCACGGCCTGCCGGGACCTCACCTGGGGGCCACGTGAAGGCCAAAGCTCTGCCCGCTGTGCCATCCGTCTGCTCCAGGAAAAGACTTGTTGTCCTTTAAATTATTTTTTTGAAGTAAAACACATTTTATTTGGGGGCTGCAAGGGGAAGGAGGAGAGAAAGTGGGAGAGAGCGGAGAGTCTCGTGCTCGAGAGGGGCTGGGAGAGGCCTACACACCCCAGCACTAAACAGGGAGCGTGAAAGTCCCCATCTCAGGGGGAGATGCGGGTGACACGTGTGCTTGGCGACATGGGCACAGCAGCATATGTTATAAATTATAAAATAATTGATATTTCCTAGTTTTTAAACATCTTTCTGTGCTGTGGACCAAACATGACGGCCACTTAGAACCTGTGTTGCAAACCATCACCCCAAAAGGAGGGAGAAAGCGGGAAGGTGCCTGCCACAGAGGTGGGGGATGGGAAGGGGTGGGGTGAGGGGGGACCCTGGGGACACGGGCGGAGGGGGGGGTGCTCGACCACTATGTGACTGAAACATAATCACAAAAGTTTGTAAGTTGAAAAAAAATTCTAAAAATTAAAAAAAAAACTCTGTGGGGAAGAGCTGGCGGTGGGGGGGGGGCTGAGGGAGACCCCCTGGGCTAGGGAGGAGGCCCGGCCACCCGCGGGCGTGTCAGAGAGCGGCTGACAGCAGGGCAGGGCGGCCTCGGGGAGTCTCCCCAGAAACAGCAGCAGAGCCCAGGAGGAAACAGCCGTCGGCCCAATCTCTCCCCTCCCAGCTTCCGGGGCAGGGCAGCTTGGACACGGGGAAACCCCTCAGGGCCAGCGGCGGGAGCCCAGAGAGGCCTGGCAGGAGCCGGACCCCTAAGCCCCGGGAGCCGCAGTCGGGCCCCGCCACTCTCTGGGTCGCCGGGAGGGCCGTGTGCTCCGCGAGGTGCTCTCTGGGGAGAGGGTCGCCCTGCCTGGAAGCCGAGCCCGGCCCCCTCGTCCTGCCTCTCGGGGGTCCTCCCTCAGCAGCATGGCCTTGGGCTGAAGCGCCGGGCCCCAGCTCGGGACAGAAACAAGCCTCACGCCTCACTGGCCCCATTTCTGCCTTAAAAAAGAAAAAAAAAGCTGACCTTTACTTGCAGGAAGCGAGTGCGAGAAGCGAGTGCGAGTGTGAGTGTGGGGGGGCGTTGTGTCCCCCCGGAAGCTGTCAGAGGGCAGCACGGGGCAGGGTCCTTGGAGTCGCTGGGTGGAGGCCAGGAGAGGAGGTTGCTGGGGAGTTGGGACTTTGCTGTGTCCTTCTTGGGGCCTCCCAAGTGCCCAGAAACCCGGGGCCACGCCCAGGGGCCCAGGGCTGCTCCTGAGGCCCTGCTGGGCAGGGGTCACCAGGGCCACACCCGACGGTCTGCACGAGGCCATACAGCACCAGGGTCAAACCAGGGCAGGATGGGAACCGCCCCCAGCCATGCTCAGACCAAAGCCATCCCCTGCACCACCCGGCCTGAACCCTGTGAGAGGGCCCGTCCCTCCCAGCTCACGTCCTGCCACGTCTTGGCTCGTCCTCAGATGGCTCTTCCCTCAAGGAAGGGAGGGAGAGCAGAGAGAGGGCAAAGAGAGAGACAAAGAGGGGGAGAGGGAGAGAGAAAGAGGGAGAGGGGGAAAGGGAGAGAGAGAGACAGAGAGAGAGACAGAGAAAGGGAGAGAGAGACAGAGAAAGGGAGAGAGAGACAGAGAGAGACAGAGACAGAGAGAGGGAGAGAGGGAGAGACAGAGAGAAGGAGAGAGAGGAGGAGAGAGAGAAGGAGAGAGAGGGAGAGAGAGGGAGAGAGGGGGAGAGAGAGAGGGAGAGAGAGAGGGAGAGAGGGAGAGAGGGACAGAGAGAGGGAGAGAGGGACAGAGAGAGGGAGAGAGGGGGAAGGGGGGAGAGAGAGAGGGAGAGAAGGGGAGGAGGGAGGGGGGAGAGAGGGAGGAGGGAGGGGGAGAAAGAGAGGGAGGGGGAGGGGTGGGGAGAGAAGGGAAAGGCGCTGGCCTTGCGTGCAGCTGCACCACTTGACCGAAGGCCTCAGAGCACGGGGTGTCGTGTGGCCTTGGGTCTGGGTGTCCCCAGCCTCTAGACGCCTCTGCCCGGGGACGGATCAAGGGCCTTCCCAGCGGGTGGGCGACAGGCGGGCCACTGGGCAGGAGGGAGGGCAGAGGGGCCTCGGGAGAGCCTGGGGTGGGCGAGTGCCCAGACAGACCCCCAGGAGCTGCCCTGCTCAGCTGGGCTGAGGGTCCCGAACAGCCGCCCCACGGCCCGCTGGACTCTGCATACCTCCCGCCCCCACCGCTGGCCGAGGTCCTGAGGCGGGACCCAGCCCTCAGCAGAGGTGACCTGAGTCTCCTGCCCGCCCCACACAAGCCGCTCGAGGGCCTCGGGTGGGAGCAGACTTGGAGGTGGCAAAGGGCAGGAGAAGGCAGGGAGGCCGGGGGGGAGGGGGGGGCAGGAGCAGGGGCAGGGGGAGGGGCAGTGGGAGGGGCGGGGGGAGGCCAGGCGTGTCTGAAAGGGTCTCTGTGCTGTCTGCTGCCACCCAGACCCTCTCTGACAAGGACCCGTCACTCGACCAGGGAGCCTGCGGGCGGGGGGGGGGGCAGGGAGACCCCCGAGCCCGCCCGGGACTGCAGACCTGAGCTCCCCGTCCCTGGGTGTGCTGACCCGCGCCACACGCACGGTCAGGCGCGAGTGGCCCAGGGTCTCCCGGCAGGCCGGCCCACCGGCCCGCTGCCCCTCGCTGCCCCTTCATGTGCCCGGGAGATGCTCCTCTGCCTTGGAGCTGCCGCCTGCACTGCCCCACAGTGCCCTGCCCTGCCCTGCCCTACTCTGCCCTGCCCCCCTCCCCTCCCCTGCCCTGCCCTGCTCTACTCTGCCCTGCCCCCCTCCCCTGCCCTGCCCTGCCCTACTCTGCCCTGCCCCCCTCCCCTCCCCTGCCCTGCCCTGCTCTACTCTGCCCTGCCCCCCTCCCCTGCCCTGCCCTGCTCTCCCCTCCCCTGCCCTACTCTGCCCTCCCCTCCCCTGCCCTCCTCTCCCCTGCCCTGCCCTGCCCTGCTCTGCCCTGCCCTCCCCTCCCCTGCCCTGCCATGCCCTGCCCTGCCCTGCCCTCCTCTCCCCTGCCCTGCCCAGCCCTGCTCTGCCCTGCCCTCCCCTCCCCTGCCCTCCCCTCCCCTGCCCTGCTCTGCCATGGCCTGCCCTGCCCTCTCCTGCCCTGTTCTCCCCCTCCCCTCCCCTGCCCCGCTCTCCCCTGCCCTGCCCTGCTCTCCCCTCCCCTGCCCTACTCTGCCCTCCCCTCCCCTGCCCTCCTCTCCCCTGCCCTGCCCTGCCCTCCCTTGCCCTGCCCTGCCCTGCTCTGCCCTGCTCCACCCACCCTGCGCCATGCACCAGCTTTGCCGCGCGTCTATTTCGGCCGGGCCCAGAGAGTGGGTGATTCCGTGGGCAGGTGGCAATTCCTGCCGCGGTGACTCATGGCAGAGGTCTCAGAGTTTCCTCTGCCTGTGGGCGGCCGCGGGGCTTCTCTGAAGCGGAGTCGGTGCAGGGAAGCGCCCGGGGGTGGGGGCAGGAGGGGGGCCGACGCCCGGGCGCTGCTGTGAGTGGCCAGGGGAGCTTCTCACGGGCGCCCCGTGGTGTGGACTAGAAGCCCCACTGGGGGTCCTGAGGCCTCGTCACTGAGCCCCGGGGGCCACAGCTTGTCCCTGGCCCTTCCCTGGGAATCAGCCCGGGCGTGGCGGACCGGCCCGCCCCGCGTCCCAGGGCGGAGGGACCCCCGTGAGTGACGGGCAGACCCACCGCCCGCGTGTCCCCGAGGACATGGAGCGGGAAGTCCCCGTCGGGACCATTCGGCCCGAGGCTCAGCGCTCCTGCCCCCTCGGCGTTCTCTGAGCGCGGAGGGTCTGGTGAGAGGGTTCCTGGGATGGAAGGAGGATGCCCTCGGCCCAGACCACCTCTGGGAGTTTCCGCCGCTGAGGGGGCCCGCCCAGCACCACGGGGACAGCGGGAGGTGCTCACTCCGGAGGGGCACCCCACCCCGGCACAGCCGGGCTCAGCCCCAGTCCCCGGGACTCGCCAGGGCTGTTGGCATCTGGCAGGGCTGCGGCCCGGGACGCTGGTGCATTCCGGATGGGCTGACACCGGCCCCCTGCCACCCCCACCCCAGAAACCCAAACGGCCTCATTTGGGGGCTCCTGAGGGGCCTCAGTTTCCCCTGCCTGCTGCTGCCATCAGCCCACAGTGCTGCCCCGCCCCTGCAGTCCCTGGGCTCTCTCTGAGAAGCAGCAGCTTCCCCAGACCCCAGATTCTGCCTCGGCCTCAGGCTCTAACTGCTAAGGGGCAAATGGTCGCACTGAGACCCTGGGGGGCCTGAAGGAGCCAGGCCGCTCTGGACAGCCCCCGACCCTTCAGCAAGTCACCCCGGCTTCCCTATGACCCCACACACCAGCCCTACTCACCTTAGCCCTGGACTAAATTTCTCCCCTGCTGGGGAGCCTCTTTTCTCTTCTTCGTTCCAACAAATATCTCTATTTTCTAACTCTGAGCATCTTTCTTTAAAAAATTTTTTTTTGCTTTTTGAGTCACACCTGGCGATGCACAGGGGTTACTCCTGGCTCTGCACTCAGGAATTACGCCTGGCGGTGCTCAGGGGACCATATGGGATGCTGGGAATCGAACCTGAGTCAGCTGGGTGCAAGGCAAACGCCCTCCCCGCTGTGCTATCGCTCCAGCCCTTGAGCATCTTTCTTACTTGATATTTTTGTTCTTGAAAATATCGAAGAGCTTGGGAGCTGCGGGGAGACCCCCCCAACACGGCGCCAGCACAAGCCCTGTGCTCTCCGAGGTGTCAGCTCTGGGGGCCCGAGCAGGCGGGCTCCCCCAGGAACCCTCTGTCCTGGCTCTGGGGGCCCGAGCAGGCGGGCTCCCCCAGGAACCCTCTGTCCTGGCTCTGGAGGGACCCGCAGAGAGAAGGATGGAAGGACGTGTCTGCGCAGTTTTGCTTGGCGCTGGGGCTATACCTGGCTCAGTGCTCAGGGATTCTGAGGTGCCGGGGCTTGAACCCAGGGCTTCCGAACGTGCGCAGCCCACTGAACCACCTGCCTGGCCCTCAGGGTCTTTCCCGAGGTCAGGAGTCAGACTCACTCCCATCCTCAGCCCTCCTTCCCCACTGTCTGCTCACCCACCTGGCCTGAGGGTCGGGGCTGCCTCCTGCTCCCTCCCGTCCCTCAGACTCCGGGGCTCCCTCCCACCCATCTCCTCCAGCCACTGCGCCACTGCGCACTCCCCACTCCCGGCAGGGAGGAACGAGTGCAAGAGCCCCCAGTGCTCCCATGCACTCCTCTGCCCCCTCCCTTCCTCGGAGAAGCCCCAGAGGCAGGCCGGTCAGCACGGACACTCAGCCAGTGTCGCTGCCGAAAGTCAGGCTCCGCTTCCCTCCAAACAAGGCTCAGATGCTCAGGCCATGCGCCAGGGCCCGACACCTCTGGGCCCCGGTCCAGCCCCCGGGCATTAGCCCGGGCCCCTCCTCACTGCGGTCAGGAGCATCCTTCGTGCCCAGAAATTGGGGAGGGGAAGTGCCAGATCTTGGTGGCTTCTCTTCCTGGCCCAGTGGGGGGAGTTATTAGAAAATTCACACTCGATAGGAAAGGTGGTTTGAGGTGCAGGTTGGTGGTTTCTTATTTCTTACAAGAAAACGCTTCTGACAACTCATTTGAGAAGATGAATGAGATCCCGGATTTGCATGTATGGGTGGGTACATGCATCTCCTATTGGCACGCCCCGCCCAGGCCCATCACGCCTTGAGAACAGAAGAGGACTCGCTCGCGAGTGTCTCGCTGCTCCTCACCCCAGCCCGGAGACGCCTGGACGCTCTCTCTCAGCACCGTCTTTCTAATTAAGTTCAATAAAGCTACCTTGCTTCACCGAAACCTAAGTCACGTATGTACATAACAGCGCCTTTCCAGGTGTGAGCGTGCTTTCGGCTTCTGCGATTTCGTGCGGCGCGTGTGGAAGGGGCTTCCTGAGACGCCCGGAGCCCGGGCGTGTGGCAGCTCCTCTGAGCTCCCTTCGTAGCCCGGGGGGCACGTCCAGGCTGTGGACCTCGAGGCCCCATCCACGGGCTCTCTGAGAGACACCCAGAGGCCTCTCAGTTTTGGTGGACAATGGGTGGGCACAGCCACAGCCCACTCCACTGGGAGGGAAATCTGGAGGGATTTGCTCCCTCGTGGCCCTGAGCATTCGTCACGGGGTCCCTTCTGCCCTGAGCCAACCATCAGAGACACAGAGTGGCAGACACCTGCTTCCCAGCTCTGTCCAGGGACGAGGGTCACTGTGGCCATGAAGGAAGGCCCCGGGGGACGAGGACCCCGGCTTCTCAGTCCTTCGCTGCACTGGCCTTCCACTGTCCCTCGGATCTGGGCCCTCCCTCAGAGGGGAGTGGTCCCCTCCACCAGCTTCCTGAGACCCCCAGCACGCCGCGCCCCCTTACTTGTGAGACAGCCAGACACCAGGATGAAGGTGAAGAGCCCCCCGGCCAGTAAGCTGGGACCCATCTCCCCAGCTCTGGGTGCGACTCCCGGGGCGGGCGTCGGCGAGGGGAGGCCGTCGGCAGGTGCGGGCGGCCCTCAGCTTCTGCGGGGGGGCTGCGAGGACCCGGCGGGGTGGACGGTCATCCTTGCGGGTCCCTGTGTGTGCCGCGGGCGGGCACTGCTCTGGCTTTGTTCGGCAGGAAAGCGTGCCTGGGCCGCGGGGCTCAAAGACAGGAAGTGGTTTTAACCAGGGTTTTTTCAAGTTCGATTGCTGGGAGGTGTGGGCTGAGCGTGGTGACGAGGACCAGGCTCCGCTTATGAGTCTTGGCCTCGCACGGAGCGGACGGGAGAGTCCCTGCCCTGGAAGGGCATGAGCGAGCGCTTCTTGTCAGCGGTCTCGCCGTTTCACCAACACGTCACCCCGAGTCTGAGGGTCTCCCCGGCCCGCGGGTTCTGGGGGCGGGGGCAGGGAGAAAGGCTGCGGTGGCCCCCCGCACCGGCAATGCTCAGAGTGGGACCCCTAGGGTGGGCCGCCCCACTCCGAGGGGGCTCTGTCTGGAAAGGAAGCGGTACCAGCCCTTCCGGGCGCTCGTGCCCACCAGCCTCTGCCTGTCCCCTCGGCCCAGGCTGGCCTGTCCCCTCGTGGCCCTGGCCGTCCCGCAGAGCCCCCCCTGCTGTTCTGCCCCTCAGGGCCCAGGCGGCCTGGTGATGCCTCTGCCCTTGGTTTCTGCGGCTGGTCAGCCCCTGGCCTGCTGCCCCCACGAGCCCACCAGACGCAGCCCCCTCTCCTCAGCGCCCCCCGTCCAGCCTCGTTTCCCCTCTCCTGCCACGGTTCCCGATGGTCGCAAACCACAGTCAGGGCATTTGGGTCAGAAACGCCTCGTTCAGCAAACGCTCTCCCGGGCGCCAAGACTCGCTGACTATGGTGGAGCCACTTCCCAAGAAACGAAGCTGCACTTGAGCAACCGGCCGGCCGGCCGTGAGAAACCAGCTTGGGTCGGAAATGACGTATCTGACGGGAGGGTCAGTTCTCCTGGGAAGTTCCCGTCACTTTTGAGGACAGTGTCGGGCTATCACCTGAAATCTGTGACTTGGCTCACACGGTTGATCATTGGCCTGTGAGAAGCTCAGTGACCTGAGACCGAGGTCACTCTCTTTCTTTGTTTTTTCTATCCTCCCTCTTCCTTCCTTCCTCCCTTCCTTCCTTCCTTCCTCCCTTCCTTCCTCCCTCTCTCCCTCTCTCCCTTCCTTCCTTCCTTCCTTCCTTCCTTCCTTCCTTCCTTCCTTCCTTCCTTCCTTCCTCCCTCCCTTCCTTCCTTCTTCCCTTCATCCCTTCCTTCTTCCCTTCCTCCCTTCCTCCCTCCCTTCCTTCCTTCCTTCCTTCCTTCCTTCCTTCCTTCCTTCCTTCCTTCCTTCCTTCCTTCTTCCCTTCCTCCCTTCCTTCTTCCCTTCCTCCCTTCCTTCTTCCCTTCCTCCCTTCCTCCCTTCCTTCCTCCCTTCCTTCCTCCCTCCCTTCATCCCTTCCTTCTTCCCTTCCTCCCTCCCTCCCTTCCTTCCTTCCTTCCTTCCTTCCTTCCTTCCTTCTTTCCTTCCTTCCTTCCTTCCTTCCTTCTTCCCTTCCTCCCTTCCTTCCTTCCTCCCTTCCTCCCTTCCTTCCTTTATTTCTCCCTTCTTTCCCTTCTCCATTCCACTCTTTCTCTGTTTCTCGCTCCCTTTCTTTCCCACATCCAGCAGTGCTCCTGGTTCTGTGCTCAGGGTCACTCCTGGTCATGCTCAGAGGAACTGGAGCCAGCTGTGTGCGAGGCCAGCACCTCACGCCAGCCTCTCTGGCCCACGCCCAACATTCTCCCTCTTCGATACCCTTTCTCCCTAAAACCAAACACTCTCCACTAGGAATCTTCGCCCTGTGCTCATCGGAAACTTCCTCTGTGGGGCTCTGAACCGGAACGTTGAGGTGTGTTCCCAGAGAGTGCCTGAGTGCTCAGTAGCTGCAGTCTCGGGTATTTTTCTAGTGACGGGCTCTACTGCCCTCCTCCCCGCTCCCCCCGCTGTTCTCTCTGGGGCTGCCCTCAGCCTGGGCGCTCTCAGGGGCCGGTGCTCGTCCTAGCTGTGGTGTTTCCACACGTGCTCGCCCCTTCTCGGCCTGGCTGAGGCGCGGGCGTCTCTGCTCTGGCACTCGCTGGGCAGTGTGACGGGGCCCACACACGTGCACGCGGCTGATGCGCCTTGGTCGTGGCCCCCTGGAGCCACATCTCCCGGTGGGGTCTGGGTGCTGTGACGTGGGGCTCTCGTGAGGCAGGCCGCTGGATTGGGCCCATGGGGGACACTGGGGGCTCGAACCTGTGACCGGCTGCAAGGCAGCGCCAAGCCCCACTCGTCCTCTGGGCCGCCAGTTTCGGTTTTGGAAGTGTGTCGTGCAAGTGTCCTGGACCACAGAGGGGCACTTCCCACGCGGGCGCCACGCTGGCTGACGCACCAGGGCATAGGCGGTTGGCACGGAGATTGCTAATCTGACACGTTTGGACTCTCAAAGGTCAAAGTCTCGACTCTGAAAGCTCCGTGCGTCGGTGCTGGTCCTGTTTCTTCTAGGGCAAGAAACCACAGATTTCATCATATTCTCAAAGGGGCTCAACAACACACACACACACTCACACACATACACACTCACACACAAACTCACACACACTCACACACTCACACTCACACACATACTCACACACATACACACTCACACACTCACATACACACTCACACACATACACACACTCACATACACTCACATTCACACGCACTCACACACATACACACACTCACACATACACTCACATTCACACGCACTCACACACATACACACACTCACACATACACTCACACACACTCTCACACACTCACACACACACTCACACACACTCACACACTCTCACACACTCACACTCACACACACACTCACACACATACACTCAAACACACTCACACACTCTCACATTCACATACACTCACATACACTCACACATTCACACGTACTCACACATATACACACACTCACACACATACATACTCACGCACTCACACTCACACACACTCACACACTCACACATTCACACATTCACACATACACACACTCACACACATACACTCACACATTCACACACTCACACTCACACACGCTCACACATGCACGGTCAGCTTCTAGGCTAGAGCAAGAAAAGGTGTGTGAAGAGTGGGCGGCAAGAGGCCTGGCGAATGAGTGGACGCCAGGGACTGAAGCAGCGGTGGGGTAGGAGGGAGACTGCCCCCGCCTGCCTGTGCACCCGGAGCTGGAGTGCAGGGACGAGACTTCGGACCCCTCCTGAGCCAGTGCTCCCCACGGCTCCCGCCGCAGTCCTGGCTGGAGCCCTGTGGCCGTGAGAAGTCACAGTGGCCTGAGATGTTTCTGGGGTTGAGACGCGGCCGTGCCAGGGACGCCCCAACTCAGACGTGGCTGCTGGCCCCGACACCCTCACCTGCGCTTCCACCTCGTCTCCCCGCAGCAGCCCGGCCCCTCTCTCCGCCGAGGCTCCGGGACCCCAGAGGCTCGCCCGTGTCCCTCTGCCTGCCCTCCAGGCCCGGCACCCTGGCCCCCCGCCCCGGCTTCTCCCGGCAACCCTGGCCCCCGTCCCGGCTTCTCCCGGCACCCTGGCCCCCGCCCCGGCTTCTCCCGGCACCCTGGCCCCCGCCCGGCTTCTCCCGGCACCCTGGCCCCCGTCCCGGCTTCTCCCGGCACCCTGGCCCCCGTCCCGGCTTCTCCCGGCACCCTGGCCCCCGTCCCGGCTTCTCCCGGCACCCTGGCCCCCGCCCCGGCTTCTCCTTCCCACCTTCTTCACGGCTCGTCAGCGAGGGAAAGTCAGCAGCCGGGAGCTGCCCGCACACCCTCTGGTTCCCTGCCATACCTGCAAATCGCTTCCAAGGCCCAGAGGTTCAGTGCTCACTGGGGGAAGCGGTGCCTTCCCCTCTGCCCGGCCGCCTCCCTTCCCTCGGGGCCCCTCACACTCGGCTCTCGGGGCTGCCAACGCCCCACACTTGCTGCGCTGAGGCTGGGGTCGGGCTGGCCCTTGGCTCTGTCCCCAGGCCACCCCTCACGGCACTGCACCTCCCCGGGCCCTGGCAGCCTCCCGTGGGGCCTGAGGACTCTGCTTCCCAGGCCCCACACTCAGCCTCACGGAGGCCACGCTGGGGCCCGACCGGGCCGGGTGCAGAGGGCGTGCCGTGCCCAGGGCTGGCCGGGCCGGCTCCTCCCTCAGGACCCAGCATCCATTTCCCTTCTCTGGGGCACGCGAGGGTGGACGGGGCTCAGGGCAGCATCTGAGGTGAGCGCGGTTGGCTGTGTGGGAGGCAGGGGGCGCTGGCCCGGCCAAGTCTGTCTGTCCAGGGAGTCTGTCTGTCCGCATGGGCCTCTGGCCAGCATCTCCACCCCGTTGCCAGCCAGGGGGTTCAGAGAGGCCTCCAGCGCCATCTGCAGCGGTGCCCGCTGGACAGGACCTGTGATGGAGTGACCGATGCCACCCACCCCAAGCTGTCCTGAGATGGGCCTGCGGAGGCGGTGTCTGAGCCAGAGGGCCTGGAGCCTCTGAGAGGAGTGGACGCGAAACAGCAGGACGGAGCCCGCACGGTTCTCTGGGACGGGGCCACTGAGGGGGACAGCAGAGGCAGTGACCGCGGGGTAGGATGGGGCAAGGGTCACTGAGGGGACAGCAGAGGCAGTGACCGCGGGGGTGGGATGGGGCAAGGGTCACTGAGGGGGACAGCAGAGGCAGTGACCGCGGGGGTGGGATGGGGCAAGGGTCACTGAGGGGGACAGCAGAGGCAGTGACCGCGGGGGTGGGATGGGGCAAGGGTCACTGAGGGAGACAGCAGAGGCAGTGACCGCGGGGGTGGGATGGGGCAAGGGTCACTGAGGGGGACAGCAGAGGCAGTGACCGTGGGGGTGGGAAGGGGCAAAGGTCACTGAGGGGGACAGCAGAGTCAGTGACCGCGGGGGTGGGATGGGGCAAGGGTCACTGAGGAGGGCAGCAGAGGCAGTGACCGCGGGGGTGGGGTGGCCTCGTGGGACTGGTGTTAATGAGGAGCCTTAAACGTGGAGCCCTATCAGAGCCCGTCCGATCTCCCCTGGCACAGTCTGGTTCATTTAGGGTGACACGTCAACGTGGGCAGGGACCAAGGAGGGGCCACTAGCATGGAGGCACTCGTCCCAGAGGTGGGGTTGGGGTGTCAGGCTGAGGCCAAGAGGGTCCCCAAGGCAGAGACTGACCAAATGGAGACTGATAGGGCCAGGAATATACTGGATGTCATGGGGGGATGTTTAGAGCAACTGGAAGGGGCATGGTCCAGCAGAGATGGGTGGACAGGAGTGAGCTTGCTTAGGAAACTGCCCCGCCCAGAGGACCACATGAGCACAGTCCTGGAACTGGGCCCTGGCTCATGGGCCCGGTCTCTCTTTCTCTCTCATTCTCTCCTTCTTTCTTTCTCTCTCTCCTTCTTCCTTCCTTCCTTCCTTCCTTCCTTCCTTCCTTCCTTCCTTCCTTCCTTCCTTCCTTCCTTCCTTCCTTCCTTTTTCTTCTTTCTTTCTTTCTTTCTTTCTTTCTTTTCTTTCTTTCTTTCTTTCTTTCTTTCTTTCTTTCTTTCTTTCTTTTTCTTTCTTTCTTCCTTCCTTCCTTCCTTCCTTCCTTCCTTCCTTCCTTCCTTCCTTCCTTCCTTTCTTTCTTTCTTTCTTTCTTTCTTTCTTTCTTTCTTTCTTTCTTTCTTTCTTTCTCTCTTTCTCTTTCTTTCTCTATTTCTCTCTCTCTCTCTTTCTTTCTCTCTCTCCCCCCTCTCTCTCTTTTGGATGTTCTTGGGTGCCTTCCCTGAGTGGACAGAGCATGACCCTGGTGTTCTCCAGCCCCAGGGCTGTGGCAGCCATCCGCCTGTCTCTCTGGCATGGCCCAGAAACCAGCTGGCCACTGACCATAGCCTTCGAGCTTTCTTTTCTGTAACAATCACTTGTTACAGAACTTCTAGAAGCAAGTTGAGATGCACATTTTGATGAGCCAGGGCTCATTTTGAGAAAAAACCCACTGAAGGATGAGAGCAGCTTTGAAGCCCTGCAGTGAGTCATGTTCTTCTGGGTCAGCCTGGAGGGGTAAATTTTTTTGATTTTTTTGGGGATGAATATCATGATTTTATTCAGGAGGAGAGTTCTTAGCGCGGCATTCTTTCCCTCCAAAGTTAGATACTTCAAATAAGCCCAGTGAACAAGAGTTTTAGGGCTATTTTTTTGGTGGGGGTCACACCCAGCAGTGCTCAGGGGTTACTCCTGGCAATGCTCGGGGAACCCTATGGGATGCTGAGAATCAAACCCAGGTCAGCTGTGTGCAAGGCAAACGCTCCACCTGCTGAACTATCTCTCCAGCCCCTTTAGGGCTGTTATCCACATTCTACAACACTGACTGGAGCAGAGACACTTACATTACTGACTTGCTCACGGACTGTGTGCTATGCTGGCTTTGTGTTGAGACTAATTTTTTCACTATAAACATTTGAGGTAATTTTTGTGCTGATAAAATTTTAGACGGTAGGGGCTGGAGCAGTAGCACAGCGGGGAGGGCGTTTGCCTTGCACGCGGCCGACCCGGGTTCGATTCCCAGCATCCCATATGGTCCCTGAGCACGGCCAGGGGTAATTCCTGAGTGCAGAGCCAGGAATAACCCTTGTGCCTCCCCGGGTGTGACCCAAAAAGCAACAAACAAACAAACAAACAAAACAGGGAATTTTAGGGCTGGAGATACTCGGGCTTTAGCTACAGGAGACCGGTCCAAATCCCAGAACCACCATCTTCACAGAGCATCAAGCCGGGAAGAGGCCCTGAGCAGTGCTGGGCGAGTCTCCCCACCAAAACCTAAGAGAAGCTTTTTAAAAACGAACAGCAGAGCTTCCACTACAATCACAAGCAAGGGAAAGCGCAGCAGACAGCCCTGTGGCCAGGCCTGAGCTGATCCCACGTAGCCTGTCCAGGCCTCTGTGGGCCTCGGGCCGGAGGCGAGGAGATGGCATTTGCATAGTGTGGGGGGGCCGGGACCCTGGGAAAAGGAGAACTTATTAGCCATTTCCCCAGACAGGGAGTGCCCACCAAGATATTGTATTATGAAACAGACATCCTGTACCAAGGGCGAAACCCACAAAGATGACAGGTATGTCATGTTCCAGTCTGCTGATCCCCCTTAGGCAAGTGCCCCGTGAATGCCCCGCGTGATCCACCCTGGCCCCCTCGCAAAAGCCCTGCCCCTCAGCCTATATATTCTGTAAACTTTCCTTCAATAAACGAGACCTTGACAACAGTTCCTTTCTTGGTCTCCCTCTTCTTTCTCGCCCTTGCTATTTCAGGTAGCGCCTCTTCAGACCCTGGAATAACTTGGTCCCGCGGGACGGGACAGCATAGGGTTCAGTCTAACCAGCTTCACCCCTCCACAAAAACTACCCCCACAATTTTTGCCAGTAACTTGTAGCTGCAGAACCTGAGGGAAAAAACCAAAAACAAAAAACTGAAACAAAAACAGAAAGCAAAAAGCAGGGTCATTTTGGGTGCTGAGGCCAGAGATTCTTTCCTCATAGGCAAAGTTTTTAACGTGACCCCGGGAGAGCTCAGGCCAGGCAGTGGCCCCTTGGAATAGCCCCCAGGAACGTTCATAGGTGGCTCAGTTCGGGGAACACCGAGGTCTGTCTCATCAGCCCGTCAGACGTCAGCCGTCAGACGTCAGCCGGGGCAGGACAGTTCCTCGAATGGACCCATTTCTTTTGTTCTAAGAAGTTCAAACTTTTCAGTGACCTCATCTCCCGCTGTGTTCCGGGCAGACAGATCTGTATCTGCAGGGCAGGAGCTCAGCGAGGTGAGAATGTCCCCGAGTCTTACCTACCTTTTCCTGTGAAACCTGCATCCCCCCTCCTCCCCCCACCCCTCCAGCTGGTGACCTGCGGCAAGGGAGGGGCCTGCATTTCCTGCTGGCCACTCACCTGGGCAGTTGGTGGGGAGGTGACAGACAGAGCCCAGCAGTCGGCTTCCGTCCTGCCCCAGCAAGCGGCCGGCCGGTGGGTGTGGACGGGGGTGGGAAAAGCCGGGCCGCTGCTCAGAGGCCACTGGCTGGCCAGGAGGGTCAGGAGCCCCGGGGACCAACCACGCGGGGGATGGGTCCTGCCCCAGGCATAAAGGCTCCCGGGAGGGCAGGTGTGGGTGGACGAAGCCAGAGGACAAAGGCAGAAGCAGGTGTCCCTGAGCCTGCCCCTCCCGCACAGGCACTGGGCACCAGCTCCCCAGAGCAGGAAACCAGTCCCACACCGGCAGGCCAGTTCCCCAGACATCTGGAGCCCGCTCGCCCCGGGCCAGCTCTGCCCGCGCCTCCCCACAGCCCTGCCCGGCTGGCCCACACCTCTGCGCCTTTGCTCAGCTGCCCTGCGCCTGCTGAGTGCCCCTGGCACTGCCCTGTTCCCCCCACCCCCAGGGGTCTCTGTCATCTTCATTCCAGGCAGTGCTGACGGTCAGTGCTGTACCCGTCTCTGAGCTCGGTCCCGGCCTGGTTTGCTTTGCTTCCTCTGAAGTGGGGGCACCTAAGGTCACGGAGTCCTCCCCACCTGCCCTCAGGCCTCCTCGGACCCTTCTGCTGGAATTCTTCCCGTGGAGAGGCCTGAATGCCCACACAGCCTGTGTCCACCACGGCCTGTGCCCTCCATGGCCCTCTGCCACTGCTCTGGATGCGACTCTCCACCCTGGGGGGATGTGGGGCTCGGCCCCCTCCCTTCCACACAGGTCTCCCCCACAGTGGTCCTGGGCCACTCGGAGGCCCCCACCCCCGTGTTGAAGCGTGATGGTGCCCAGTGCCCTGGGGCTCGTCTCCGCTGTGAACAAGGGCGGCCTGAGCCTGGCTGCTGGTCACATCTCTCCGCTCGAGAGCACCTCACCCCAGCCAGCAGCCCCGGCTTCTGTGGGCCAGACTCACCGGGTGCCAGGCCCCGCCTGCGTCTCCCCCCCACCTGCCGCTCTGTTCCTCCGAGCTCAGCGTTTCCAACTCCACCTATCAGCAGGACGCCCCGTCTGTCTCTCCACTTGGCTGCCCCACTCCGCACAGTGATTCCAGTCCGGCAGTGCGGTCCCGCTGGCAAGGCCCTGGGCCCGGAGAGGACCCGCCCCATGCAGGGTGGGTGCCACCCCCGCCGCAGGGGTGAGCCCGGCTGGCAGCCCTGATGGCCTCCGGTGTCCACGTCTCCCTCGGGAGGGCTCTCCCCGAGACGCTGTGGGTCTGTCCCAGCAGACTGCCCGGTGGAGCCAGTACACAGGCCCCGGCTGCTCTCCCACCCCCGAGTCCATGCTGCCGATTGCCTCATACCCCACCAAGTGCTCCCGAGGTGGGCAACGCTGCCCCAGGGGCTACTGGGATAACAGGGCAGTAGTGACCTCAGGGCCAGCTGGGGGGTCAATTTATCTTGGCTTAAAGAGGCAGATTTCCCAGGGACGTGGAGTGACCTCTTTCGGGCTGAGTAAGTGCGGGCCTGCTGCAGAGCTTCTTCAGAGGGTTGCTCGGGCCTCGTCCACTCGGCGTCCAGCGTCTCCCAGGGATAGCTGCTTTCTGATTTTCCTCACCTGATGGTCTCCTTGTTCTTTCACCTCATGGAGCTGAAATGACACAATGGACATTTTATTTTATTTTTTTGCTTTTTGGGACACACTTGGAGATGCACAGGGGTTACTCCTGGCTCTGCACTCAGGAATTACTCCTGGCGGTGCTCAGGGAACCATATGGGATACTGGGAATCGAACCTGGAGCAGCTGCATGCAAGGCAGACACCCTACCTGCTGTGCTATTGCTCCAGTCCCACAATGGACATTTTTAAATGCCTTTTTACTTATTTATTTTTTGTTTGTTTTGCTTTGCTTGGGGGCCACACTGGCTGTGCTGGGGGCCCCCTCCTGGCTCTGTGCTCAGGAGTCACTTCTGCCAGGGCTCCTGGGGCCCTCTATGGTGCTGGGATCAAACCCAGACTGGCCGTGTGCGAGCAAGCGCCTGCCCGCTGTCTAGCCTCTGGCCCAGACCCGTCCTCCTGTGTCATGCCCTCCAGTGCCCTTCATATCATCCCACCTCTTAAAAGAGGAAGAAACATCCTTTGCGCACTCTCCATCAATGGCCATTCAGCTGATTCCTGGCTCTGCCTATGACACGTAACGCCCTGGAATATTCTTTCTGGACAGTTGCTGACACATGCCGTTTCCTCGGGGCCTGATGGAGTGTGACTTCTGGGTCCTGGAGCTGTGCTGATGGCGTCTCTGGAATTCGACTTTCAGATCTTCCGTTGCACAGAGAAGCCTCTTCATGGTGGCTCTCATGAGCACTTCCCACTGTCACTGTCACTGTCATCCCACTGCTCATCGATTTGCTCGAGCGGGCACCAGTAACGTCTCCATTTTGAGGTTTGTTTCTGTTTTAGGCATATCAAATATGCCACGGGTAGCTTGCCAGGCTCTGCCGTGCAGGCAAGATACTCTTGGTAGCTTGCTGCAATCTCCGAGAGGGGTGGAGGAATCGAACCCGGGTCGGCCATGTGCAAGGCAAACGCCCTACCCACTGTGCTATTGGTCCACAGTATCATTCTGCTCACACACTCGCTGGCTGTGGGGCTCTTCTCTGGCCGGGTGGCTTACAGGCTGGCTGGAGCCTCAGGATCCCCCAGGAGCCTTTGAGACCGCCGGTGTCAGCTGGACCCTCCCCTGAGAGCCTCAGCAGGAAACATTTCCAGGGAACTTTCCACTCTTGTCGGGGCCGACAAGTTGGTCTCACAGCCGTTGTGCCTTTGTAGGTTATTTTTAACCTTGTTATTAGGAATTCTTCATGTTCCTGAGTCTTGGGCACTGCCGTGTTCTTTGTCTGCTGTCTCTATTACACATAATTTCCCCCAGTCTGTAGTTTCAATTTTCACTTTCTTAGTGGTTGCCAAATAAATTGAAACGTATTTTTTTTTTTATCTGAAATGGTGACAAAAACAGCAAAAAAAAAAGACTTGTTTTGGAAAGTGAAAACCAATTTCTTTGTAAAGAGAAGACACTTTGTTTGGGGTGAATTTCTGTTTTGAATGAATGGTGCTTCTTTCTGCTTTTCTTGGAGTAGAAACCGTGTCTGGACAAGGTCTGCAGTGAGCTCGGGCTTGGCTGGCTGGACACCTCCCGAGAGTGTAATTAATGCCAGACACCCTGATCGAACCATCGGGCAATTCTCCGAATTACCTGGGGAAGCTTCAGAGCACGTCCATGCCAGCTGCTAACCTAGAGTTTCACACTTAATCAGTGGGGCACGTCTCGGGGGAGCAGACCTTTCAGAACATTTCCAAGTAATTTTCCACTGCGGCTGTGCTGAGTAGCCTGGCTAACCGGTCACTCTGACCCACTAGTCGCTAACCACGGGGCTGTGCTGAGTAGTAGCCTGGCTAACCGGTCACTCTGACCCACTAGTCGCTAACCACGGGGCTGTGCTGAGTAGCCTGGCTAACGGGTCACTCTGACCCACTAGTCGATAACCACGGGGCTGTGCTGAGTAGTAGGCTGGCTAATCGGTCACTCTGACCCACTAGTCGCTAACCATGGGGCTGTGCTGAGTAGTAGCCTGGCTAACCGGTCACTCTGACCCACTAGTCGCTAACCACGGGGCTGTGCTGAGTAGCCTGGCTAACCGGTCACTCTGACCCACTAGTCACTAACCACGGGGCTGTGCTGAGTAGCCTGGCTAACCGGTCACTCTGACCCACTAGTCACTAACCACGGGGCTGTGCTGAGTAGCCTGGCTAACGGGTCACTCTGACCCACTAGTCACTAACCACGGGGCTGTGCTGAGTAGCCTGGCTAACCGGTCACTCTGACCCACTAGTCGCTAACCACGGGGCTGTGCTGAGTAGCCTGGCTAACCGGTCAGTAAAATTTGGTGTGAAGAGTTTGGTGGTGGGTGAGCAACTGATGTGATGTTTCATCTACCCATAGGCAAGCGTGTGAGTGTGTGTGAGTGTGTGTGAGTGTGTGTGTGCTGCACATGTGTGAGGAGGTGTAGGGGTGTGGGTGTGGGCATGTGGGTTTTGGGTCACATCTAGCAGTGCTCAGGGCTTACTTCGAGCACTGAACTCAGGGTTCACTCTTGCAGGGGCTGGGGTGCCAGGGTGGCGGGGATTGATATGGGTCAGCTGAATCAACCCTATCCACTATATCATTGCTTTGTCCCCTACGCATAGTTATTTTTAAAAACTCAGTCTAAAAAATTTTTAAACATGTCTATGGTTACAGGAAACTAAGAAAATTGTAAACATTTGTAGAGGAGTAAGAAGATAAACAAGGTTCAAACATAAAAAAAATAAATTACAACAGGACATAATTCTGAGAGAAAAAAAGTACAATAAACAAATGCAATTAGGGGGGAAATGCAACTAAATTTTATTTATTTATTTATTTTTTGCTTTTTGGGTCACACCTGGCGGTGCTCAGGGGTCACTCCTGGCTCTGCACTCAGGAATCACCCCTGGCAGTGCTCAGGGGACCATATGGGATGCTGAACCCAGGTTGGCCGCGTGCAAGGCAAACACCCTATCCTCTGTGCTATCGCTCCAGCCCCCCAATTTTTAAAATAATTAAAATAGAATTGGTGGGGTTTAAAAATATTTTGTTCTGTTTTGTCTCGGGGGCCACCCTATGGTGCTCGGGGGCTACTCCAGGCTCTGTGCTCAGGGGTGAGCCCTGGAAGGGTGCAGGGAACCATGTGTGGTGCTGGGGATCAAACCAGGGCGGTTGCTTTGCCTCAACACCTGTTCGATTTCTCTGGCCCCACCGAGGCTGAGTAAGAAGAAACCTCTGGGGGCCTGAGAGATCGCACAGGGGGAGGGGCGCTTGTTCTGCATGTGGCCAACCTGGGTTCCATCCCTGGAATCCCCTAGGAAACCACCAGGAGAAATTTTGAGTGCCGAGCCAGGAGCAACCCCTGAGCATCAGAGGAACGACCCCAGAAAAGAAGCAGCTTTCTGCTAGCTGAGCTGGGTAGACACCCCCCAAAAGAGTGGGGTTAACCCAAGCACGTGATAAGGAAAACACGGATGAATCAAACGAGGTAATTAGAACCTGTCGAGTGACAGATCTCTCCCATCCACACCGCACGGCGGTTCCTCCCTCCCTCCTACTCTCGTGCCCTGAAGAGAAAACTCAGGCAGGCTGGAAAAGCCTGATGAGAAATGCAGGGAAACGAAAAGGCCTGCGAATTAGAAGCATCTCTGCACTTCGAAAACCCCGGACATGGGGGAACCTCTGCTTCCTGTTTTGCACAAGTGGCTCGTGCTTCATTCACACGCTCGTCTCGCTTGCTGCAGCCTGTCTGTGAGAAATGGAGACACCGCCACCTGCCGAAGACGGGACCTTCCCTCAAGGCCTTCGGGCAGCGGGGCGGCGAGGGTCTGCATGCGAGCAGGGGAGTGGGAAGGGAGCCACACCCGGGGATCGGTGGTGGAAATGTTGATTGGCATCTGTGTGCCACGTCATTCCGACTGTAGGGGGGCAAGGGGACGTGGACCCACCCCTGAGTGATGGTAGCGGGACAGGGAATCTCGGGAGAGTAGCCACCCTATTTATTTTCATAGGGTTTTTGGTGACTCTGCGAACTCTGGGATGAAATAGACCCACTGGAATTTAGAAAGAAAGGGCCAGTTGCGCGGAAGAGCCAGCACCAAGTGGTGTGGGACTAGGAAAGGAATTGAATTCTGTTCAGAAAAAAGGAAGCAGAGTTGGTGCTTAAGGGCAGAAGAGCAAAGATCTTTCGTTCATTAGGCAGGTGCCGGAGCCTCAGCCGTCACTGCCTGTTAGTGTCCGTGATTCGTTCCTTGGTAACAGAAACGCTGAGCTGAGTGGCCAGCACGGCTCCCTCCTCTTGGGCTGTCCCGAGTCGGCCGGACGGGGAGGTGGCCACGGGGCCGGAGGGCTGTGAGTGGCCTGTGTTTCTGCGCCCAGCGGGGTTCACAGTCAGGGTGTGCCTGGGTCTCTGCCCTCAGCGGGCACCAGCCAGAGTCTGTCCCAGCCACTCGACTGTCCCCATGGCAAGCGGCCTGGACCTGCCTCAGTCCCAGTGCCGTCCTTCATCTCCAGCCGCTCAGGACTCGGAGCAGAGAGAGGAAGCACACGGTGCTGTCCCCACCTGCCCCTGGGGTGCTCGGCCCGCTCAGGCCGGAAAGACGTGAGGCGCCTGGGTTTTGGGGGTGAGGGGTATCACAGCGGGGCAGAGACGAGCTCACCGTGCCTTGGTGTGTGGGATACAGGCACCCGTGCCTGCAAGGAAGGGGAAGAGGTGGGGGGCGGGGAGAGGGAGGCCCCTCGGACCGGCGGGAGACCCGCTCAGCTCTGCTCCTTTGGGGCTTTGTGTTCCTGCAGGTGGGTGCAGCAGGCAGGTGTTGGGGGACAGACGGAGAGTCCCCGCTTCCCTCAAGGCCATCTGTACCCTGTCTGGGAGCCCCCCCCCCCGCCCTCTATCTCAGTTCCACATTTCCTCAGGGGAATCCATTTGTTGCTTAAGAAGGGATTTAAATTTTTTTTTTTTTTTTTTTTGCTGAATCATTATGAGACACACAGTTAACAAAGTTGTTCGTGATTGGGTTTCAGTCATACAATGACACAACACCCACCCTCCACCAGTGTCCACTTCCCACCCACTGTCCCCAGTTTCCTCCCCTGCCCCTTCGCCCAGCCTGCCTCTGTGGTGGGCACTTTGCTCCTGCCAAATGACGCTCTGGAACGTGGGTGCACCAGGGCCTTGTTCACAATTCGGAGGAGAGCTTGGGACGCACCCTGCCCCACCCCCGGGAGCACCACCCCTTGGTACACCGGGACAGCGTCCCTGAGGCTGCCAGGGAACAGGCAGGGAGTAGAAGGCAGGCTTGTTGTCACTTGGCTCTGCTAGAATTCCTTTCTGGTACGTCTATACACAAGATTTTGTCTCTTTTCAGGCCAGGAATCAAACTCAGGGCCTCACACAGGCACGGCCCTTGGCTCCTCTCCCAAACCGCCTCCATTATTTTCCCTGGGTGCAGACGCCCCTGGATCCTGGGTTCCAGAATGTTCTCCGGCCTCCTGCCCGCTCACGGCACTGTGGCTGCCTTGCGGGTTCCTGCTCCTCTGCCTGGCAGATGGCAGCGTGTCCCTGGCGGGTGCTGCTCCATGCAGCTCTGTGTGGCGTGTGACAGAGCGGGCATGAATCTGGCTCTGCGTGGGGTGCGGGTCGTCGCCCTGGAAACACGGCTCAGTTGGCCGGACCCCAAAGCTGCACCTCCGGGGCCGAGGCGGCTTCCTCAACCTGGACAGAAGCGCGTCTGGAGCTGGGTCGGGGCCAAGCGAGTGCTCGATCTCCTCGCCAGACTCTGCAGCTGCGGCATCCTGAGGTGACTCGCAGGGAAGGGGGCGATGGCCACGGCCGCACCCTCGAGATGGCAGCAGACAGTGGCCAGCGGGCCCCAGCGGGCCCCTGACTCAGCAGGGAAGGGGGCGACGGCCACGGCCGCACCCTTGAGATGGCAGTCTGCAAACAGTGGCCAGTGGGCCCCAGCGGCCCTGACTCGGCAGTGAAGGGGGCGATGGCCACGGCCGCACCCTTGAGATGGTAGCAGACAGTGGTCAGTGGGCCCCAGTGGGCCCCTGACTCGGCAGGGAAGGGGGCGACAGCCACGGCAGCACCCTTGAGATGGCAGCAGACAGTGGCCAGTGGGCCCCAGCGGGCCCCTGACTCGGCAGGGAAGGGGGCGACAGACACGGCAGCACCCTTGAGATGGCAGCCTGCAGACAGTGGCCAGCGGGCCCCAGCGGCCCTGCCCGCGGCTGTGCAGGCTGTGGCCTTGGCTCCCACGTTTCAGCGACGGGGAAGGAGTCACAGGAAGCGGAGGCTGGGCGTCTCGAGTGCAGCGTGCCGTCTGGTTTCCGTGCCCGTGAGCCACTCAGACTCCGGCGGCTGCTCATGGGCACGGGGCCCACCAGGCCCCCGGGGACACTGATGTGAACCTGGAACTGGAACGTCACCCAGGTGTATCTCATGGCTGGGCAGCGCCTTCAGAAACACCTTTCTAGCCGGCCCTCACAGAGGAGTGAGGCAGAGCGCCGGTTCCGAGGGACCCAGGTGAGGAACCGGACCACAGGCCAGAGGTGGCGATGCCACCTGAGCCAGGCTGGCCTCTGCTGACTGATTCATCCACTTCTTTTAGTTTTTTATTTTTTTGCTTTTTTGGGGTCACACCTGGTGATGCTCAGGGGTTACTCCTGGCTCTGCACCCAGGAATTACCCCTGGTGGTGCTCAGGGGACCATATGGGATGCTGGGAATTGAACCGAGTCGGTCTCATGCAAGGCAAACGCCCTACCCACTGTGCTATCGCTCCAGCCCCAATTCATCGACTTCTTAAGGTCTGACCTGGTTATTGTTTTCCTTCCTTCCTTCCTTCCTTCCTTCCTTCCTTCCTTCCTTCTTTCTTTCTTTCTTTCTTTCTTTCTTTCTTTCTTTCTTTCTTTCTTTCTTTCTTTCTTTCTTTCTTTCTTTCTTTCTTTCTTCCTTTCTTTCTCTTTTGTGTCTTGGGCCTCACTTAGGCCAAGATTTTTGTCTGAATCTGCTAGCTTCCTCTTACTCACCCTTTGCACATTTCCCCAACTCACATCTTGCCAGAGGCCAGCGTGGGTCAGATGAGTGTAGATTCAGGGCTCGCCAGGTGCCTGCTGTGTATGCAGGGCTCCTGGCTGTATGATGGTGAACAGAACAACACTCCTGTCCTCATGGGACGGATTTGGGAGCGGCAGAGACAGATGGTAAACAAAATGACTCACTCGATGATATCTTGGGTAGTGAAGAAAACTAGCGCAGGATGAGGGTGTTCAAAAAGTTTCCTTGGAGGAAAACCGCCCAACCACCGCCATGCCCCAGGCCCCTTTCCACACGCTCGGGCCGAGACTCACGCATGCGTGAACATATTCCTGGACACAACATCATAAAGGCTCTCTTGGAGAGCCCGGCAAGCTAGCGAGAGTATCCCGCCTGCACGGAAGAGCCTGGCAAGCTCCCCTGTGTATTCGATACGCCAAATACAGCAACAATAACAGGTCTCATTCCCCTGACCCTGAAAGAGCCTCCAATCGTTGGGAGAGACGAGTAAGGAGAGGCTGCTAACATCTCAGGGCTGGGACGAATGGAGACGTTATTGGCGCCCGCTCAAGTAAATCGATGAACAATGGGATGACAGTGATACAGCGATACAGTGATCTTGGGCCTCACCTAGCATGCTCAGGGCTGACTCCCGGCTCTGTGCTCAGGGCTGACTCCCGGCTCTGTGCTCAGGGATCATTCCTGGCACAGCGCTCAGAAATTACTCCAGGCGGTGCTTGGAGGGACCCTCTGGGGTGCGGGGGACTGAACCTGGGCGGCCCAATGCAAGACAAACGCCCTCCCCGCTGTACTATTTGTTCTGGCCCTGTCTCCTCTTTTCAAAGCTCCCACTGCACAGAAGTTGGTGTCTCTGAAAGACCCCGCAGGCCTGGCCAGGAGAGCGGGACTCGCTCACCCGGGGACCGGCTGGAAGCCACGAGGCCACCTGCCCGCGCTGCGGGCTTCCCGCCGCAGGGGGCGCTGCGTCCCGCAGCCCGCGGCGCAGTGCGGGCCTCCCGCCGCGGGGGGCGCTGCAGCCAGCCGCAGTCCTGGGCCCGCGGCGCGGTGCGGACCTCCCGCCGCGGGGGGCGCTGCAGCCCGCGGCCCTCGGCGTCGGCGCGCGGCGCCGCTCTTCCGGCCGCACGCGCCCCTTGACCCCGCGGCGCGCACTCGCGCAGGGGTTGGCGCCGGCGCCGTCGCGTCCGGCCCGAGCGCGGCCCGCGCTGTCCGCGGCCCATGGGAGAGCGGCCGGGCGCGCCGGGTGAGTGCGGCGAGCGGGGGCGCGGGGGCGCGGGGGCGGCCGGGCCGGGAGGGGCGGGGGGGCCCGCTGACCGCGCCCGCCCGCCCGCAGCGTCCCGCGGAAACCATGTCCCTGTACGACGACCTGGGCGTGGAGACGAGCGACTCCAAGACCGAGGGCTGGTCCAAGAACTTCAAGCTGCTGCAGTCGCAGCTGCAGGTGAAGAAGGCGGCGCTGACGCAGGCCAAGGTGAGGCCGCCGCCTCCGGGCGGGCGCCGGGCTCTGCGGGCGGGCGGGGTGGCCCCGGGCTAGGCCCTCGGCATCCTCGTTCGCTTTGCTGGGGGGAGGCTCGTGGCTGGGTCCGAGCGAGCCTGGACCTGCAGGACCCCGGGCGCGGGTGGCTGACCACCGCCCCCCGGCAGAGGCAGGGCTCGGAGGGGCTCACCTCCGGGTGGCGCCCGGGGGGTCCTGGCGAGGGCTGGGGGTCCGGTGGGCTTGGCGCCTGGGGGCCACGCAGGCCACCGGAGCCTCAGAGCCCTTGTTCCCGCTGGTTCCAGAGCCAGAGGACAAAGCAGAGCACTGTCCTCGCCCCGGTCATCGACCTCAAGCGAGGCGGCTCCTCGGATGAGCGGCAGATCGTGGACACCCCGCCACACGTGGCGGCCGGCCTCAAGGTGAGCCCCTTCCCCCCGCGCCCCCTTCCTGCCCGGCACCCAGCACCCAGCACCCAGCTCGTCTCCTTGGGCATTTCCAGACATTCACTTTTGTCGAGTTTAAAAGCAACATCATGGGTCAGGGAGCGCGAGGGGCTGAAGCCCGTGGTGAGCCGGGAACTGCCCCTGACCGTCGCTGGGGTGACCCGGGATGAGCCAAGAAGTTGATGGAGGAAAGTCCAAGGCATCCTTGGTTTGGGTGGACAAAGGATCTCTGAGCTTCCTGTTCCAGTTTGGAGGAAGATAGAGAAAGGGCTGGAAGAAGTTGTATCGGGACTGGAGAGACGGTGCAGTGGGAGGCCCTTGCTCTGTGAGCCAAGAGTAGGTCCTGAGCACGTGTGGGAGTGGCCCCAAAACCAGACACATAGCCCGCTTGGTCCCCGTGGCCTCAGAGGCTTGAGGTAGGCAGACAGGTCGGCTCTCCGGTGGCCAAGGAAAGGATAGGTCAGGGCCGCGGTGAAAAAATGGGCAGATAGCCCCGGCCGGAGCCATAGGGCAGTGGCGAGGGTGTTTGCCTTACATGGGGCTGGCCCGGTTGATCCCTGTCACCCCATATGGTCCCATGAGCACTACTGGGAGTGATCCCTGAGCATCGCCAGGTGTGGCCACAGAACCAACAGAGGGCTTAGGGGAGCTGGAGAGACGCACAGCGGGGAGGGTGTTTGCCTTGCCTGCCGCCGACCCACCTGGATCCCTGGCACCCGGTGTGGTCCCCAGCCCTCCCAGGAGTGACCCCCGAGGAGAGCATGTCATTCCCCCAGCCCCCACAAAAAAAAAAAAGGAAGAAAAGTCAAGGACGGGCTGTGGCTGGAAAGAAACCACTGGGACCCTGCAGGCCCCCTGTCCACACTGGCCGGGCCCTGGGCGCAGAGCTCCTGGAACTGGGGTGTGTTCCTCAGTCTGGAGGCCCCCAAGTCTCTGTCACATGGCAGCCCCCTGAGGCTCCACACGCTCCTGTCACCCAGGACGGCCCTGGGGGCTCTCAGAGATGCGCTGATCCTCAGGCCTGTAGCACGGTGGAGGGGAGGGGCTGAGTGGGCAGGAGGGTTGGGGTCCACGGTGTCCTCTTGGCTCAGCCACTTGCCAGCCACATTCCGCTGGAGGCTGCCCTGGGCCTGTCCCTCTCAGTCTGACCATGTCCCCTCCAGGGACGCCCTGCTCAAGTTACTGCCTGGGTCTTCTGATTAACGAAGCTGTGAATATACCTCACCTGGGCCACCTGGACAGGGAGATGATTCTAGAGCCTTCTGGAAGCAGGAGGAGCCTTTTCTCAAGTTTCAGAATCGGGTGGTTCTGTTCAGTGACTGTGAGAATGATTGTGTTATTTGTGGGCTTGCTTGCTTTTTTTTTTTTGCTTTTTGGGTCACACCTGGCATTGTACAGGGGTTACTCCTGGCTCATGCACTCAGGAATGACTCCTGGCGGTGCTCAGGGGACCATATGGGATGCTGGGAATTGAACCCGGGTAGGCCGTGTGGTAGCCTTACCCGCTATGCTATTGCTCAAGCCCTTGCTTGCTCTTAAGTGTTTATTTAATTTATTTTTTTGGCTCTTTGGGGCCACACTCAGCAGTGCTCAGGGATTACCTCCAGCTCTGCACTCTTGGGGATCCCCCTGGTGATACTGGGGGCACCAGTTGGGATGCCAGGGATCAGTCGTAGGCAAGGCAAGGCCCTGCCTACCTTGCTATCGCCCCGGCCCCATCTTCTAAGTTTTTACAGAGATGTAGTTGTAAGAAAAGCATTTTGTGTTTATTTCACACGGTTGAATTCCAGGAAACTGCCTTGGCGTCGGGGAACCCCATGGCACTGAGCAGTGAGGTGCTGATGCTGGCGTTTGGCTGTGTCTGGGTGTCAGGCCGCTCCTGGGCATCGAGGTGGATGGGGGGCTCGTGTCCTGCCGCCCTCAGCGCCTGGGGCAGCCTCGAGTCTGCCGTGGGAGTCACTCGGTGTCTTCCCCTCCCTCAGGACCCGGTTCCCAGTGGGTTCTCCGCAGGGGAAGTTCTGATTCCTCTGGCTGACGAGTACGACCCCATGTTTCCTAACGACTACGAGAAGGTGGTGAAGCGCCAGCGGGAAGAGCGGCAGCGGCAGCGGGAGCTGGAGCGACAGAAGGAGATAGAGGAGAGGGAGAAGTACGGCAGGTTTGGGCTGGGCCTCGCGCGGGAACCCGGCCTGTCCCCTCTGCCCTGTTGTCTGTGACAGGCTCTGCTCACCTCCCACGCAGACGGCGCAAAGACAGACACGAGTCCAGTGGCTTCTCCCGAAGACCAGACCCGGATTCAGATGAAGATGAGGACTACGAGCGAGAGAGGAGGAAAAGAAGTAAGGGCCGGGCGGGGTGTGGGCCCGGCTGCTGCCCCGGGCCCCGCGGGGCCCCAGCCACCCTGGGCTCCTTTGCGGAGCCTGCCGTCTGCTCGCTCGCGGGGCTCTCGGTGCCTGCTGCAGGTGCAAACAGCATTTGTCGGTCTGGGCTTGGCCACTTGCCCCCTCCCCGCCCCGGTGGCTGTGTTCTGGGTGCTCAGGAGGGGAGTCAGGAGCCTTCCCTCGCTGCCCTTGGGGAGGGGCAGGTGTCTCTGACCAGTGCTTTGTTCCCGCAGGCCTGGGCGGAGCCGCCATTGCGCCCCCCACATCGCTGGTGGAGAAGGACAAAGAGTGTACGTACCCTGCGCCAGGCCGCGCCAGGTTCTCGGGCCGTGGCGTGGTGTTTTATTTGTATTTGGGGCTAAAGCGAGTGGATCTCGGGCTGGAGAGAATTCAGGGCCGAGCCTGCTCTCCATGGGGGGGAGGTGGGAGGGAGGCCCCGGGTTGGTCCAGAGGAAGCAGGAAAGAAGCACCGAATAGCTTTGCAGTTGCAGCCGTGCACGGGGCAGTGGGCTTCCT
Source organism: Sorex araneus (assembly GCF_027595985.1). Classification (NCBI taxonomy): domain Eukaryota; kingdom Metazoa; phylum Chordata; class Mammalia; order Eulipotyphla; family Soricidae; genus Sorex; species Sorex araneus. The sequence goes on along the minus strand of NC_073310.1, from coordinate 68,205,804 downwards.
TGGGCTTGGCCACAGCGCCCACCCCCACTGCTGTGCTCCCTGGTGGCCTGGAGGGTCTGCAGCGGTCAGGAGTGACCCCGCCCTCTGCCGTGTCCTTTACGCTCCTCCCTCGGCCGGCCACACTCGCCCGGCTCTTGGCAGCCGGTGCTAGTTCAGAGAAGCTCGTCTGTGCATCCCTCTGGTGGGGCAGCCCCGGGCCTGGCATCCCTGCCTGGTTGGTCCGTGTGTGGCAGGGTCCTGTGCCTGACTGGGGGGCACCGTGTGCTTCTCTGCAGCACTGAGCCAGGAGCAACCCCGAGAAGCAGGCCGGCCCTGCAGGAGGGAGGGGCCCCTGTCCCCGGGAACCCTGCTCCCCAGGACTGGTCACTGGAGGGCAGCAGGCAGGCCCTGCAGGAGGGAGGGGTGCCCGTCCCCGGGAACCCTGCTCCCCAGGACTGGTCACTGGAGGGCAGCAGGCAGGCCCTGCAGGAGGGAGGGGCGCCCATCCCTGGGAACCCTGCACCCCAGGACTGGTCACTGGAGGGCAGCAGGCAGGCCGCCTCCCTGGGGAGGCCCTGGATGAGCGAGAGGCAGGAGGAGGTGGACCCTGCAGAGCTCGTGACCCCTCTGCGGTTTGTTCATGGAGAAGGGGGTCGAGTGTGCCCCAAAAGCAGCACCTCGGGGAGGGCGTCAGCCTGGCACCCCATACGGTCCCCCTGGGGGCCCCCAGGAGAGGCTCAAAACCAAAGACACAAGGGAAAGAAAATGTGTAGGGGCTACAAACGGACTCAGCTAATTCTTTTTCTGTTTTTTTTTGGTTTTTTTTTGGGGGGGGCGTTCCACAGCAGTTCTCAGAGGGTGCTCCTGCCTCTGCACTCAGGAATTAGCCCTAGTGGTACTTGGGGGACACTATGGGCTGGTCGCGTGCAAGGCCAGAGCCCTGCGCACTGTCCTGTGTCTCCAGGCCCCGGACGTGGCTCTTCTCGGGAAGAATCAGGACTGTCACCTGAACTCTGCTGAGAGCGGGTCCGGGTAGGAGGGCTCAGGCTCCCGTGCGGCCTCTTGCTAACGCCTTGGCTCTCCCCACAGTGCCCCGAGACTTCCCCTACGAGGAGGAGTCGCGGCCACGTTCACAGTCCTCCAAAGCCGCCATCCCTCCGCCCGTGTACGAGGAGCAGGACCGGCCCAGGTCCCCTCCCGGGCCCGGGAACTCCTTCCTTGCCAACATGGGGTGAGTCTGCCCCAGCTCCTTGCCGCTCCATCGGGAGGAGGGCAGGGCGCCCGCGAGATGCTGCTGGTTCCCTTCACCCCGAAGCCTTGGAGCGCGAGTTTCTGGAGCCAGGTGGTCCTGAGGCAGCCCGGTGCCCAGCGTGAGGGCACTCGGGCTCCATGCCGGGCACCAGGCAGCACCTGCCTCCGGCGGCGCCGCTCTCCGCTGGGGGTGGGAGCTTTTATCTCCGACGTCCGCTAAGGCGCCTTCCAGGTTGCAGTTGTGAGTGTTGGGGCATCCCCAACTTCCTGGTGGCACGAGGGAGCCTGTGTGCCAGGCCCTGCGCCTGCCAGGACTGTGGGCCTCGTCGGCGGAAGGCGGGCATGGGCCCCGCACCCCTCTGCCCCCGGGCCGGCTCCGAGGGCCGCAGCTGGCGCTTCATTCCAGAGCTGCAGGGAAGCGTCCGGGCCTGGGCCAGGCGCGGGTGGCGCGGGTGGCGTGGCCCCTGGCCAGTGCCCACAGGGCAGCCGTGGACCTTCAGGCGGGAAGCTGCCTGCGTCGTCACGGTTTCTCCTGCCGGGGATAAGACTGACTCTCTGCTGAGTCTGCTCTAAGAGAGCATCCGGAGCTGTGGTTGGACCCTGGGTTCCTGGGCCTTCAGGGTGGTTGGGAGGAGGTTAGTTCCATGATGCCTTTAGCTGGGCACCAGGCCCGGGGCACCTGCGCTAGCCCTGGCTAGCCCATCCCCGTCCCCACAGTTCTTTAATCACATGCCACGTTGTGGGAGCCTGAGGACTGTCCCCTCTCTGGAGACCATTGGGGGCTGACCTCCAGCTGATGCTCTCACTCCCGGATTCTAGGCGGCCTCGAGGCCTGTCGCTGGGGGTTGGGCAGTGGTTGCAGGTTTCTGAATCTTCAGCAGACGGAAACCAATGGAAAACAGGGGAGGCGAGGAGCTTCCTACAACTCCCAGCCAGGCTGTTTTTCTCCATGGGTGGGACACAGCCTGGGCCGGTGACCAAGGGGGACCCTCCCTTGCTCTCACAGTGGCACGGTCGCACACAAAATCATGCAGAAGTACGGCTTCCGGGAGGGCCAGGGGCTCGGCAAGCACGAGCAGGGCCTGAGCACGGCGCTGTCGGTGGAGAAGACGAGTAAGCGAGGAGGCAAGATCATCGTGGGGGACGCCACGGAGAAAGGAGGCTCGCCCCCACGGCCGGGCTTTCCAGGTGACGACTGGTCTGTAGGTGTTCCGGAGGGGGGGTGTGGCTGGAGGCAGTGTGGTGCCTTCCAGAAACGGGTTCAAGAGGAGTGGACCAAGCCACGCGGCTGCTTCCCTCCCGGACAGGGCTTGTTTCTGCTTAGGCGCAGCTGCCTCACTGCGTGCAGGGGACCCGGGACACAGGTGCAGTCAGTACTTGCACACTTCGGGGGTCAGGCATGCTCCCCTACCCCTAACTCTCGCTTGCTGGTGACAGACTTCCCAGTAGGAGAGGAGACTAAATTTCTGTGTTCCTGTATTGCCACTATGTTTTCGAATACGGTAAGCTAGAGAAAAGACAATATTGGCAAAAAAAAAATCAGGGAAACAGTGCTGCTCCCCGGTGAACTGTCCTGGAAATTCTTGGTGATCCGAGCGTAAGGACTCGCACGTGTCCTGTGACCCAGGACTCTGGTGTTCTGTCTGGCCTTCACTCGGCATCCGAGATGAGCCACCCGTCTGCCCTGCAGGGCTAGAGACTGCTGCCCGCGCCCGGCTCTCGTGGTCTGACAGTTTAGCCTCGGGCGTGTTTTATTTTAGTGACTGGTCAAATAATACCTTTCCCCCGTAAGTGTGACGTAGCTTTTTCTTAAAAAAGATAGATCAGGGGCTGGAGTGTTAGCACAGCGGGTAGGGCGTTTGCCTTGCACGCGGCTGACTCGGGTTCGATTCCCAGCATTCCATATGGTCCCCCAAGTGCCACCAGGAGTGATTCCTGAGTGCAGAGCCAGGAGTCAGCCCTGAGCATGGCCAGGTGTAACCCAAAAAGCCAAAAAAAAAAAAAGATCAGGTTTTTTTTTTTTTTTGCTTTTTGGGTCACACCTGGCTCTGCACTCAGGAATTACCCCTGGCTGTGCTCAGGGGACCATATGGGATGCTGGGATTTGAACCTGGGTCGGCTGCGTGCAAGGCAAACGCCCTACTCGCTGTGCTATCACTCCAGCCCCAAAAAGATCAGTTTTATTGAGAAAGGAAACTAATTCAGAGTGGAATGTGGGATTCTCCAGAGACGGGGACGCAAAGATGAGCACCGGGAAGCAGAGGGGTTTGGTGCAAGGACACGGGCCAGCCCAGGACAGGACAGGACTTCCAGTCTCGGAGTCTGCAGCGTGGCAGGTCCTGGAAGTCCAGGAGTCCCCGTGGCGGGGAGAGCTGTCGCCATGTGTGCGAGCATGCGACTGGTGTGAGTCTGTCTGATTCTTACTGACTCTGACACCTGGGGTGTGTGAGCCCGCCTGATGGTGCCTGTGACTCAGTGACACCCAGGGGGCGTGAGCCTGTTTGTCACTCGGTGCTGCTCCAGGCACTCAGATGCTGACTTTTTTTCTGCAGATGCTTCCAAGAAGTCAGACTCAAACCCACTGACAGAAATCCTTAAGTGCCCCACCAAAGTGGTTCTGCTCAGGGTAAGAGGCAGGGGGAAGGCCCGTCTGCTTTCCCCACTGTACGGATTCTCCTGAGGTGACATTGGGTTGCAGCATCAGGTTTGGGGGGTCCGGTGCGGACACTACACTACCCTCTTCACCCAAATTTCATCCAGGGGCCCCCACCCACCCCCGGCAGCAGCTCCGCGGCATGAAGTCAAGGTGGGGGTCTCTTCCTTAGTGGCGGAGCCACCCTGTGGGCCACATCTGAGGTGCTCAGGAGCTACTCCTGGGTCTCCTTAGAGCTTCCAGAACTGATTCCCAGACCAGCTGTGCTCAGCCCTTGGAGCCCTCCTTCTGGCCCCTTCCAACTTTGTTCTCTGTTTTCTGAATTATTTTGGCTATTGGCAATGAAAGTTTCTATATTTTTGCTTTATTTTGTAAAGAAATGCCAACTTTGGGGGTTGCTATGGGGTTAAACATTTTCATTGGGCTGGCCTAGTACAATGGTAGGGCGTTTTCCTTGCATGAGGCTGACCTGGGTTCGATTCCTGGCACCCCATATGGTCCCCTGAGTGCAGAGCCAGGGATCAACCCTTAGCATCAACATATGTGGCCCAAAAACAAGCTAGAAATTTTTCATTGTGTCATTTGGGTTTGAGAACGTTTGCCATCGTGAAAGCGAGCTATGTATTTTGATTATGCATTTGCAAATTGTGTCTGTTCCTTGAATTAATTTGTTTTTGTTTTTAGAACATGGTTGGTGCAGGAGAGGTAGATGAAGACTTGGAAGTTGAAACCAAGGAAGAATGTGAAAAATACGGCAAAGTTGGGAAATGTGTGATATTTGAAGTAAGAGGGCTTTTATCTCTGGGTTTACACGGAAGCCAAGTTCTGGCAGAGCACCTGGCGTCTCCTGGCGTGGCCTGGCCACTGTGCTCACTCAGAATCACCGTTTAAACACAGTGGGGGGCCTCCGCAGCAGCATGGGTCACTCGGACATGGTGCCCGAGTCTGCCCAGGGCCTCCCCCATTCCCCGGATGGTCGTTTGGGCCAGTGGCAGAATAAGCTTGTGTTAAAATAGGGACTTGGCAGTGTTGCTGTGAGGCAGTGAGGAAAGGCTGAATCAGCCGTAGGAAAGCCTTCGAGACGGGCTGGGCGTCTGGGGAGTCGCAGCCGCCAGCGCCCAGCCTGTCCCACCCTCGGCTGTGTCCCCTGTGCTCGGTGACATGTCGCTACTGCTTGGCACAGTTCTGTGTGGTCACATGTGTCGCGTGTCGGCTGTAGAGGCCCCGCTGTGCCCGGCCGGACATCAGCCCCTATCCTTCTCCGGGGTGGTGATAATGGGGTCAAGACCCGACAAGGAGGAGCTTCCAGGGGGTGATGGCTGCTGTGGCTTTCACGGCTGTCTCTTCCCAGATCCCCGGCGCCCCTGACGATGAAGCGGTCCGGATATTCTTGGAGTTCGAGCGGGTGGAGTCGGCCATCAAAGGTGAGTGGGAGCGGGCGTGATGAGCGGCTGCAGGCGCTGCCCGAGGCTGCCCCTGACCTCGGTTTTCTCTTGCCTTTCAGCGGTGGTCGACCTGAACGGGAGGTACTTCGGCGGACGGGTGGTCAAAGCATGCTTCTACAATTTGGATAAATTCAGGGTCCTGGATTTGGCAGAGCAAGTGTGATTGTAGACCGGGCACAAGGCATCCCTGCCAACCCCAAACTGAGCCTCGGAGCGCACGGAGGAGAGGCACGAGCCGCCCACTGGGCTGCCGGGCAGACGAGAAAGACTTCTAGGATATATGTTGATTGATCCCTTTTTTATTTTATGGTTTTTTAATATAGTATAAAAATCCTTTGAAAAAAATTCTGTGTGCCTCTGGTTCTCTGCTTCACTGCTCCTGAGCTGGTCACGTGTTTTGCTTGGACTTTGTGGTTATTCTCAAGTGCTTTGATGAACCAGCGTTTCTTGCACCCGAATGTCAGACAACTGCCACCTGGACTGTGTTCGGTTACCCTTTGCTCTTCTTGTTTTGGCTCCCTTTCATACCTCCTGGGTGTTGGACGGCAGCTTCACCAACCACGTAATAAAGTATCGTCTTGGCGGTCTGCCAGAAATGTCTGCTTTCTCGAACAGAGGCCTCCTCGGTCAGAGGAAGCCGCTTCTGCCCTGCACTGAGGTTGACGAGGCTCAAGCCCGCTTCAGCCCAGCTAGTCCAAAGCTTGGGGCTGTGATGGGTGCAGGGGCAGAGGCGTGAAGCCCTGGACTGGCCTTTGCTTTCAGCCTTCGGGGTAGGTTAGAACGACCATCGTCTCCTGGGTTAGGGGCGTTTGGGTCCCGTACACGCATTCCTGCGCCTGCCCAGGGCTAACTTGGCTCGCGTCCATCCCGTCCGGCTCGCAGTACTCAAGGTGAGCCTGCTGCCACTGCCACGGCCAGAGGGTGGGGGGATGGCCACGTGGAGGAGGGCAGACCTGCTGTCCACCCAGAAGGCCCAGGGTCAGCATCTTCGGGACTGACAAGTAGAGCCGAGGAGCCACTGGGCACAGGGCGTGGAATTCCCCCGCTGCTCCCCGCCTGCAGGGGGCGCCAGAGCTCCGCGGGCTGCCCAGATGCGCTGGCCCCAGAGCAGCTGCCCCATGGCCACTGCTGACAGGAGGGACAGGAGGCTGGGGGCACCTGGTCATCTGCTGAGCAGGGCTTGTTCTGGGTGCTGGTTGGGCAGGGGTGGGCACTGCCCCTTCCTCTGCACCAACAGGGTGCCCAGCAAGACCCCCCAAACCAGCGTCCCAGGCCTCCTGTCCGCATGGCCCTCAGGGTCAGCGGCTCTGGGCCCGCTGGGCTCTGGGAAGGCCACGGCGGGGACACCGGTGAGGGCAGAGAGGGGCGTGCCCTCCTGTCCTCACTGCCTGCCTGGACATCGCAGCACCTGTGCCCAGGCCTAGGGATGCCACGGGGCGCGCAGGGGGTGAAACTGGGGGTGCTCGGGGTGCGGGGAGTGCAGGGTGAGTGAGGCTCCAGGTGAGCGGGACGTAGGGTGCGGGGTGAGCGGGGTGCAGGGTGAGCAAGACGCAGGTGCTTGGGGTGTGGGGGCCGCAGGGTGAGCGGGGCGCAGGGTGCTGGGGGGGCAGGGGGCAGGGGGTGAGCTGGGCGCAGGGTGAGCGGGGCACAGGGGGCACAGGGTGAACTGGGCGCAGGGTGCGTGGGGCGCAGGGTGCTGGGGGGGCAGGGGGCACGGGGTGAGCTGGGCGCAGGGTGAGCAGGGCACAGGATGCTCGGGCGCTGTGTGAGCGGGGCGCAGGGTGCTGGGGGGCAGGGGGCACGGGGTGAGCTGGGCGCAGGGTGAGCGGGGCACAGGATGCTCGGGCGCTGTGTGAGCGGGGCGCAGGGTGCTGGGTGCAGGGTGAGCCTGGGTCCCGCCCCGCCCCGCCCTGCCCCGCCCCACGGCACCGCCTTTGCCCAACTCCATCGCGTCCCCGCCTGCCGCGGCCTCAGGCGCCGGGTGCTGGCTGGACGCCGTCTGCGGCTCGGGGTCCCGGGCGCCCTGGGGCCCCCTCAGTGATGTCCTTCCGGAGAGGTAGGCGGGGCACGGGCGGGGCGGGGCGCGGGCGCGCGGGCGCGCGGGGGCGCCGCCGAGTCCGGGGGCGCGGGGAGGGGGCGGGAGAGGGGCTCGGCAGGGCGCCCGCCCCGCCCCCTGCTGTGTCCACCCACCCCCTTCCGGCCCGCACACTTGCCGGGCCCCCCCATCCCCCCCGCCGTCCCCGGTCCCGCGCGCGGACTGGGGTCCCGGGGGTGTCCCGCCGCGTCCCCTCCGAGCCTCAGTTCCTCCTGGGCGCAGCCCCGCGGGCCCTTCCCGGACGCCCACCCGGCGCGGGTCCGCGGGCAGGGTCAGGCCTCGCCGGCCGGCCGGGGGTCCCCGGGACAGGATCGCGCCCTCGCCGGCCGGGGGTCCCCGGGGCAGGGTCGCGCCCTCGCCAGCCGGCCGGGGGTCCCCGGGGCAGGGTCGCGCCCTCGCCAGCCGGCCGGGGGTCCCCGAGGCGCGCGGGGCGGAAGGGGCGCAGCCTGCGGGGACGCGCGGTTTCACTTTCTCTCCCGCTGTCACTCGTTTCTTCCCTTTATTCTCGCGATTCTGGGGCCGGGCGGACCCGCCCGCCGGCCGGCCGTGGGCGCGGCAAGTGCCAGCCACTGCCCTCCCTCCCTCCCGCGTGGACCCCGCGGACCCGCGCCAGGCCCCGGCCCCGGCCAGGGGGACCCGGAAGCTGGCCTGGGGGACGGGCGGGGCGGGCAGGCGGGGCTCGGGTGATTCAGTGTCGGGCAGCTAAGGGCACAGGTAAGGCTGGTGCCCGCTGCGCCCAACCTTTGTCCCTTCCGGTCAGCAGGGGGGAGGTCGGGGCTCCCCAGGAGGACGGGGAGGCTTGGAACAGGAGCCTGCAGACTGTTGTGGCCGCGTCGCTCTGGTCCTCCCGCCCCTCCTACCCAGGGGCTGCTCTTTTGCCCATCCTGCCGCCCCTGCAGCAACTGAGCCCTCCTAGGAGCAGCCTGGAAGCTCTGGTCCCAGGGCTCCCCGCGGGCTGGGCCTTCTGGAGGCCGCCCCAGGACCACACGCCCTGCGTCTGCCCTGGCCGGGGCCCTGGCCTTGCTGGGGGTTCCTGGAGCTGAGGGGTCCTAGGAGCTCCATGTGAGGGCACAGCCCCACGTCTCGGGACACCCCAGATGGGGGTGCTTGCGGGTGCTTCCTCCCAGATGTCAGGCGCTCAGACCGCCTTAGAGTAAGGCCAGGAGGGGAGGCTGCTCTGTGCCCCTGTCAGGAGGGTCTCCGGCCCACACTGTCTGTCCGGGGCGCGCCAGCTTGCCAGCCTGGCAGGAAGCACAGGTGCCCGTGCCTGGGAATGCTGAGAAGGGGTGTCTGGAGGCGTGTGAGTGCAGGAGCAGCACGGCCTGAAGCTGGAAGCCAGGGACCCCGCCTGCCCTGGAAGCCTGCAGAGACTCGGAAGGACCCCTCCCCGCTCAGGCCTCTACCTCCCTCTGACCTTAAGGCACTGGCTTTTGGTGGCCAGATGACCGGGGGCCCTTGGGGTCTACACCTGTGGACCCTAATCCTGAGGGTGGAGCTGGTGGTCAGAAGTAGCCAGTCCAGGTCCGTTGGCCCTAGAGCAGTCGGGTTGGAGTGACTGCATGTCACGGCATCCGTCCGTCCCCTCCCCCTGTCCCACCCTCATTCATCCTGCCTCATGTCCTCTCATTCGTCTTCCCATCGACCTGCCAACCGGCCGCCCATCCAGCCCATCACCTGCCCACCATCTCTTCATCCACCCCTCCGCTGTGCCCCGGGCCTCCAGATGCCCTTGCTCCGCCGGTGAGAGGGGCGCTGGGAGGGTCCAGGTGGTCCTGCGGAGCTGAGGCCTCACAGCCTGTCACCAGGCAGGGCCCAGCGCAGGCACGGAATGGACAGTGAGGCTGCGGTTGGTCCGGGTGGCACCTAGTGGCACTTGCCCTCTGTCGGACAGGTCAGTGGGCGGGGATGAGGCCCAGCAAGAGGGCTATATGCTCTCTCAGGGGTCGTGGAGGTGCAAAGGTCCTGGAGCACAGAGACTGCGTGTGTCGGGGCCTGAGGGGCTGCTTGCTGGGATGGGGCAGGAGGATGGCGTGGGCGGCCCTTCTGTGGCGAGGCCTCGGAGGGTGTCATTATGTCATAGACCAAGCCCCTCCCTCCAGAGACCAGCGCTGGATGTGGAGTGAGCGACAGCGTGGGGGCGGGGGGTTGCTGGAGCAGAGGAGGCTGGGGGGGGGCCCTGGAGGAGAGAGAGGAAGTGCTGGCCCGGGCGGGGGGTAAGGGCCACCACTCGAGTACTTTCCCGAGTGGCTGCAGGCCGGGAGCCAGGCCGAGCCATGGCCCTCCTGCCAGCTTTCCGGGTCTGTCCGTAGCTCGGCCAGCAGCCCCCGGACCAGCGCCCGGTGCCCTTCCTGGGGAAGAACCGGCTCCGACCACCAAGGCCGGCGAGCCCTACCTGCCGGAGGGGGTTCCTGAGCTCGGCACGGGAAAGTGGGGTGCGGAGGGGGCTGGCAGGATCTCCGCCCCTCAGGGGTGAGAGCAGACCGCACGGAGCTTCCTGACCCAGCCCTGCACAGCCCCCCACCCCCCCGGCCCGCGGCCGTGCTCCTGGGCTGCCCTGGGTTCCCCACGTGGGTCTGCAGTGGTCCCGAGACCCGTGGCTTCTGCCGACCTGAGCCGTGCGCCAAGGCAGCCCGCAGCCGGCAGGGTTGCGCACGGCTGCAGGCGGGAGGCCTACGGGAGTCTCCAGGCCCTGCGCCCGGGCACCGCAGAGAAGCCTGAGAGGGGCGGGGGCGCAGGCGCGCTGGCCACTGGGACGGGTTTGCCTGCCGCCCCGAGTGCGGGACGCATGGACAGTGGCCGCGGCCCGGGAGGGCGCTCCTGCCCTCTGCTGTGAGTCCAGGCGAGCAGAGGCCGCCCCCTGACCGTGGCCTCACCCTGCGAAGCCCACGCGAGTCACTCACAGAGCACCCCGGGGCGGCTTGGGAGGACCCGTCCCTGCAGCCCTTTGCTCTGCTGCAGCCGCAGGCCCCAGAGGGCTGGTGGCAGCTGGGAACGTCAGGAAGTGTGGAGCAGGAGATAGAGAGCGCTGGCCTCGGCAGAGGGCAGGCCAGGGGCTCAAGGCGGGAGGCGCCAGTCAGAACTGGAGCGGCTGGTGTGGGCTTGGGGGGTGGGCTCCCAGCTGACGCCCAGGGGCCTGGGGACCAGAGACGCCCGGCCAGCCATTCCCGGTGTTCAGCGTGCAGGCTTGGGGATGCGATGGTGCTCAGCCAGAGGTGCTGGGGACAGCCGGGCCACCCCGGGCTCGGCGGGAGGGGGAGGGGCGCTAGGCACTGGGCATCCAACTCGCGGCCTCGCACACGAACGCTTTGAGCTCTCCCCCTGCCCAGAATTGGTGGGTTATTTGTGTTTGGGCCACCCCTGGCTGTGCTTCGTGCCTACTCCTGGCTCCGTGCTCAGGGATCACTCCTGATGGGGCCCAGAACATTCTACAGGATGCCAGGATCAACCCTGGGGTGGCTGAGTGCCAGACAGGTGCCCTCCCTGCTGTACTGCCCAGCCCCGAGTTAGGGGCTGGGGCCTTGGGGGAGATTGTGCTGCCCGGGGTCTGTCTCAGAGGGTGACCGTGGTGTGGGCATGGGTGTGTTATGTCCAGCAGTCCTGCTCGGAGTGGCGGGCCAGGGGGAGGCTGAGGGGCAGTGCTGACGGTCGGTCCTCAGGGTGCAGGGCTGTCGCTTGCAAAAGGCCCAGTGACTTCATTTGCTCCACGGGATAAAGACTCACCGCAACAGAGATCGGGCCTGCCTCCTCGAGGCCGGGGAGAAGCCTGGGTCTGTCACGGCCCCAGGGCGGTGGGTGACCATGTCCCCGAGGGCTGCTCCCGTGAGCAAAAGAAGCCTTTGAGGACCTCTCGGGGGCGGGGGGCGTTCTGTCGGGGAGCACCTCGGGCCGGGGGCGTGGCTTTCACCCCCGTCAGAGGCAGTGACAGACCCCCACTCCGGGGAGCCGCCCCTGCCCTGCCCGACTTTAGGACACTAAGTTCCCGAGCATCTGGTCTCCTGCACCCTTCTGCTCCTCCCCTGCAGAGGCTGCCAGGACCCCGCGTTGCTCCTCAGGCTCAGTGCTCACCCAGGCCATGGTCCTCTAGCTGGACACTGGCCCACCGGCCCACAGGGACACTCCTTGGTGTGGAATTCCTGCATGTCCTGGCCCCACCCCTGTCGGGGCTCACACACACCTGGAGTGCGGCAGGAGAGCACCGAGCCTGTGGGGCCCACACCACACGAGCCTGTGCCCGGTGCGCACAGCAGGGCGGGGGCTTCTCGGCCTCCCTGCCGCTTTCCCCACTGCTCGCCTCCGTCCTGTGGTCCCAGCCGTCTCCGGGGAGGCACCCAGCCCACCCCAAGTGGTTCCTGTGCCGTGGGGGGTCCTGGCGGGGGACTTGGCGGCGCTTTGAGTGTGGCTGGAGGATCCTCCTTCCGGCCATGGTACTTACTTATGCAGTGCTGGCCTTGAACCCGGGGCCCTGTGTGTGCGAGGCAGCTGCTCTGCCCTGACGCCCTCCCTCTCGGCCGTCTGGAACAGGACAGGGGAGGCGTTGCCCCTTCTCCCTCCGAGCTGCTCTCTCGTGGTGGGACTTGCCTGCCGGCCCTTTAAGGCACTTGGATCACCTCTTAGCGATGGTCCAGCAGCAGCTCAGGGGCGGGTGTGTGTGTGTGTGTGTGTGTGTGTGTGTGTGTGTGTGTGTGTGTGTGACTGTGTGTCAGTGTGCCTGTGTTTGTATGTGTGACTGTGTGTGACTGCGTGGTGTATGGCTGTGTGTGTGTGACTGTGGAGTCTGTGGTGGGGGGTTGTGTTTGGCTGTGTGTGTGTGTGGTTGTGCACGGGGTCTGTGTGTGCATGGCTGTGTGTGTGACTGTGTGGGGTGGGTGTCGGGGTGCGGGGTGTGTAGAGTGGCGACCACAGTGGTTTCCCCGTGCTCTCTGTTGCCTCCAAGCGTCTCAGCTCCCTGCTCCACTCAGACCCTCACTGCGCCGTCCCGGCTCCTCCTCTCCCTCCGCCGGCTCTCTGCGCTCCCCTCCCTCACACTCATGGTGCCCGCAGGTAGCACCTCGGCCGCAGTGCTCGGGCCTCACTGGAGCTGAGGACCATTAGGGCGAGGCTGGGTCCAGCACATGTGCCAGGCAGGTGCTCCCTCTAGGAGCTCCAGGAGCCCCAGGCCAGGGGCCACGGGCCGGAGCCACAGACAGCGGCCAGGGCATTTGTCTGCATGCGACTTTGTTTGATCCCCGGCATCCCGTATGGCCCCCCCAGCCCTGCCAGAAATGAGCCCTGAGGACAAGCCCGGAGTCAGCCCTGAGCACTGCCAGGTGTGGCCCCCAAACAAACAAACAAAGGCAGCACCTCGAACCTTTGATTCCTGGTACCAATCAGGAAACAGAACTCAGAGGGATGCTAAGTCCCCTTGCAGTGACAGTGCGCAGGAGAGCGGGTGTCCATTGTGTGTGTGACTACGTGTGTATGTGTGCGACTGTGTGGGGTCTGTGTGTGTGGTGTATGACTGCGTGTGTGACTGTGGAGTCTGTGTGGTGTCTAAGTCCCCTTGCAGTGACAGCGCGCAGGAGAGCGGGTGTCCAGCACCGAGAAAGCCGAGACAGTCTCAGGGCTTTATCCATTCTGGACCGGACCAGAACCGGCTGCTGTTCTCCCTGCGTCTCCCAGTCGGGCCCTAGTGCACACGGGCTCCTCTGAGGATCACCAGTGGTCATCTTTAAGGCAAAGGGTGCACCGCGGGGCCATCTACGCTCAGGCGCCGCCCATCCTTGGGAGGGTCCCTTCCCTCCACCCCTGCAGCCACTCAGCGGCAGCCCAGCCAGCAGGCAGCCCACCTTGTCCCTGAGTCCCAGCACCCCCGTTTGGAGTGGGGTCAGCAGGGTGGACAGACCCGGTCCCACTGCAGGGCTCTCCCAGTACCTGGGCACCTGTGGGGTGGAGGCAGGGCCAGAAGCCGGACCTGCTATCGCCGTGGGGACGAGCTGGGCGCTAGAGGGGGAGCTGGAGAGGTCAGCTGGGCGCTAGAGGGGGAGCTGGAGAGGTCAGCTGGGAGAGCCTTTGTGGTGCACTGATTGGCTGCACAACCGATACGCCCCGCCCCGCCCCGCCCCATGCCGGCTTGCTGCTTTTGTGTGGCCTTTCCTGGGGCTGTGCGGGAGCGCCCCGATCACGCTCCGGCCGTGTCCACCCCCGCAGCCTCTCGCTGTCCTTTCCCCTGGCCAGCAGCCTTCTCCGGGAAAGGCGCTGGAGACACCGTGCTTTTAAGGAGCACCCAGGGGCGTGGGTCGCAGGTGGCTGTGGAATGCAGCCCCGCCCGGGAAGGATTCTCTTCCAGAAACGGGGCGGGTTGCATAAGCGAGGGCGGCGCCCTGAGTACGAAGGGTAAATGCCCTGCCATGCTTCTCCCTGCTTGGCAGGTGATGAGCCAGGCCTGTGGTCATGTACTCAGAGTTCCGTGGAAAACTGCAAACAGACACCTGATGGTAGGTACAAGCCACAGCTGCCCACCCCGGCCACAGCAGGTGCGTGGGGGTCACAGCTGCCCACCCCAGCCACAGCAGGTATGTGGGGGCCACAGTGCCCACACCGGCCACAGCAGGTGCGTGGGGGCCACAGCTGCCCACCCCGGCCACAGCAGGTATGTGGGGGCCATGTCTGCCCACCCCAGCCACTGCACCTCCTGTCAGCAAACTCCCAGAACCGTAAGGGCCACCTGGCTCCTGTTTGTGGTCCAGACCGCTACTGTGATCGAGGACGCCCCTCCCGCCTCCACCCCATGAATTCAGACCCTGGCCGCAGCCCCTTTTCCTGAAGCGCCTGAAGTTGACTTCGAGAGGGAGTCAGCAAGTGAAAGGACCGGAAACCCACCAGGGCCGAGGGAAGAAGTGTGCATTTGACCCTGGCAGGCTCGGGGACCTGGCGCTCAGCCCAGACATTCGAAGCCTCTCCCGAGAGCACGAGTCTAGAGCTGCCTGTGGGCACAGCTGCGTAGAACAGAGATGGCTTCCGGCCAGTTGCGGAGAGGCCCGGCATGTTTATGGAGCTCTTCCTCTGTGGGACGGTCCTCGCAAGGGACGGTGGTGAGGACAAGGCGCAGCACGCACCGGCCAACTCCCAGCCTCCCCTTCTCAGCCTCCGCTGGTTTCATGGGTTGGTTACCTTAGGGGTGACAGACAGTGCCGAAGGATGAACAGGGCTGGCGGGCTCTGTGGCCGATGTGTGTAGACGGCACTGCTACCCGGAGGGGTGTTGGGCGGCCCCCCTCGCAGCTCCCCTGCAGCTAGATTTCCCAGCAGGGTGCAGCCCTTGGCCCCTGGGGCAGCCCTGACCCATGCCCCTGTGGAAGGTGCTCTCCCACTTGCCGTGACCGTCGACTTGACTTTGAGGTCAACACGTGGTCACAGTGGCCACCTCTCACCAGCTTTCTTGCCGTGTGAGCCGGGGGCCACAGGAGAGAGAAGCTGGACTGAGCGCTTTCGGCCCTCCTGGCTGAGCACAAGTCCGGGGAGGAGTGGGCCGAGTCCTCAGTGTGGGAGGCCGGAAGCCCACTGTCCGGCTAGATCAATCAGGAAAGCCCAGTGGCACTCGGCCTAGCATCCCCGAGGGTCGGGAGAGGACACAGTGGCCCTCCTTGGGTGTCCAAGCAGACCTGGTGAGGTGCCTTATCAGATGGGAAACAGCAGCTGAGCACTGTTCCCCTCCCCAGGAATTTGCCCGAGGCTGCACGGGCCTGCCCCCGCCCGTTGTGACTACCGAGAGGCCATCTGATAGCCCCGTCCTGTCCTGCGCCCTGTGGCTTGGTCGCTGTCTGCTGTCCTCTGCAGCCCCACCAAGGCTGTGAGCATGAGAAGAGGCGTTTCCTCCCTTCTCCCCAGCAGGTCTGGGCTAGGAGGAGCTGATGCCCTGGGGCTCTGGGGCGTAAACGGCCTGGGGCCAGGTCTGGGAGGCTGGGAGGGGCTCTCCCTTCCCCAGCCTCCCCGCTGCACTGGGCCTGTGGGAGCTGGCGCTTCCTGCAGCCCGTGTCTGAGCAGCCAGGCATGAATGAGGGGACCCCCCAGCAATGTGCGGGGGCTGCTGGGCGTGGATTCAGATGCCTGCACCCCCACTCAAACTCTGTGACCTTTCCCTTTTGTTTGTTTGTTGCTTGAGCCACACCCGGCGATGCTCAGAGGTTACTCCTGGCTCAGGAATCATCCCCGGCGGTGCTCAGGGGACCCTGTGGGGTGCCGGGAATCGAACCTGGATTGACCACATGCGAGGCCACCTCCTTAGCGCCTGTCCTGTCTCTTCTGCCCCGTCTATGTGGCCTGAAGAAGCTCCCTGAGCTCTGAGCCTGCCGGCCTGTGTCTATGAAGCTGAAGGGGTGACGGAGAGCAGAACCCTCACCCCGACCCCCAATGCACTGGGGGACGCTCTAGGGGCTGCCACCTCCTGCACCCTGAGGGTCTTCCCCCACCCCCGCTACTGCCTGCCAGTATGGAACCCCCAACCACCAAGTGCAGGAAACATCCTGACACTCCAGGGCCCAGAGGCCCTGGGGGTCCCTCTCCCCGCTCCAGGAAGTACAACTGAATGAGGGGGGGCGGTCCCCTGAGCAAGAGCTTTCAGTTCTCTTGGTCTCCCCTCTATGGCTCCCCCAGCAGACAGGGCTGGGCTTGAGCGAGAGGGGCCTTCCAAGTGCAGCCACTTGTCCCTGGAGTTTTTTGTTTTTTTTTTCTTTTTGGGTCACACCCAGAGGTGCAGGGTTACTCCTGGCTCTGCACTCAGGAATCACCCTGGCGGTGCTCAGGGGACCATATGGGATGCTGGGAATCGAACCCGGGTCGGCCGTGTGCAAGGCAAACACCCTCTCGGTTGTGCTATCGCTCCAGCCCCCTGTCCCTGGAGTTGAATCTGCATTTCCAGCTGTCCTGCCCTGGGGTGACCCTGCCCTGCCCGCTGATGGGGTGCAGGTGGGGCGGGGCCAAGGGTCACGGAGGAAGGGGGTGTTTGCTGAGGTCTAGGGAGAGATGACAATGTGGAAATCTTTGAATCATTCTAAAAATGTTGGCACCCGGGAAGTGTGGGCCCGGGCGGATTCCCAGCCTCTGAGCTCCGAGGGCCAAGCTCCGAGGGATCCAGGCGGGAGGCACGGCCCGCCACACTCCCTGTTTTCATGAAGTTTCTGTCATGTCTGCGAATTCCCCGAATCCTTTGCCGCTCAGCGGCATGGGGGTGTCTGGGCTGAGAGGCTGGCCACGGAGGGAGGGTGGACGGCGGGTGGGGAGGGGTGAGGTTGCAGGAACCTTAAATTAGTCACATTCTGGAAACCTGGCTTCTCCGTGTGGCTGTTTTGAAGCGGGTTGGGGGGCGGGGGAGCCTCTGGGTCACTGGGAGGAGAGTTGGAGCAGGAACCCCGTGTTTACCGGCGCTCCAGAAATAGCTTCCTAACCCAGCTGAGGTGCAGGGAGGCAGCGCCTTGCCCAGAGGGGAGCAGGGAAGACAGCTCCAAGACTAATTGGCTGACTTGTGTTTGGGCCACACCTGCCGGTGCTCAGGATGGGTGACTGGGGTGCTCTGGGGTGCTGGCGATCGAACCTGGGTCGGGTGTGGGCAAGGCAGGCTTCCTCTCTGCTGTTCTCTCTCTCGGGCCCTTTGCTTTGATTTGGAATGAGAGAGAGATGGCACAGGGGTCAGTGTGCCCTGACTCGGTGACTGAGTGACATGCTGGGTCTTCCCCAAGACAAAGACCAGAGTGATGCGTCTTCCGAGTCGCCCGGTGAATGTGCTCAGGCACCTTGGGTAAGGGTGAGAACGGGGCACGAGAAGGGAACCCCAAGCAGTGTTCACTCCCGGTGGGAACGTTCCCTCCAGGTGGGCTTTCCTGGCGGAGTTCGCAGCTGGTGGCTGTGATAATCCTTTGCCCGCACCCCCTCAGTCTCCCTGGAGCTGTGCTTGCCCAGGGCTGGTCCAGAAATGTGTCACTCCTGCTCTGGGTAGAGATTGCGGGTGGTTAGAGATCTAGCACCATACACACAGACAGACACACGGGCATAGACACACAGACACATACAGACACTTCGATGCAAACACAGACACACACAGACATACAGACATGTGGAGACAAGCGAAAACAGATACAGACACACAGAGATACACACAGACACACCAGACATAGAGTCACACACAGAGATACACAGACACACAGACACACACAGACATACAGACATGTGGAGACAAGCGAAAACAAATACAATCAGATACTCACAGACACACAGAGATACACACAGACACACACAGACATACAGAGTCACACACAGAGACACACAGACACACAGACACACACAGATAGACCCCCACGAGGCCCCTGCTGCCCACCCTCAGACATGAGTGCTCAGGGCCCGAAGGAAGGGCCAGCTGGACGTGGAGGGGGCCATGGCGGGTGGCTGGGGACTTGGAACCACCCCTCTTTGCCTCTGCTTCGACGGAGGCACGAGAAGAGCTCTGGGACACTTGTCTCGTGGCCACGCTGCTGGTTGGACTGAGGGCTGCCCAAGGTTCACGTGTGGCTTCGTGGGACACAGGCATGTTTGCAGGCAGGGGTGCAGGACTCAGTGGCCCTGGAGGGAGGCCCTCCTCCCTCTTGTATGCTGCATCCGGAAAAGGGGGGGTCTCGCTCCCCTGCACGTGTCCCTGGACTCACACCTGTGGGCACTTGGGCCAGCTCTGAGCCTCAGAAGCCGGCATCAGTGGTGCCCCAGGCCCCTCAGGACCAATCCCAGCTGCTCTGGGGGGTGGGGGATGGGCCCGCTCCCCCAGAGCCCGTCCTGGGTGGCTCAGGGAGGAGGGAAGGAGGGGGTCCCCAACGGCCATGACCCGAGGACACAGGGCCTGGGATGGCTGTTCCAGAGCTGAGGGTGCGTCTCTGTCCATGGCGGCGCCTCTGGCTCTGCTCTCCAGGGCGCTGGCCCTCGCACTGCAGCGGGCACCCCCCCCCCACCCAAATCCTGCTTTTCCAGCCTTGGCAAGGAATTTTCCAGAACAAAGTTTCCTGGCTGATCTTCCTCTTTCAGTTTTGCAAGGATAAGTGCTGGGGGTTGGCGGGGGAACCGAGAGCCAAGCAGTTGGGACAAGAGACTCATTCAGCATCCTGCCCACGGAGTCCCCTCAGCCCTTCTCCCCTCAGCCCCTCTCCCCTCAGCCCCTCTCCCCTCAGTCCCTCTCCCCTCAGCCCTTCTCCCCTCAGCCCTTCTCCCCTCAGGCCCTCTCCCCTCAGCCCCTCTCCCCTCAGGCCCTCTCCCCTCAGCCCTTCTCCCCTCAGCCCTTCTCCCCTCAGCCCCTCTCCCCTCAGCCCCTCTCCCCTCAGGCCCTCTCCCCTCAGCATCCCCCTCAGCCCCTCTTCCCTCAGTCTACTCTCCCCTCAGCCCTTCTCCCCTCAGCCTCTCTCCCCTCAGCCCTTCTCCCCTCAGCCCCTCTCCCCTCAGCCCTTCTCCCCTCAGCCCTTCTCCCCTCAGCCCCTCTCCCCTCAGCCCTTCTCCCCTCAGCCCTTCTCCCCTCAGCCCCTCTCCCCTCAGCCTTTCTCCCCTCAGCCCTTCTCCCCTCAGCCCTTCTCCTCTCAGTCCCTCTCCCCTTAGCCCTTCTCTCCTCAGCATCCCCCTCAGCCCCTCTTTCCTCAGCCTCTCTCCCCTCAGCCCCTCTCCCCTGCAGATTCAGGTCCTCGGCTCTTCCAGGGTCTCTGGTCATGACCTCAGTCCCATGACCAGTCTCATAGGCCTCCCCAGCCAGGACACAGGCAGGCTCTGATGGACGGGTCCTTACAGCCCCCTCCCTGCTGGAGTCCCCCTGCTTTAGGTGCTGGGGTGAGACCCCTCTTCGTGTGTCCCAGCTACTCCCTGCTTTCTCATTTACTTTAGAAAATCTTGGATTCTTGGAGCGCTTGGGTAAGGGCCCGGGACGCCATCCGTCCCGCGTCAATATCACAGACCCTGGGCTGGTCCTCTTGGCACCTGGTCATCATTCCAGGTCGTGGGACACCATGTCGTGCTCTCGTCACCTGTACTGGTGAGAGACACCGTGTCATTCCCTGTTGTCTTGGACTGGTGAGGGACACTGTGTTATCCCCTATCACCCATTCTGGTGAGGGACACCGTGTCATCCCCCGTCACCCATACTGGTGAGGGACACCGTGTCATCCCCCGTCACCCATACTGGTGAGGGACACCGTGTCATCTCCCGTCACCCATACTCATGAGGGACACCGTGTCATCCCCTGTCTCCTGTACTGGTGAGGGACACTGTGTCATCTCCCGTTGCCTGTACTGGTGAGGGACACTGCGTCATCCCCCATCACCCATACTGGTCAGGGACACCGTGTCATCTCCCATCACCTGTACTGGTGAGGGACACCGCATCATCCCCCGTCACCCATACTGGTGAGGGACACCGTGTCATCTCCCGTCTCCTGTACTGGTGAGGGACACTATGTCATCCCCCATCACCCATACTGGTGAGGGACACCGTGTCATCCCCCGTCACCCATACTGGTGAGGGACACCGTGTCATCTCCCGTCACCCATACTCGTGAGGGACACCGTGTCATCCCCTGTCTCCTGTACTGGTGAGGGACACTGTGTCATCTCCCGTCGCCTGTACTGGCGAGGGACACTGCGTCATCTCCCGTCACCTGTACTGGTGAGGGACACCGCATCATCCCCCGTCACCCATACTGGTGAGGGACACCGTGTCATCCCCTGTCTCCTGTACTGGTGAGGGACACTATGTCATCCCCCATCACCCATACTGGTGAGGGACACCGTGTCATCCCCCGTCACCCATACTGGTGAGGGACACCGTGTCATCTCCCGTCACCCATACTCGTGAGGGACACCATGTCATCCCCTGTCTCCTGTACTGGTGAGGGACACTGTGTCATCCCCTGTCTCCTGTACTGGTGAGGGACACTATGTCATCTCCTGTCGCCTGTACTGGTGAGGGACACCGTGTCATCCCCCGTCACCCATACTGGTCAGGGACACCGTGTCATCTCCCGTCACCCATACTGGTGAGGGACACCGTGTCATCCCCTGTCTCCTGTACTGGTGAGGGACACTATGTCATCCCCCATCACCCATACTGGTGAGGGACACCGTGTCATCTCCCGTCACCCATACTGGTGAGGGACACCGTGTCATCTCCCGTCACCCATACTCGTGAGGGACACCATGTCATCTCCCGTCTCCTGTACTGAGGGACACCGTGTCATCCCCTGTCTCCTGTACTGGTGAGGGACACTGTGTCATCCCCTGTCTCCTGTACTGGTGAGGGACACTATGTCATCTCCTGTCACCTGTACTGGTGAGGGACACCGTGTCATCCCCCGTCACCCATACTGGTGAGGGACACCGTGTCATCCCCCGTCGCCCGGACTGGTTGGAAGCGAGTGGCACTGGGATCCGGGCAGATGTCGCGGTGCCCGTGAGCCAGCCCCTCCCCTGCGGTGTCGCCTCTGCCCTGCCAGGCTTTTCCCCAGAGTCTGAGCAGACTGAGCTTTCGCTGAGATTTTGCTTTTAAAAAGCTGCTTATTTTGAAAGCGGAGTTGCCCAACCATACCCATGGCCCCATGGACCTTTCCCCCACTCTCCCCAGCTTGGTCAGAAAGCACCCGGGCGCGTGCACGGTTCTCGGCACCCCGTGCACTCAGGGTCACTCCCAGGGGAGCTCGGGGGTCACATGCGTGCTTGGGACTGAACCGAGGCTGGCCGCATGCACACGGAGTCCTGGCCCACCTCCCTTTGCAGCCCGGCAGCTGCTCTCCAGAAAGCACCTCCACTGTGAGGTCACCAGCCACTCGCCAGACTCTGATGCGGCGGACTGGGAGAGGAGACATGCGGGGTACGTGGGGAGCCAGCCAGGCTGCGCGCCAGGCAGGCACCCTCCTGCTGTCTACGGCTCCGGCCCCGGGGATCTGCTCTAACGGGCGGGTGACCGCTCAGGATGGGGCCCCTCAGGGAGTGGGGCAGAGGTGCACGAGCACTGCCTCTGTCCTGGCGGGCTGGCCTCTGTCCATGCAGGGGCAGTGAGGGCTCCCCCATCCTGTCCCCGTCTGCCCTGAGCTGGAGGCTTTCTTGGCCTAAGGTTCCCCCGTGGCTCCATCCGCTCTGCTCACTTGGTGTCCTGACTCTGAGTCCAGTCCTGGGGAGGGTGTGCCTGTGTGCCAAGGAGGGGTGAATGGGTCAGTGCCCTGGGGAGGGTGTGCCCGTGTGCCAAGGAAGGGTATGTGGGGCATCGGAGCTGGTCCAGCTCCCTGACCTCTGACCCAGACCCTTAGCCATGCCTGCCCCTACCCTATCTCCATCGCTCATCTTCCCTCCAGTGACTGAGAACAAAACAGTGGCTGAGTTATCTAGAAAGTTCTTCTGACCTTGGATTGGTGGTGGAGTGGCACCTCACCTTGGCCACAGTCTCAGTGAAGGAGCTCATGGGCAGTGGGGCAGGGCGCTGGGGACAGCCTCTCGCCAGGCAGTGGGAGCTGGGGTGGCCGGCTGATCCGCTCAGAGGAACGCCTGAGTGACCCCAGGGGGCCCAGTGGGCTCGCAAGGGCTGGCTGCCAGGAGGGAGGGCCCTGAGCTCAGGGTCCTGCCCAGCCCTCTCCTGGATAGGTACAGAGGGGACGCCATCCTTCTAGCAGAGGGTGCCCAGAAATCAGGGCCAGGGCTGCCCACCAGAGGCCCAGCTGGTCACTCCAGCAGCTACTGGTGCTCCCAGAGGCAGATCGGGTCACACACACGGGGTCCCTTAAAGACCCAGCCCCTCCCTACAGCTGCTCCCCAGGGCTGTGTGCAGGCAAGCCAGTGGGAAACCAGCGGGCTCCCGGGACCCCTATCAGGAAGGCGCTAGCATTCAGTACGGCCAGCGCAACCCCCTGGACGCACCCCTCGCCCCATTTCTAGGGCAGCAAACCCTCCCTGGGGCTCTGGGACTGCTCCCTCAGCCTCTCCCCACCCCGCTGCAGAAAAGCAAGTTCTCCTGGGGTCAGAGCAATAGTACAGCACGCAGGGAGACCTGGGTTCCATCCCGGCAGGCCTCCGGGTGCGGTACTGACCGCAGGAAGGTGGCAGGGAGGGTCGGAGCGCGCGGGCGGCAGGCGGGGCGTGTCCGCCTGACCGGGGCGTGTGCGCCTGGGCGGAGCGTGCCCGTCTGGGTGGGGGCGTGTCATTCCGGGCGGGGGTGTGTCCGTCTGGGCGGACGCGAGCCCTGCGGGACGTGAGCGACGTGTGGTCTGTCGCCTGGCGCGCGGGCCCGGCCGGTCCCCCGCATGATGCCAACGTGCCCGGGCGCCGGGGCGCAGGGGGCGCGGGGGTGTCCGAAAGGACAGACCGAGCCGGGCGGTGGCGTGGATGCGGGGCCGCAGAAGCAACGAGCCCGCGACTCCCGGGATCCTGGGGCGCGGGGGCAGGAACAGCCCCGCAAGCGCCCTGGGTTGCGTCTGCTGCGGGTCCCGAGGTCCAGGGACCGTGTTCGCCCGGGCCCGGCGTGGGGGGTCGTCCTCTGACCTCCGCACGCAGACGGCTGCCGCACCCCAGCAGCTGACCCATGACGTGGAGTCCAGGCCCCTGCGGGGTTCCGAGTGGTGCTCGGAGGTCGGGTGGGTGCGCGCAGGTCGTGCAAAGGGCGACCCCAAGAACCTTCATCCCCTGCCCCCAAGCGTCCTTCTGGCTTCCTCCAAGTCAGCCCCACCAGGCGTCTCGCTGCCCCCGGAGCCGGACTGCGCCCACCCGGCGGAAGGCATTGTGGGCGCAGCGCCCGGGGAGCAGGGCCGGGACGACGCTTTTCAAGCGGGACGCGCGGCGGGGCGCGGTGCCCGTGGAATAGGGGGGTGCCGGCCGCGGAGGGTCCCGGCACGGAGAGGCACGCGCCTTCTCTCGCCTGCAGGGGCGCCCGCGGCCGGGCCCGCGCCCCGCGCTCCTCCCGCCCGAGGGGGCGGGCCCGGACCCGCGTCCCCGCCCCGGGCTGACGTCGCGCTGCCCGCCGCGGCCACTCTTAAAAGCCGGGGCAGCGCCGGGCGTCGGGGCCGAGCCGGAGCGGGCGAGGGGCGAGGAGCGACTAGGCTGTCACCGCGCTGCGCGCATCCCGGGGGCTTCCCAGCCGCCGCATAGGCAGTGGCTCCGCCCGCATCCAGCCCCGAGCACGTTTCCACGAGTCGGGCCGCGCCCCCTGGTCCCGCTTTGTTCCGAGGGGGTCCGCTCCGCCTGAAAGCCGCGCGCAGTTGGCGAAGATGCCCTTGGAACTGACCCAGAGCCGGGTGCAGAAGATCTGGATCCCCGTGGACCACCGGCCCTCGCTGCCCAGATGTGAGTGCGGATGCGCGCACGGCCGCGTGCCCGGCCCGGCTTTGTGCGGCGCTGCGGGGACCCCCGGCTCCACCCGGGCGCGTGTCGGCCGGGCGGGCTGGGGGCGCCCCGAGCTGCGCCTCCTGCTGCCGGCATCGGGGGCGCTGTGGCCCGGCCGCTCCTCCGCAGGGCCGGCGCCCCGGAGCGCGCGGGGGGCGCTGAGGCTCAGGCTTCTCGGGGGTCGCGGGGCTCGGGAGCCCCTCCCGGTCGCCCGCCCGCCCCTGCCCCTTCCAGGGCAAACACCTGGACCCCGCACTCCACTTGCCGTTTCGGGCGGGGGGAACGGGCCTGGCTGGGTTGGGGGCCGGGCTGTGCGCGTGGGGCGCAGTCAGGGCGCGCGCGCAGCCGGCGCGCTGGGGACGCGGGGGCCGCCAGTTGCGCCGGCCAGTGCCTCCGGCTCTGGCTAGTCCGAGCTGGGGATCGGGTGGTCTGGAAGCGACACGGCGCCGGAGGTGCGTGTGCGGCCTTGTGCTGATTCTCGCGCCGTCCCTCGGGCGGGTCCCCTCGGCCGCCTTGACATCTCGTCCCCTGGGGCTTCTGGGCTCGGCCGGCCGAGCCGCCCCTCCTGGGCGGTGGGGACAGTGGCCCCACGGCATTGGCTAGACCCTGGAGCGGCCGCTGACGCCCTCCTCGGTCCTCCCGAATCCCGGGCGGGCAGCCCCTCTTTGTTAAGGACGACTCCGTGGCTTCCCGGGCTGCTGACGGTCAGTTTCCCGCTCCCCGGCCGGGAGTCTGGGGGCCGGACCCGGCCGGGGTGCAACCCCGCCCCGCCCCGCCCCGCCGGCGCTGCTGGCAGCAGGTGCCCCTGTGCAGGTGGAGGCTGGGGCGGGGGCGCTGGACGACAGTGCCCCTGCGCTCCTTCGTCCATTGCGCACGCCCCAGCTGCACGTCTCGCACGCAGGGCAGAGATCTGCCGAAAACCCTCCCCGGCGATTCGGGACCCGCCATGGGTGGCTCCAGGGGTTGTCTCAGGCGCCTATAAAAACCTTTAAGGAAACCGCAGCCCGGACTGGTCACGTGCCGCGGATGGAGCCGGTGCGGGTCACGCTGGCCGGTCACGCTGGCCGCCCGGGTGCCAGGAGAGTTTCTTCTGGTTCCCTTTCCCCCCATCCCCGGCTGTCTTGGTGATTGAAAGGTTGGGAAAAAGATTCCCAGCCCTGGTCCAGCTGTGAGCGCCGCCCCCAAGCCTGTGTCCTGCGCCCTCCCCAGTTACTACTCAGTTTTCACTCGTCCCCTCGGATATCCAAGGGGCCTGGGGCCCCGCAGGTGGGGATCGCTGATGGGGACAGGCGGCTTCTTCCCAAGGGATTGCGGAGCCCTGGCCCATTGCCCTGAGGTTCTTCACTGAGGTGGGCAGTGACCTCGCAGTGAGGCGCTGACCACGGTTCACCCCCACCCCCGTGGCTGCCGGCTGACTGGCCTCTTCTCATGCAAATACCTGTACGCGGGACCCGCCCTAGGGCGAGGCCAGTGACTGACGCCTCAGGCTGGGCTTTGCTTCCAGTTTTCTCCCGGAGCCCGGGGCTGCCAAGGAGCCTGAGACCCTCCCCTCCCCAGGGTCCCACCGGAGGCAGGCACCACCTCTTCCTCCTGCCTGCTCCCCACCCGCCCAGCTGCCCTGTGCTGGGGTCACACAGGCTCCGTTCCTCGGGGGACACACAGACTCAATGTTACTCTGGGGTCATACATACTTGTTATCATTCTGGGGTTACACATACTTGATATTACTCTGGGGTCCTACACAGTGTTACTCTGGGGTCACACATACTTGATATTACTCTTGGAACACACATACTCAATGTTACTCTGGGGTCGCACATACTTGATGTTACTCTGGGACACACATACTCGATGTTACTCTGGGACACTTGATGCTACTCTGAGATCACACATACTCGATGTTACTTGGGGTCACACATACTTGATGCTTCTCTGGGATCACACATAATTGATATGACTCTGGGGTCACACCTACTTTTACTTGCATGGTCAGTGCTCCTGGGGGCCACACCTGCCGGAATGGGGAGCTCACTGGGTGACTTGGGGGGTGCTGCTGAAGGATGGAGCCTGTGCCCAGGAAGCAGGCGTTCCTCCTGTGCCACGTCCCTTGCCCACCACACTGAGCCTGGCGCACAGGCTCCGGTTGGCACCAGATGCTGACGGGAAGATCCTCCTGGGCTTCTGTGGGTGTGTGCGGGGCCGGGGTGCCCACTGGGGTGAGCCCTGGAGTAGGCAGGGCTTGTCACCTCCCCTGGAGTCCAGTTCCAGGAGAGACGGGTTGTCCGGTGCTGGCTGCTCCAAGCAGGGCCTGGCAGGGGCTGGGGGTCTTGATCGCCCACGGTGCCAGTCTCAGCTCTGGTCTCACCTCATGCAGGGGCAGTGTGGAAAAATCAGTCACTGCACAAGCCGTGTGCGGCCCTGACTCTAGCCCCCGGCCCCAGCATGCTGGGTGTGGTCCCTCGGGAAACCGAGCACTGTAGGGGCCCACTCGAGTGAGAAGTGGACCCGGCTCAGGTGGGGAGAGGGCTGTGGCTTGGTGCTGGGGGCCCTGGCCAGAAGCTGTGTGACCCCTCTGCCCGGGGAGGGTGCCCACCCTGCTCCGTGTTTCTGCAAGTGTGGGGAACCGCCTCTTGGGCTCAGCCCGCACCCAGCCGACCCTGGTCTCAGCCCAGAGGGCCCTTCACTGCTCTCCGAGGAGTAGTGGACATCCGTGGCCCCGTCCCAGGCTCTGTGGCTGGGCTTGGCGTGGGTCTGAGTCTCCCGCTGGGGCTGTGACAGAGGTCAGTACGGCCACTGTGTTAACCCTGGACTTCTCTAGAATCCTGTGCTGGGAGGGGAGGAGCTTGGGCTGGGGCTTGAGGGGAAACTGAGGCAGAGCTGGGCAGGCAGAGCAGTAAGAGGGGCGGCCATGGCAGGTGAGAAAGGGGCATTCTGGACCATCCCTGCATCTCCCCACAGTGCCCTGTGTCTGGGTGCCACGCGCCCCGCCCCCTCCTCCCGGCTGCCTGCCAAGGGCTAAGTGGGGATGGCTGCCGGCTTGCTCCCAAGTCAGCAGTTTTGGGGAAAGTGACTTCCTCTGCCAGGGACGGGCACTGGGCTGCTCGCCCTGATGTAGGCTGTGCGAGGAACGGACCCGCCCTCCTGGGTGACCCATTTGCCAGTCCCTGTCTGGCGTGGGGCCGGACAAGGGGGCCGAGCGGGAGCAGCTGAGAGACGGTCACGCAGACAGACACGCAGACACCGCCTGGGCATGCGTGTTTGATCCGGTCAGTGGCCCTGGGGGCTCACCGGACAACAGGGAAGCCGCAGTGGCCAGTGCCGTCAAGTGTCCCCAGCCCACCCAGTGGCCGAGCTCCTGTGTCCTTGGGCCTGACTGGTTCTTGGGGACACAGTCCCCTCCCACACTTGCCCGTGGAAACTCTGTGGCCATGCCGTCTGCTCGGAACCCCAAGGCTGGCCCTGTCCATGCTGTGGTCGTCCCTGGCTCTAGAATCTGACCCCAGGCCTTACTCTCGTGACCCAGTGGGCTGCATGGACAGCTGTGCCCCCAGTGCTTGGTGACCGGTGCCCGCCTGCAGAGACGCTTGCTGTGGCCTTGGCCTGGCTGGCTGGAGCCGCGCCCCTCCCCAGGTGGCCAGCTGCCTGAGCAGCCAGGTGGCCAGTGTCTCATGGCCCACAGTCACCTGGGCTCCCGGGCCGGGACACGCTGGAACCACCAGGACAGGATCTGTGTGTCTTGGACGCTGCCCTGGGCCTGTGCCGACTGGGGGCCCCATCACTCCGGGCCTCTGTCAACCGGACAGCAGGCATGCAGAGGCGGGCTACCCCAGGGATGGGCACTTGTGCCTGTCACCCCACGGAGCCGTGTTTGCTCTGGACCGAGCTGGTCTGACCCACGCGAATGGCCTTACCTGCTTCCAGGAAAGGAGTCGGGGAGCAATGCTTGGCCTCTGTGTTGTGGCAGGGGGCCCCAGCCCACACTGGCCCCCTTTAGCTGGGCCCCTCCAGTCTCGGGAAGTCCCTTCCATGCCTGGCCCCAGTCCCTCTGGGCTTGGGCCCAGGGTCCTGCTCTTCGGGAGGCTTTGGTGGGGGTCCTGGGCATTCTGGGGAGTTCTGGAGACCCCCTGACCCCACCCCTCTGCCCCGGCAGCCTGTGGGCCCAAGCTGACCAACTCACCTACGGTCATCGTCATGGTGGGCCTTCCGGCACGTGGCAAGACCTACATCTCCAAGAAACTTACGCGCTACCTCAACTGGATTGGGGTCCCCACGAAAGGTAGGCTGGCTGTGCCCGCCCCGCTCCTGCCCATGCGCCGGCTTCTTCCTCTTGGCCGCTTGGCTGCTGCTCTGGCTCCTTTTGGTCACGCCGCAGCCATGTGGGCTGCTGATGGACACGCCCATGTCAGCGCGTTCAGAGGCTTGGGTGCTTTTCGGTTTGGGGCCCCGACCCAGCAGTGCTTGGAGCTGACTCCCAGTTCTGTGCTCAGGGAACGAGCACTCCTGTGGTGCTCGGGTCCAACCCAGGGTGTCTGTGTGCAATGGAAGCGTTTCCCCCTTATATCTCTCTGGTTCCAGCGTACGAAAATGAAAACTCGACCTTCACCAGGCCCCACAATGCCCGCACACGGGGTCCCTGTGCTGGGCCCGACTCCGTCACAGACATCCTGGCCCTTGGGGGGGGTCTCACCCTCTCTTTTTCCATGAGTCCCGCAGCCCCAGGCCTGGCTCCCCCCCTGCCCTGCCGCGTCTCCAGGGCGCACTGCACACCTGGGCCCTGCTCCCCACAGTGTGGCCTGGGGCCCGGTGTGCGTGGGGGCCCGCTCCCTCCTGGACACCGTGGGCTGCACTCACGGCAGGTGCGGCCAGGGCAGGCCGCCGGGGCTGTGCCCGGGTGTGGGCCGGCGGCCCTGAGGGTCTGTGTCACTCCCCAGTATTCAACGTGGGCGAGTACCGCCGTGAGGCTGTCAGACACTTCAGCTCCTACGACTTCTTCCGGCCTGACAACGAGGAGGCCATGAGAGTGCGCAAGTGAGGCTGCAGGGTGGGCGCGAGCAGGCGGGCACGGGGGGGGGGCAGGGCTGCTGCTCTGTGCAGCCAGAGCTGCGGGGTGGGAGACGGGGTCGGGAGACACAGCCCTGTCCCCGAGTCTCAGTGAGATCATTTAGAAACGGGGTGACCTGAGCCCCAGACGTGAGGATAGGGTCCTGGGCTGGGCCTTAGGGTCCTGGGGGGCTCGCCCCCTCCCTAGCCCCTGCTCTGAGATCTCTGGGCAGTGGGTCTCGGAACATGTCTGGGACTCCCGTGCAGAGTGAGCAGGGGGGCCCGTGGGTGTGGGCACAGGGTGCAGGGGGCCCTTGGGTGTGGGTGGGCACAGGGTGCAGGGGGGCCCGTGGGTGTGGGCACAGGGTGCAGGGGGCCCGTGGGCGTGGGCACAGGGTGCAGGAGGGCCCGTGGGTGTGGGTGGGCACAGGGTGCAGGGGGGCCCGTGGGTGTGGGCACAGGGTGCAGGGGGGCCCGTGGGTGTGGGCACAGGGTGCAGGGGGGCCCGTGGGTGTGGGCACAGGGTGCAGGGGGCCCGTGGGTGTGGGTACAGGGTGCCCTCTGATGCGCCTCTCTGCCCTGCAGGCAGTGTGCTCTCGCTGCGCTGAGGGACGTGAGGGCCTACCTGACGCAGGAGGGAGGCCAGATCGCAGTGAGTCAGGCCGCGGGGGCTGGGGGCTGACGGGGACGCCCTGGCCTGTGTCCGGGCTGGACTCAGCGGGGCTGCTGGAGCCGCTGCCCTCTCAGAGGCGCCTCCTGGCTGCACCGGGGGCCGGGCAGGGCCCGTGGCTCATCGGTGCTGCGTTGTTTGCTTGGGGGTTATGCCCGGCTGCCCCCCACACCCAGCAATGCCCAGGGACCTGGGGACAGGGCAAGTCGGCCACCCGCGGACTCCATGGCCCTTCCTTCTCTTGGCCAGGTGTTTGATGCCACCAATACAACCAGGGACAGGAGACAAATGATCCTTCACTTTGCCAAAGAAAATGACTTCAAGGTGAGCTGAAACCCTGCTGGGGTCTGGAGCGGGCAGGGATGGGCAGGGATGGGCAAGAATAGATAGGAGTGGGCAGGAGCGGGCAGGAATGGTCAGGAGTGGGCAGGAGTGGGCAGGAATGAGCAGGAGCGGGCAGGAGTGGGCAGGAGTGGGCAGGAGCGGGCAGGAGCGGGCAGGAGTGGGCAGGAGCGGGCAGGAATGGTTAGGAGCGGGCAGGAGTGGGCAGGAGCGGGCAGGAGTGAGCAGGAGCAGGCAGGAGTGGGCAGGAGCGGGCAGGAATGGTCAGGAGTGGGCAGGAGTGGGCAGGAGCAGGCAGGAGTGGGCAGGAGCGGGCAGGAGTGGGCAGGAGTGGGCAGGAATGGTCAGGAGCGGGCAGGAGCGGGCAGGAGCGGGCAGGAGTGGGCAGGAGCGGGCAGGAGTGGGCAGGAGCGGGCAGGAGTGGGCAGGAGCGGGCAGGAATGGTCAGGAGCGGGCAGGAGTGGGCAGGAGCGGGCAGGAGTGGGCAGGAGCGGGCAGGAGTGGGCAGGAGCGGGCAGGAATGGTCAGGAGCGGGCAGGAGCGGGCAGGAGCGGGCAGGAGTGGGCAGGAGCGGTCAGGAGCAGGCAGGAGTGGGCAGGAGTGGGCAGGAATGGGCAGGAGCGGGCAGGAGCAGGTGACCCCCGCAGGTGCAGACCCTGTCTCGGCGCCTCCCTGGGGCCCTTCTTCCTGCCCCCGAGACATGGGCTCTCCTGCGGGGACCCTTGGGTGCCGTCCAGAGCAGGCGCAGATTCGGGGCACAGAGGCGTGGGGTGGGCCAGGGGCTTCTGGCCCGGTGCCTGGCCATGGTGCACGCCCTGGGCAACCGCTTTGGCCTTCCGCCCGCTCCCCCGCCCAGGTGTTCTTCATTGAGTCTGTGTGTGACGACCCCACCGTGGTGGCCTCCAACATCATGGTGAGACCCTGTGGGGACCCCGGGAAGGCCCGGAGGGTGAGGGAAGCGGGTGGCACCCAGAAGACCTGGCCGAGTTCCGAGGCAGGGGGTCCCTGTGGCTGGGAGCGGCTGTGTGGGACAGACGGGGGACTTGCAGGGGCTCACCAGCACGGACGCCCCGTAATCGGAGTCGCTCGCAGCCTGTTTGGCTCCGAGGCGCCGTCACGCCAGGTGTTAGGTATTGATTGTGCCATTGACGCTCTGCCCGGTGACGGCCTGAGCGGGGGCGGGGGCACCTCCCCGGCCCACTCTCCCTGTCCCGAGCTCGCGCTCCGCGTTTCTGGGAAACGCCTCCTCTTCCAGGAAGGGCTGCTGAAGTTGTTGCGGCCTCGGGCCAGGTCCGGTGCTGTGGTGGGGACGAGACTCGAAGGAGGGACTCAGCTCACGCCCCGGGCTCGCTTTCTCGGTCCCGCAGGGTGGGGGAGCTCAGTGAGCACAGAAAACGTTTTCAGAGCAGCGTGAGATTTGCTGGTTTTCTGCTCCGTGGCCGGCCCTGGCTCCAGGCCGGGAGCAGCTCCGCCCGGCGGCCCGTTGTCCGGAGCTCTGTAGCTGCTCGGCTGGTGACCAAACACGAGGCCCTTCACCCCCATCACCCGCTCAGGGGAACGTTCCCGCCGTCTCGAGAGCAGCCGGCCCTGGAGGCCCCCAGCCTGCCTCTCACATGCCCACACGCAGAACCCGGAGCTCCAAGGAGGGGCTGCATCTTGCCCAGATGGCAGAGTGCGGGGCCCTGGGTGGCTCCGTGGCACAGTGCTTGCCTTGCGTGTGTGAGGCCCTGGGTTCGATCCCAGACATAGCTATCCGTGTCCCAGGACCACAGTGTTCTGAACGCTTCTGCTGGGCTAGAGGAGCCAGAGCCCGGCAGGCCCGGGGCAGGACCTTGCAGCCTCGGGGCACCGGGACCCGGGCCGGCCTGGGGGTGTAGACGCCGTGGGCAATTCTGGACGCTCAGGCTTTTCCTGTCTTTGTCCTTTTGGGCCCCCCATTCTCTGGGCTGAGGGGTGTCCTCCCTGGGGAGCCCGCAGCCTGTGACTCAGCCCTCCCTCCCCTGGGCTTTCCCCCGGAAGGCCTGTGACTCACACTGCCTCTGGCTCGCAGGAAGTGAAGCTGTCCAGCCCGGATTACCGGGACTGCAACTCAGCAGAGGCCATGGACGACTTCATGAAGAGGATCAGCTGCTACGAGGCCAGCTACCAACCCCTAGACCCCGACAAGCACGACAGGTGACGCCGCGGCTGCCACCGGCTCCCCCCTCCCGCGCTGTCCCGGGTTCGAAGTGTAGTAGGCAGGGAAGGCATTTGCCTGACCTGCAGCTGCCCTGGGTTCGATCCCCTGCATTCCGTATGGTTCCCTGAGTGCAGAGCCAGGAGTGTCCCCCGCCTGGATTGGGTCTCAGTGGGAGCTTCCTGGACATGGCCAGTGTATGAGCAAACAGTGAAGAGAAGGCTGGTGTGGCCGCTGTCCATGGTGGAGGCCAGCCCTTGGGGCCCCACCCTGGCAGGGGCAGGAGCTGCCACAGGCTCCTGTTCTCCAGACTCAGGAAGCAGCTCAGCCCCTCCTGGGCACAGGCCCCAGAGCTGCCCTGCTGTGTGCTGTCGGTGTGGGGTCTGAGGAGGCATCTGACAGGACCTGACGAGTCCAGGTGTGGGTTCTTGTGCGGTTCTGATTGGAGGTTTTAATGAGACCTGGTGAGGGATCTGAGGAGGAGCTGAAGGACTTCTGGGGGGGTCCTGATTGGGGGGCTCTAATGGGGATGTTGTTGGGAATCTCATGGAGGATCTGAGGAAGATTTTAGGGGGGAACCTGATAAGGAATTGGCTGAAAGGCCTGACGGGATCTAAAGGAAACATGAGAGGACCTGAGGAGAGATCTGATGGGGACTTTGAAGGGAATCTGGTGGGTTCTGAGGAGGATCTGAGGAGAGATCTGATGGGGGCTTGGAGAGGGGGAGGATCTAAGGAAAGATCTGATGTGGATTCTGAGGAGAGTCCAAGGGGGATCTTGTGGGTTCTGAGGAGATCTGAAGAAAGATCTGATGGGGATCCTGAGGGGAATCTGATGGGTTCTGAGGAGGATCTGAGGAGAGATCTGATGATTCTGAGGGGAATCTGGTGGTTCTGAGGGGTCTGTGGCCTTGCCCTGTAGGGAACTATCCTTCATCAAGGTGATTGATGTCGGCCGGCGGTTCCTAGTGAACCGGGTCCAGGATCACATCCAGAGCCGCATCGTGTACTACCTGATGAACATCCACGTGCAGCCGCGCACCATCTACCTGTGCCGGCACGGCGAGAGTGAGCACAACCTCCAGGGCAAGATTGGGGGAGACTCGGGCCTGTCCAGCAGGGGCCGGAAGGTAGGGGTGTGTGTGTGTGTGTGTGTGTGTGTGTGTGTGTGATATGTATCTGTGTGTTCATGTATGTGTGTACCTGTGTCATTACATGTCTATGTGTCTCCATGTCTATTACATGGGTGTCTGCCTCTATAACATGTGTGACTGATATGTCTCTGTGTCTATTATGTGGATGCATCTCTGTGTCTCTGTGCCTATTACTCAGGTCTGTATGTCTCTGTGTCTGCCCATGTGTGGATGTCCATGTCTGTTGCACGTGTCTTTGCCTGTCTCCGTGTGTATCGCATGTGTCTGGGAGTCAGTGTCTGCGTATGGCAGAGGAGACTTTCCAGCTTCGTGGGAGGGTGTGTGTGCAGGACCCACCTGGTCGCTCCCGGCTCCTCCCATTCAGCCCCAGGGTTGGGGCCCCTCAGATGTGGAGCGTAGCTGTTCCCGGGGAGCAGGGCGGCCTCACCTGCGCCTCTGCCCTCCCAGTTTGCTGGCGCACTGAGCAAGTTTGTGGAGGAGCAGAACTTGAAGGACCTCAAGGTGTGGACGAGCCAGCTGAAGAGCACCATCCAGACGGCGGAGGCCCTGCAGCTGCCCTACGAGCAGTGGAAGGCGCTCAACGAGATCGACGCGGTGAGCCGGCGGCCCCGAGATGTGGGCGCCTGAGCGAGCCGGGCTGGGGGGCCCGACCGTGTGGACTCAGGAGGGACCTGAGGAGTCCGGTGCTCCCACAGGGCGTCTGCGAGGAGATGACCTATGAGGAGATCCAGGCCACGTACCCCGAGGAGTACGCGCTGCGGGAGCAGGACAAGTACTACTACCGCTACCCCACGGGCGAGGTGCGTGAGGCCTCTGCTGCGCTCAGTGCCACGGAGTGATGCTGACGGACCCCCAAGTGCGCCGGAGATGCCGGGACAGTCCCCCCGGAGCTCTGGGTGGGGGACGCCCTGTGCCTCTGGCGGCCATAGACCAGTCCCCTCGGCCAACCCCCCGCCTGTCCCCTGTGCCCAGTGTGAGTAGGAGGGGCGGGGCCGGTTCTGGGGGACCCAGGGCAGGGCCTTCCCCTTCCTGAGGTGGAACTCACAGTTCAGGGCTCCTCGCAGGGGCCCAGCTGCACTCCGCTATGGCAGTTGACGCCAACAGGCCCAGGGGCCCGGTCACTTCCGAGAGGTCCAGCTCTCCCCTGCCCAGGAGGGGGAGAGGGAAGTGACCCTTGGGGCCAGCTGTACGGAGCTGCCAGTGTCTGTCAGACAAGGACCTGGACACTTGGAGCGGCCAGTCGCATCGGCCTGCCAGAGTCCCCATACGAGCGATGACGGAGACTCTGAGGGCTGGGACTCGGCAGAGGGAGGCCCTGGCCCTGTATGGGGGCCCCGGCTCCTCCTCCCTCTGACTGGTGCTGACCCAGAGCTGGAGCTGGTGGCGTGTGGGTGGGTGGGTGGGTGGGTGGCGTGTTCCTGGAGTCTTGGTGACGGGACCCATGTGGCCACGATGGTGTCCAAGCTCTGTCCCTCTGTCTGTCCTGCTGTCTGCAGTCCTACCAGGACCTGGTGCAGCGGCTGGAGCCCGTCATCATGGAGCTCGAGCGGCGGGAGAATGTGCTGGTCATCTGCCACCAGGCCGTGCTGCGCTGCCTCCTGGCCTACTTCCTGGACAAGAGTGCAGGTGCCTGGGGGGTGAAGTGGGGGGCCAGGTGACTGGGGGTGACTGGGGGTGAGGGCAGGTGACTGGGGGTGAGGGCGGGTGGCTGTGGGGGTGAGGGCAGAGACAGCCCCTGAGTCTGGGTAGGTCCTGGGAGTGTGGGGTCCCGGAGCACACCCAGAGCCTGACCATGCCCCCTCGCAGAGGAGATGCCTTTCCTGAAGTGTCCCCTTCACACCGTCCTCAAGCTGACGCCCGTTGCCTATGGTGAGTGGGGTCTGGGACTGCGTCCGGGGAACGGTGGCTGGGGACCCTGTGACTGACGCCTTTGTCACTCCCACCTGGCCAGGCTGCCGTGTCGAGTCCGTCTACCTGAACGTGGGGTCGGTGAGCACCCACAGGGACAGGCCTGAGGTGAGTGCAGGGCCCCACCTGGGGTCTCCACAGAGCTGCCGTGTGGGGCTGGCTTCACCCTCCTGCCGGCCTCGGAGAGGGCTAGCCCTGACCCCGGAGTCCCGGCTCTGCCTCCCGCTGCTGCTTCCTGCTGCCCACTTGCCCCCACCTTCCTCTTCATGCTGCTGATCTGGCCCGGCTGTAGGGCACCCCGTGGGCAGGCCACACCTCTCACGTCGGGTACTGTCACCCCTTCACCTGGGCATGAGCTGCGCACCTGGGAGCCCTTCTCGGGGGTCCGTCTGCCCTGAGTGACCTGCGTGATGCTGCATCGTAGAGCCCCAGGCCCCTCTGTCGGTGGCCCAGCAGGTCTGAGGGAGCAGGCGGGGCTGTGTCTGCTGGGGGGCAGAGGGTTGAAGACATTCTCCACGTGGTGACCACTTTGCACTCCCAAGCCAGCGGCTGGGCCCCGAGATTTCTGCATTAAAAGCTCAGCATTGGGGCCGGAGCGATAGCACAGCGGGTAGGGCGTTTGCCTTGCACTCGGCCGACCTGGGTTCGATTCCCAGCATCCCATATGGTCCCCTGAGCACCGCCAGGGGTGATTCCTGAGTGCAGAGCCAGGAGTAACCCCTGTGCATCTCCGGGTGTGACCCAAAAACCAAAAATAGAAAAAGCTCAGCATCTTCCAGCCAACCGGCCGGCTGGGGGACGGGGAGGGGGGCGGGCAGGTTCCTGGTTTCCTGCCCAGGACTGGGCAGTGTCTGGGGACCTCAGGGGACGGCAGGCTCCAGCTGGGCCTGGGGCCATCGTGGCAGCTCTGCAGAGCCAGCTCGTCCCACTGGGTGCTCACTGCAGCGTCCCTCCTGCGGGGCCCCTCTCCGCCCGCCTCTCCCCAAGGCTCGTCCTCCCTCTCTGGATCCCAGCCTCCTCTCATTGTCCCGTGCCCGGTGCTCCCTCTTGGTCCCGTGGGGCTGTGGGTTACACAGCAGAGTGGCGCCGAGGCCCAGGCTCTGGGTGCGGTCTGAGGCGCAGGGAACCGGGAGGCGCCCTGCTGGGTTCTCCTGTCTGTGTTGTGGCTTTTTTGCTCCCTCTCCCTGTAACTGTCGCCTTCTCTCTTTTGTCTTTGTCTGGCTTAGGACGCAAAGAAGGGGCCTAACCCGCTGATGAGGCGCAATAGTGTCACCCCGCTAGCCAGCCCCGAGCCCACCAAAAAGCCTCGCATCGACAGCATGGGGGAGCCCTCGGCTTCTGCCTCGGCTGCCCTGCCCGCCTGCCTGTCCCCGGAGGCACCCACGCAGCTGCCTGGCCACGTGCGTTCACCCCGCGCTCACCCCACGCTCACCCTTCCTCCCTCTGCGGTTCTCTCGGGAGGGCAGCAGCGGAGCCAGCATTCCCCAGAGGGTCTTCCTGGCTCAGGGTGCCCCTGTGGCCCTGGGTGCGGGGGGCAGAGAGAGCAGAGCCTCATCAGCCACCTTCTAGTGCAGGCTCTCCGAAACAGTTTAGGGCAGGCTTCTAGACCTTTCCGGAAGGTTCCATTCAGCTCTGGTTGTGGTACCTGTGTGGCCCAAGGTCGTCTTCTTGGTTCCAGCTCCACACTGATGCTTCCTTGGTCTCTTCTTGTGCCACTGACTCTGTGTTGTTCAGGTTAGGACTGTTGCGTTCAGACCCACGTGGAAGTAGCTGTTTTCTCTGGTTCTGCTGCAGCAGATGGGAAGCATGGGTGGACTCCCCTCAGGGCTCCCCTCAGGACTCCCCTCAGGGCTCCCCTCAGGCCCCTCTGGGCTCCCCTCAGGGCTCTCTTCAGGAATTCCCTCAAGACTCCCCCAAAGGCTCCCATAAGGCCTCCCCTCAAGGCTCCTCAGGACACCCCTTGGGGCTCCCCTCAGGACTCCCCCCTCAGGACTCCCCTCAGGCCTCCCCCCAGTGCTCCCCTCAGGACTTCCCTCAGGACTCCCCCAAGGGCTCCCCTAAGGGCTCCCCTCAGGGTTCCCCTCAGGGCTCCCCTCAAGGCTCCTCAGGGCTCCCCTCAGGGCTCCTCAGGGCTCCCCTCAGGGCTCCTCAGGGCTCCCCTCAGGGCTCCCCTCAGGGCTCCTCAGGGCTCCCCTCAGGGCTCCCCTCAGGGCTCCTCAGGGCTCCCCTCAGGGCTCCTCAGGGCTCCTCTCAGGACACTCTCATTGCTTGCTCTGACATGAACAGAGTGGCTGTAGGCCACTGGGCCTGGCATCTGTGTTCAGAACTTGCTTTCCCACGAAGGCAGCCAGGCCTGGGCACAGACAGGCACAGTGTCTGGGCGTTGCCCTGGGAACCCTGTGTATGGGGTGCAGTGGGGCCGTGGGGCCTCGGACCACTCTGCTGCTCTGCTGCCCTGTCCATCTCCGCCTCCGTCTGTGACTTGGGGACGGGCACCCCTGCAGGGGCAGTGGAGGGGTGTTGGGGTGGGACTGAATGTCGCCCCCCAGCCCCCTGTGTGAGGGGCCGTGTTCCGGCTATCTGGGGTCACCCCGTGGCCTCCGACTCGTCCGTCTGTCTTTCACCACAAGACAGTAGGGCTCCGTCTGGGCTCAGGACGGGGAGCAGGAGCCCGGGCGTGTGCGGGCAGGGGTCTGCGGGGCCTGGTGCCGTCCCGTGGCTGCGCTCACTGTCTCTCGCTTCTCTCTGCAGCCTTTGCTAGGGAAGGCCTGCCTGTAAGTACCCAGCGCCCCCCGCCCGCGGCCCCGCTCCTGACGTGCTGTCTTGGGGCTCAGGGCCGTGGGGCCCGCCGCCTCCCTCGCCAAGACAGTGGCTGGTGGCCTGCTGGGCGTGTGCCCGCTGCCACTGCCCTTGGTGCCGTCCCCCCGCACTGTCAGTCTCTGCCTTGCTGCTGGTCCCTCCCAGGGGGCCGCTGGGTCTCAGCCGTCCCCGCCCCACACTCGTCTGGCCCTGCAGCCCGTCCCTCGCTGAGGGCTGGGTCAGCCGTGCTGGTCAGCCCTGGTCCCCTACTCCAGCTGGGCTGATCCTACCTGTCCCCTGCTCCGGGGGCCCAAGCCCAGCAGGTCCCCAGCCTCTGTGCCGGGTTTCCAGGGAGCCGAGCACCTGGGAGAGGGCAACTCCTGCTGCCCTGGGGACTCGGGGCTGGCCCTGCCCCCTGCCCATCCCCTGCACTGCCCTGGGGACATGACGCTGGGGTGGAGGAGTCGTGCTCTCATGGATGCCAGGGGCTCGCCATTTCCCAGGGAGCAGGCCTGCGAGTCTGTGTTCAGTCCTCCCAGACAGTCCTCCCCTATGGACACAGCCCTCCCCTACACAGTCCTCCCCAGGGACACAGTCCTCCCTATGGGGACAGTCCTCCCCAGGGACACAGTCCTCCCTCTGGACACAGTCCTCCCTACAGGGACAGTCCTCCCCAGGGACACAGTCCTCCCTCTGGACACAGTCCTCCCTACAGGGACAGTCCTCCCCAGGGACACAGTCCTCCCTATGGACAGTCCTCCCTCTGGACACAGTCCTCTACAGGGACAGTCCTCCCTACGGGGACAGTCCTCCCCAGGGACACAGTCCTCCCTATGGGCACAGTCCTCCCCAGGGACACAGTCCTCCCTATGGACAGTCCTCCCTCTGGACACAGTCCTCCCTATGGACACAGTCCTCCCTCTGGACACAGTCCTCCCTACAGGGACAGTCCTCCCCAGGGACACAGTCCTCCCTATGGACAGTCCTCCCTCTGAACACAGTCCTCCCTATGGACAGTCCTCCCTCTGGACACAGTCCTCCCTATGGACAGTCCTTCCTGGGACACAGTCCTCCCTACAGGGACAGTCCTTCCTGGGACACAGTCCTCCCCAGGGACACAGTCCTCCCTACGGGGACAGTCCTCCCTATGAACACAATCCTCCCCAGGGACACAGTCCTCCCCCAGGGACACAGTCGTCTATGGACAGTCCTCCCTGTGGACAGTCCTCCCTATGGACACAGTCCTCTATGTCACAGTCCTCCCTATGGACACAGTCCTTCCTGGGACACAGTCCCCTCCCCAGGGACGCAGTCTCCCCCCAGGGACACAGTCCCCTATGGACAGTCCTCCCTGGGCCCAGTCCTCCCTGGGACAGCCCCAGCCCCGCACCCCGAGCCTTGCGTCCCGCGCGCTGTGAGCACTAAAGCTGTTCTGTTTCTCTTTCCCTCCGCTTCCGCCTCCCCACCCTGCGCAAGGCGAACTGTCTGTCACTTTTTCTCAAAGTTCTCTCCTTACTGAGCGGGACAGGTAAATGCTCGGTGCATGCCGGCCGCCCTGCACCGCGGCCACTGTGCGGGTGTCCTGTCTGTGTGTGGCCCGCTCGTGGGCGTGGCGCTGACCCCCTAGGCCCCACTGTGCCTCTTCTGCATCTTCTTGCCACCGTCTGTCCGTCCGTCCGTGGGGCAGGCTGGCTGTCAAGGCGGCTCAGAGCACCTCCTTCCTTCCCACCCCACTCGGGGCTGGGCTTCTGGATGTGGACCCCGGGAGGCCCACGCAGCGGGCGTCGTGACCGGGAGGGCTGGCCGGCCACCCTGGCAGTGGCCTCGGGTCTGCGCACACCTGGACCGGGGTGGGGGGGGGAGATGCGCGTCCAGGGCGGCCCGCGGGCCACGCGCTCGGGCTCCGGGCTCTGGGCAGGAGGTGGCGGCCACACGTGGAAGTGTTCTGAGGAGTTGATGCCGCCCCCTCCTGGGGGGCCGGGCTTGTTGCTTAGAAGTGGGCAGAGTGGCCACCGAGTGCCCCGGTCCGGGCTCTGCTCCCGCCTGGCTGGCCTGGGAGAGAGCTGGGATGCAGGGCCGGCTCTGGGGCTCCCCGTGCCTCCTGGGGCAGGCCTCGCCTGGGTCCGCCGGCTGATGGGGGCCCCAGGGAGACGTCCCCCTGCCCCAGTCCCTTCAGTCACGTTCTGCTTGGGGCACCAGTGTGGGGTGCAGAGGTGCGGGCGCATGGCGCGGTGTTGGCCTAACCACTGCCCCGCTCTCCCGGAAACAGAACCTGCAGGATGTCCAGAGCAGTGGCCCTTCCTGGCCCCACTGAGTGGCCACCGCCCAGCCCAGCCCGTCTCTGCAGCTTCGCTACAGCCCCTCCGCCCCACGCCCACCCTTGCTCCTGAGTGGGGGGCTGCCTAGAAGACCACCCTGCAGCCTGCAAGAGCCCTGCTGGCAGCAGCGGTGCCCGCCTGTGCCCGGGACAGCTGCCGGCAGCGCCCTCCCGTCTCCAGCGTGGGCTGCCTTCCTGCCCCTCCGACGGTGGGCGGAGTCCGATCCGAGTGCTCTGGGGTTTGCACTGGACTCTGGGAGCGGCCTGGGGGCGGAGGGCCAGGTGTCCCCGCGCCGGCCATCACCACGGTCTGCCGTGTCCGCTGTGCCTGGCCCCGCGCTCGGTGGTTGCTTTTGCACATTCTTAGGGTAGGACGTGTGGCCAGAAGGGCTGCGCCTGTGATGAACCATGTGCAGGGCCGAGAC
This sequence comes from Sorex araneus, assembly GCF_027595985.1. Classification (NCBI taxonomy): domain Eukaryota; kingdom Metazoa; phylum Chordata; class Mammalia; order Eulipotyphla; family Soricidae; genus Sorex; species Sorex araneus. The sequence continues at coordinate 68,165,193 of NC_073310.1, read as the reverse complement.
GGCGGCCCAGTGTCGGGGCCCACCGAGGGGCAGGCCAGGCTCCCGCTTCTAGAGTCTGTCGCCCCAGCCCTCGTGGCTCTCCGCCTCCTGCAGGGCCGGGGGTCCCCGGGGTCCCTGCCTTCATCATGTGGCCTGTGGTTCTGCGACCCTGTCGTCCTGCTCTGGGACTCAGCAGCTGGAGTGAGTGACCCCTGTGGGGCCTCCCCAGCCCCCCTCACCACCTGCTGCATTACTGGGCAGACACGAACCGAGCCCTGGCCTGGGGGTCGGGGGCACTGTTGGGGAAGCCCCTCTCCGTGGGGTCGGCGGAAAGGGGGCATTCTCCAGACACCGCCCGTTTGCAGCGTCTGTGCCAACCCTTAGCCCATCCCACCCTGTCCCACCAAGGGGCTGCCAGCAGTGTCCTTCCTGTGCCCCCAGCTCTGGTCGCCCCTCTGTCCCTCCGGAGTGTCATCTCTCATGCACATGTGTGTCAGTGTGTATCTGTGTGTGCACTCGTATGTGTTCATGCATGTGTTAGTGTGAGCACACGTCAGTGAATGTGTTGGTATGAGTGCATAGGTGAGCGCAAATGCACATCTGCATACATGTATGAGGACATGTATTATTGTACACGTGCCAGAATGCACATGCCTGTGCATCTAGGCACACGTGTGAGTGCAAGTCTACACGCGTGATTGTGTGTTCATGTGCACAGTGTAAGTGTGTTTGTATACACGCGTGAGCGTAAGTGTTTATGTGCATATATGAGTGTGCCTGTGTGCACACATGAGCATAAGTGTTCATGTGCACATGCATGAGTATCTGCATACACGTGTGAGTGTAAGTGTACGTGTGCACATGTGTCTGAGCACTGTGGTTCAGTGTGTGTCTGGGTGTGTGTGCCCCTCGTGGTCAGCTGGCTAGTTTGCAGTGGCCGGAGGCTGCAGCCCTGCTCGTCCTTGGACCTCCCCCCTCCCCGCCCCCTCCTGACACTAAGGGGCTCAGCACGGCCCCTTGGTTTGGTGAGGCCTGGGTAACTGCAGCTTGAGTGAGGGGCCCTAGCGGGGACCTTCCCCAGTCAGAACCTGACGGGGGCGTGGCTGTGGCCACTGACTACTGACCTCTCCCTCGGGACTGCGGGACCCGCGACAGCCTCTGGCCTCCTGGTCGGTGCCTCGCAGGGTTGCCCTCCTCACTGACCGCACCCACTCCCTTTGGGGGCAGGAACAACTGTCGAACTGCACCAAGGACACTTGCATTTGTAAAACTTGAAATTTATTTTTATATTACTTTGATAGCAGATGTGCTATTTATTTATTTAAGATGTACACGTGGGGAGCAGTGCGGATGGCCCAAGGCTGCCTTGTGTCTCCCTGTGGGTCCAAATTCATTGTCTGGGAACAAACGGCCGCCTTCCAGGGGGGCTGAGAGACGTTGTTCTGCAGTTGCCAGATCAATAAAATGCCTGGTTGAAACTCTGACAGTGCCGTGGTTCCTCCCGGGCCGAGATCGGCCCTCTGCACTCTCAGCCGGGGTGGGCCTGGCCCCGCTGGCCAGGGTGGAGGGAAGGGTGTGGTCAGCCCAGGGCAGCCGGGGACAGTCCCGGAGGGCTGCTCCCACCCTGCCCCTCCCCGTTCGGTGGACACGCACTTTGGGAGCAGCCTGGCCTCGGCAGGGCTGGGTCCTCACTGCAGGCCGCAGTCAGCCTGAGGGGGCGTCTGTGGTGCCCCCAGGCTGCCCCAGCCTTGCTGCCGAGGGCGGCATCACTGTCCTGAAGCGGCCCCCGTGGGGGCGACCCTGGCAGTGGCCTGGGCCTGGCGGGGACCCCTGCCCTCCGTCCCAGCCACACGTGGGTCTTCCTCTCAGCTCTTTCAGGTTCTGGACCCAGGACACTGGGAGGGGCCAGCTGGCCAGGGCAGGTCCCCGAGGAAGCATGGAGAGTGCAGTGAGGGGTCACGAGGGCAAACGCCAGGCTGAGGGCCTGCAGCTCTGGGTGCCAGAAGCAGGCGAGGCCCGGCCTCACCCGTAACCGTATGCGTCTCCATCTGTGGGGGGAGGGTACTGACCCCAGGACAGGGGCTGGATGGCCAGGGCCCTCCGGGCGTCATCAGCAGTTGGAAAGGGCAGCCCTGGCCGGATCTTGGAGCTCTGCAGGTAATGCCCAGGTTCTGCCTGGATTCCACCAGGGCTCCTGGGGGCTGAAGACCTGCTGGGGGTGGTGCTGGGGGCGGAGCCTTGGGGCGGGGTCCCGCAGGTGCACCCCCACAGGCCCCACCCCTGCAGGGGAGCCCACCGAGGCCCCGCCCCAAGCAAGCCCACGCCCCTGAGACCCCGCCCCTGCCGCCTAGGTGCCTCTGGCTTCTCATCTCTTTCTAATTTTATTTTCAAAAGGTTGTTCACATTCATTGATTAATTTAATATTTCAACATTTCAACACCAATCCCACCACCATTACACCTTCCCACCACCATTATTTTGAATTTTCTTTTTTTTTTTTAAATTTTATTGAATCACCGTGAGATAGTTACAAGCTTTCATGTTTGGGTTACAATCACACAATGATCAAACACCCATCCCTCCACCAGTGCACATTCCCCACCACCAATATCTGGGTATACCCCCCTTTCCCACCCTCCCCCTGCCTCCATGGCAGACAATATTCCCTATACTCTCTCTCTCTCTCTCTCTCTCTCTCTCTCTCTCTCTCTCTCTCTCTCTCTCTCTCTCTCTCTTTTGGGCATTATGGCTTGCAACACAGACACTGAGAGGTCATCATGTTTGGTCCATTATCTACTTTCGGCATGCATCTCCCATCCCGACTGATTCCTCCAGCCATCATTTTCTTAGTGATCCCTTCTCTATTCCATCTGCCTTCTCCCCTCCGCTCATGAAGCAGTTTTCCAGCTATGGGGCAATCTCCCTGGCCCTTGTATCTACTGTCCTTGGGTGTCAGCCTCATGTGATGCTACCCTACACTCCACAAATGAGTGCAGTCCCTCTATGTCTGTCCCTCTCTTTCTGACTCACTTCACTTGCATGATACTCTCCATATCTATCCATTTATAAGCAAATTTCATGACTTCATTTCCCCTAACAGCTGTATAGTATTCCATTGTGTAGATGTACCAAGGTTTCTTTACCCAGTCTTCTGTTTTAGGGCACTGGGGTTGTTTCCATATTTTGGCTATTGTGAACAGTGCTGCAGTGAACATATAGGCACAGGTGTCGTTTCTGCTGTGCCTTTCCACCACCTTTCAAGCCTGCCTGCTGGGGCAGATGCCAGATAATTTATTTTTCTATTGTTTTGCCCTTGGCCTCCTCTTGCACTTTCCCTGTGTGCGTGGTTGAGAATATTTTGCCTTAGCATATCTGAACCGGCCGGGGAGAATCAGTCAGGGAGAAGCTAATCAGATCACAGCGTCCGAGCAGCCAGAAATCCTACTGACCTTTTCAAGAAAAAGTCAACCCGCAGACCTGGGCACCATCTGGCATGTCCCGGGGCCTGAGTCCCACCCCTGCGCCCGCCCCCGCCCCCGCCCCCATCACCACCTGGGCAGAGCAACACCGCACTTGGCTGGCTGGCGAGGGGGGCTGCGGGAGCCCGCTGTGGCCTCGTCCCGAATCCCCCCGTCCAGCTCGGAGGGCTGGGAATGGGCGCGCCACGCGGCACGGACCTGGCTTGTGTGAGTGAGGCCCTGGGTTTTGGCCTTTGGCTCCGCAAAACAATCTTTTGAAGCTATTAAAAAAGTCAATAAAATGCGTAAGTTTTGGATGGAAGAAGAGAGGCTGGAAAGCAGTGAAGACAGCCACAACAGCTACAGAGGAAATACCAGGACTCACCGGTGAAAATATCTTATAAAACTTCCTAAGGCCCACGGGGGGGGGGGAGATAAAAACATTGAAAAAGAAAGAAACCCCAAGCCACCCTAAAGCTATTTGCTGCGACTTGGGCCCCAGACTACCCTACAGTTCAAACGGGAGGGCAGCTTGCAGGGGGTGCGGACGAGCGCGGGCACCCCACTGTCCTCATGTTCATTCCTGGCCTGTGGGGATGTGGAGCCGAGTCCTAGGCCTCCGTCCCCTGCGCGGGGCACTGCGAGGGTCAGGCCCAGGCTCCGGGGCGTGGGCAGAGCCGAGGGCTGGCACTGGCCTCCGCGTCCAGAGACGCCATGGCGGGTTCTGCACCCTGGGGCCCACAGGCCTCCTGGAGGGGGCGGCCTCTCCAGGGGGTCCTGGTCTGCATCTGGGGATCTGCAGGTGCAGGTTTTCAGGTGCTCGAGGTGCGAGCTCCAGCCCGTGCAGACGGCCCGAGGGCCAGGCCGGAGGCCCCGACCCTCAGAGCCACTCAGCAGTGGGAGAACCAGGCACCGGCGCCTCGGCAGGCTGGGTCTGTGATTCCTGACCAGGAGGCTCCGGGGAACGACGACAGGGCTGGGAAGGACCCAACTTCAGTGCTCCACTGTGTCCTTTTTAAAATATGTATTTTTTAGTATATGTGCTGCCGAAGCGAGCACAACTGTTTGTTTTGTTTTATTTTGTCTTTTTGGGTCACACCCAGCGATGCACAGGGGTTACTCCTGGCTCATGCACTCAGGAATTACTCCTGGCGGTGCTCGGGGGACCATATGAAATGCTGGGAATCGAACCCGGTTGGCCGCATGCAAGGCAGACACCCTCCCCGCTGTGCTCTCGCTCCAGCCCCAAGAATATATTTTTAAAGGGGAGTTTGCTCTATGACCAACAATTCTGTGGCAGAGGTTTGCGTCAGAGAACCGGGTGGCATCTGCCCTGGCGGCCCCAGTGGCCCGTGTGCAGGGCCCAGTCAGCACCACGACTCCCGGTCTGGGTGGCCGGAAGGCTGGTGCGTTGCTCCTGGGCCCCTCCAGGACCTTGTGCAGAGCTTCTGAAGTGGGCAGTGAGAGGCTGTGCCGGAGACCTCGGGGTGTGCGGACCCTTCCTCTCTCCTGAGCTCTCAGCCGAGCTGCGGCTTAGTTAGAGGCCTGCATGGGGCCAAAGCCCCCCGCGGTGACCCCATCCTGGCCCGGCATGTCCTATAGGCAGGGACAGGACTGTCACCGAGGGCTGCACCCATGGGAGTGAGGCCACGAGAGCGCTCGCCTCCTCCCTGCTCTGTGCACACCCCCTTAAGTGACAGGAAGGTCCCCTGCTGTCGTCCATTCAGCTGGAGATATGGTACAGCACCCAGCAACCCCCCACTCCCTACCAGTGCTCGTGCCGGGCACTGTCCTGGGAGTCTGCCTTAGTGGGGGGATGTCAGAGCGAAGTGGGAGGAAGTGCCCCCTTAAAGACACACCTAAGCCTAAGCTCTCCCCACTGTCCCCGCTATGCTCCAGAGGGAGGGAAAAATGTCTGCAGGGCTGTCGGCCCTTTAAATCTCACCTCTAGCAGGTAACCAAGAGGGGCTGGGGTCTTGCTGGGCATCTCTGCGAGGGTCCTGCCCACTCTACTCTCTTTGTGGGGGAAGTGTCTGTTCAAGGCTTTTATTTATACACACACATACACACACACACACATACAATCTCTCTGGGGGCCAGAGAGATAGCACAGTGGGTAGAACACTGGCCTTGCATGCATCTGACCCAGACTCTGTCCCCAGGTCCCATATGGCCCCCCGAGCCCCACCAGGGGTGAGCCCTGAGTGCAGAGCCAGGAGTAAGCCCTGAGCACCAGGCGTGGCCCCAAGACAAACAAACACCGAAAGCTTTGTTTTCTGCTGAATTTTGAGCGTTCCCGCAGGTCCTGTCAGTTCTTGTGCCTGACTCTTGAGCACTGCCTCCGGGTGGGGCCGCTGCTCGTCTCTGGGCCGCGGCTTCTGGAGAGCACAGCGCCTGCTTGGGTGATGCCCAGAGTCGCCCAGCGGGTGGTTTTCCCCCTGGTGGCTGCTACGAAGACGTCTCCGGACGCGCACTCGCTCTGGGAGAGCTCGGGCCGTCGTGAGTGCCGCAGCCCGCAAACCTGGCTGCTTCCGGGACAAGCACCTGGGCCTCCGCCTCTGGGGGTCCATGTTCAGCCAAGCCGTGGCAGCCCCAGCGGGCCCAGCCCCTGGGGCACACAGAACCAGGCTCCGTGGCAGGGGCTCCCGCGTGGCGGTGGGGCCGGAGCCTCTGTCGGGGGAAGCTGAGGGAGAAAAGCCCATTGTGAGCTGAGAAAGGGCCAATGTTCCTTCCCCCGCGGGGGCCGGCCCTGGCGTGGCACGGAGGCTTGCCTGGCGGTGAACAAAGCGCTCTTCTTCCCCTGGGAGCCCGGGCCCAGCCGCCTGACCCCGCCCGCGGCCCTGGCTCCCGGGGAGGCCGAGCGAGGAGACGCGGCTGCTGCCTCCAGAGTCAGCCGCTCGCCAGGGAGAGTCCGTCTCCCCACACAGCAGACAGGCGTGGAGCTGCACGCTGTCCCCTGGCGGCCACGCCTCAGACCGGCCTGCTGGGCTCCCCGTGGTCACTCAGACCGGCCTGCTGGGCTCCTCGTGGTCACTCGGACCGGCCTGCTGGGCTCCTCGTGGTCACTCAGACCGGCCTGCTGGGCTCCCCGTGGTCACTCAGACCGGCCTGCTGGGCTCCTCGTGGTCACTCGGACCGGCCTGCTGGGCCACGCTCCCCGTGGTCACTCAGACCGGCCTGCTGGGCTCCCCGTGGTCACTCAGACCGGCCTGCTGGGCTCCCCGTGGTCACTCAGACCGGCCTGCTGGGCTCCCCGTGGTCACTCAGACCGGCCTGCTGGGCTCCCCGTGGTCACTCAGACCGGCCTGCTGGGCTCCCCGTGGTCACTCAGACCGGCCTGCTGGGCTCCTCATGGTCACTCAGACCGGCCTGCTGGGCCACGCTCCTCGTGGTCACTCAGACCGGCCTGCTCGGCTCCCCGTGGTCACTCAGACCGGCCTGCTGGGCCACGCTCCTCGTGGTCACTCAGGCTGGCCTCCAGCAGCGCGTGTGTCCTGGCCTCACTCGTGGTTCTGTTTGAGCTACTCTTGGGACAGCGGGGGAGGGTGCCGACAGGAAAGGGGCGGCGGGGAGCCCCCCTCAGCTGAGCCCCCCACTCCGCCTGCCCAGGCCCGCCCCATGGCAGCTGCCACTCTCGTGCCCTTTCTCCCCTCCAGGGCACCGTGGACCCCACCTGGTGCCCAGCAGGCTCCCAAATGAGGCTCCGGCAGCCCCTTCTGGCCCTCCTGCTCCCGACTAAGCCCCTCCCAGGGGGGTCCCGGGGGTGGCACCCCACCAGCTGGCTGGGAGGGAAGACACAGTGATGCTGCCTGGGCAGTGCCCGCCGGCTCCTGGTGCCCTTCTGTCGTCTTGATGCTGGTATGCCTGTTTGGGAAGCCTCTGACCCTGTCCCTGCCTTCAGGGCGGGGGCTGCCGGGGGCCCCCCCAGGCTGGGCTGGAGACCCGGCACATCCCTCGGCCTCCTCAGTCTGGAAGGGACAGAGGACCCCTGCCCTCGGGGTGCGTGTGGGCTGGGCGGTTGGACCCTGACGGCATCGGGCGGGGAGGCGAGTGGGCAGTCACTCACCTTCCTGGGGGCTAAGACGGGGGGGGGGAGGCTGCCATCGGCATCCACAGCCTAGTTTTATTTACTTTGTTTTTGGGATACACTGGCAGTGCTCAGGGCTGACTCCTGGCTCTGTGCTCTGGGATCACTCCTGGTGGGGCTCAGGGGACCAGGCAGGGTGCCAGGAATCGAACCTGGGTCAGCTGCTTGCAAGGCCTGTGGCCTCCCTCCTGTCCTATCTCTCGGGCCCCACATCCTGCTTTTAAAGAAGGTGCTGGAGCCCGGCCGGTGCTGCCCGAGGAGGGGGTGGGGGCAGCCTGGGGTGCCACAGCACTGACGTCTGAGGGATAGTAGAGGTGAGGTCAGAGGTCAGGGCACGTCCCTGGGGGTCCCTCTCCGCAGATCTGTACTTGTAGTTTCTTAGCAAGTACCTTGGCCGTCACATGGTCTCAGTCCCTGCCCTGGGCGTGCTGCGGCCTCAGTTGGAACACCAAGAGGTGGGCTTCCAGCCCCCAGCCCCACTGACCCAGGGCCTTCCCCGGAGCCCGAGTGGCTGAAGAATCCTCCACTGGCCACTGAGAGACGGACAGACGGACTCTGGGCCGAGGGGGCATGGCTCTGCCGACAGGAGGAAGCCAAGGGCTGGGAGGGGAAGTGCGGGATGAGGAGTGCGGGGAAAGCACAAGAGAAGGTGGGGTCAGCGGCAGCTCCCTGCCTCCCTGCACTTGCCCCCAGCTGGGGGTCCAGGCTGACCTTTGACCTTAGGCTGCCTGGCCTGGACTCCAATGGCTCAGGAGTTCAGGAAGGTGTTTGACTTGCGTCCACCTATTGATTTTTTTCATGTTTATAATTTATTTATTTTTTTAATTGAGTTACTGTGAGAACAGTTACAGGCCTTTCAGGATCGAGTCTCAGTCATACAATGATCAGACACCCGTCCCTTCACCAGTGCACATGTTCCACCACCAAGAACCCCAGCATACCCCCCTCCTACTGCCCCTCTGCCCGTGTGGCAGATGATTTTCACTTTACTCTCTCCTTACTTTGATTGCATTCAATTTTGGACAGGAAACTCACTATCATTATTTGGAGTTTCCCCCCCAACAGTCAGACCTGCCGGAATGGCATCATTAGATCGTATGTTTTTTACTGTCGATAACAAAGAGCATATGATGTTGCACGGTCGCGAAAGCGGCCGCTCAGTTTTGGAATTCTGGTATCAAGTCCAGAGGTATTTCTGCCCGCAGCTGCTGCATTCCGAGATTGGTTTGTGTGCCTCTGGGATCATGGCTATTAGGAGCGGAGGAGCTGTTCGAGGGCGGCCACTTGGGGTCTCATTTGGGCAGGAGACAGGGCTGGTTCGGACCCCCCCACCCCGCATCACGAGATTCCCCATGCATCCCTCCCATCACTGCAAGCTCCTACCTCTCTGTCCAGTTGTTTCTAGACGTTGGCGGTCGTCATGCTGCCGCAAAGGGAAAAGGACGAGGCTGCCCGGGCGTGGCTTAGTTCACAGTCCAGCAGTACACCTGCCAGAGCCGCTGTGTTCGAGACTGGTTTCTGCGCCTCTGGGGTAATGGACGCTCAGGGGTGGCGGAGCCCCTCCTGAGCAGTTTGCCGGGGCTCCATCTGGAGAAGGCGGGCTGGCTGCACCTTCTCCGTCTGGCATGCCGGTGTTGTTGGCCCGGTGCGTCCACCTATTGACTAGGAAGGGTTGGGGTCAGTCAAATGGAACCCCCACCCCAGGCAGCCCAGCATCTCTGCCCATCTGGGGGCGAAGTGGCCCCACACCAAGAACAGAGACTCGGATGCAGATGGAAACCAAAGCTGTGTGGGAGGCCTTGCCCTGGACGTCAGCCTTGCAGATGCCCTCTTGTCCCCCCCACGGAAAGCCAGCCTGGCCAGTGCTGGGGCAAGGGCCCAGGTGGCGGGGGACGAGGGGCCCAGCCCGTCAAGTGAGAGGTGGAGTCTGTGGCTGCAGGCGCTCCCCAACTGGAACCTGGCCTTGGTGGTCTCTGTCCCAGGCCTGGCTCCAGGAAAACGTGCATTTCGCTTGGTGCTCCTTTGCTTGTTAGAGTAAGTTGGTCCTGGCCGTGCCTGTCTGGCCCCTTGTCTGTGTGTGGAGGGCTGGCCTGGGACACCGTCCTCACACTGTGCTGTCCCTGCCCAGCTCGGAGGTAGCAGAAGCTCTTTCTCTCTGGGGGTCAGCCTTCCAGATCCGGGTGTATTCCATCCCCTTCCCTGACCAGCACAGACAGGATGGGCCATGGATAGGTCTGGAAAACTCACCAAACTCGGTTCCCACAGAACTGTAGAGAAATCTTATTGCAGAGGGCGTTGTATTAGGCTCTGGGCAAAGAAAACTATATGGGGAAGTCTACACTTTCAGCTGCAAGACTTATGTCAAATTCTTGTTTCAATGTATTCATTCAATGTATTCAATGTATCCATGTGTTTATCCACCCACCCACTCATCTACCCTCTCCTCTATTCATCTTTCCATCAATCCATCCACCCACCATCCATCCATCCATCCATCCATCCATCCTTTCACTCATTCTTCTATCCACCCATCCACTTACACACACACACACACACACACACACACCCACACACACACACACACCCATGCATGCGTCCAGCCATCCATCCACTGACCGACGCTGACCATGCTTCATGCTCCCATCTTCCCGTCCATCCATCCACTCACATCGGGAGACTCACCAGCCGGGCATGTGCCCAGTCTAGCACGTAGGTGTTGCAAATGCACTGGGCACTGACGGCCAGAGCCAACCTCATCTCCAGTGGACGTGGAGGCTGCTCTAGCCCCCCGCCTGCTTCTCGTTACTCCAGTTGTCTCCTGGCGTGGCTTCCCAGCTTCTTCCCTGTCTCCGAGTCCGAGGCAGCAGGCGGGGGTCTGCTGGGCTTTCAGCTCAGGCGCTGTGCCCGCCCGCTCAGCGGGTCTCCTGCGTTCCTGCACTCAGCCGACCACGCACACACGGCGAAGGAAGCCGGGCAGTGCCGGGCAGCCGTGCTGAAAGCGGCTGGGGTTAGAGGCAGCGTGACGTGACGGGGGCACTGCGTGGGGGCCGGGGCGGCCCTGCAGTGCTCTCAGAGCCCCTCCCCGCCACACTGGACGCTAAGTGTAGTAACCCAGCAGCAGGGGCCGAGAGAGGAGCAGGGCTCACCTCTGAGCCAGTGCTCAGCCCGGAGGGGTAGGGAGAGAGGCAGGGGGGTGAGGGGCAGAGGCCTCTGCCCTGCAGGGCTGGGGCCAGCTTTGGCCTGTCAGTGTCCGCTATGAAGCTTAGCGTGGGCAGGCCCGGCCCTCACTCTGCGGAGGGACCCAGGAGCCAGGGGCTCAGTCTCAGGGACCACTAGGGAGATGAGCTGAGTGCAGACCCCCCAGTACCCCAGACAGCCACAGAGTGGGGCCCGTGGGGAAGGCGGGGGTCCAGGAGACAGCGAGCTGCCCGCAGGGAACTCAGCTCTCTCCCTCCCCCCTCTCCTCCCTTTTCCCTCCCCTCCCACCTTCCTCCTCCTCCCTCTCTCCCCCTCAACCCCCTCCTCTACCTTCCCCTCCCTCCCTCCCCTCCTCCCTCTCCCCCTCCCTCCTCCCTCCCTCCCCCTCAGCCCCCTCCTCTACCTTCCCCTTCCCCCCTCCCCCCTCCTCCCTTTTCCCTCCCCTCCCACCTTCCTCCTCCTCCCTCCCTCCCCCTCAACCCCCAACTCTACCTTCCCCTCCCTCCCTCCCCTCCTCCCTCTCCCCCTCCCTCCTCCCTCCCTCCCCCTCAACCCCCTCCTCTACCTTCCCCTCCCCCTCCCCTCCTCCCTCCCCCCTCCCTCCTCTCCCTTCCCCCTCTGAGCCTGCACCTGTGCCCCTGCAGGCAGTTCTGCGTCTGGGGCGGGGGGCCAGACTGTCCAGGCACTCTCGTCCCCCAGCGCCCTCCAGGCCTGGGCTGCTGGCACCAGCTGGGAGACTGAGTCGGGGGTGGGGGTGGGGGCTCCACACTCAGCCTCTCGGGAGTGCTGGGAGGCTGGTGCTCCTGGAGGCTGCCGGCCGGTGACTCAGTGGAGACAGCTCCTCGTCTGCCCGAGTGCTGCGTGGGGTCTGCTGAATCACACCTCCTGCCGCCCCCACGCAAGGCCTGCAGCCTGGGGGCACACAGGCAGCTCAGGGCTGGGGGAGCACAGTCGTGGCCTTGGGAGGAGCCCAACCTGCCCCCAGAGCTGGACTCCCCCAAGCTCCCTCCCGAGGGCCCGAGCCCTGGCGTGCCCCCATGGCGTGCCCCCACCTGGCAGCTCCCGAAGGTGCAGACAGAGCAAGGCGGGGCCTGGCCTCCTCCCGGAGGGGCCCCTTCCTGCAGACTCAGCCGGCAGTGACTGAGCTGACTGGGCGATTCCCCTGCGGTGCCCGAGCAAAGCCACAAAGCAGAGAGAGCTGGAGGCTGAGCTGTGATGCTCCCGGCGGGGCCCAGGGCAACGCCCGGGGGAGGTAGGGGCAACAGCAGCTGCACTTAGGACTCCCGGCTCTGTGCTCAGGGCTGACTCCTGACTCTGTGCTCACAGCTCAGGGCTCTGTGCTCAAGGCTCACTCCTGACTCTGTGCTCACAGCTCAGGGCTCTGTGGTCAGGGCTGACTCCTGGCTCTGTGCTCCCGGCTCCCAGCTCTGTGCTCAGGGCTCACTCCTGGCTCTGTGCTCAGGGCTGACTCCTGGTGGGGCTCAGAGGACCATATGGGGTGTCAGGGATGAGCCAGGGCCAGCTGTGTAGGAAACAAACCCCGATGCCCTAGCTCTGGCCAGTTACTCTCATGATCATGTTTGGGTGCGGGCGAGTCTTGCACACAGGCCTGCCCTGACCACCCGCCCCGCTCCGGGCCAAGGCGCCTCTTCCGTGTGCTCGTTTGTGTTCTGTTTTGTAGACAAGCATCGCGTGTCCTAGTCCTGTGAGTTGCCAGAGTCCAAGCTCTCAGCTTACAACTCCGCAGCTCCAGGCCCACCTGTGAGGGTCCTGCCCCGCTGCCCTGCCCCGGGACCCCTCCAGGCCCACCTGTGAGGGCCCTGCCCTGCCCCGGGACCCCTCCAAGCCCACCTGTGAGGGCCCTGTCCCGCTGCCCCACCCCGGGACCCCCTCCAGGCCCACCTGTGAGGGCCCTGCCCTGCCCCGGGACCCCTCCAGGCCCACCAGTGAGGGCCCTGCCCTGCCCTGGACCCCTCCAGGCCCACCTGTGAGGGCCGTGTCCCGCCCCGGGACCCCTCCAGGCCCACCTGTGAGGGCCCTTCCCCGCTGCCCCAGGACCCCCTCCAGGCCCACCTGTGAGGGCCCTGCCCCGCTGCCCCGGGACCCCCTCCAGGCCCACCTGTGAGGGTCCTGCCCCAGCCCCGGGACCCCCTCCAGGCCCACCTGTGAGGGCCCTGCCCCACTGCCCCGGGACCCCCCTCCAGGCCCACCGGTGAGGGCCCTTCCCCGCTGCCCCAGGACCCCCTCCAGGCCCACCTGTGAGGGCCCTGCCTCGCTGCCCCGGGACCCCCTCCATGCCCACCTGTGAGGGCCTTGCCCCGCCCCGGGACCCCCTCCAGGCCCACCTGTGAGGGTCCTGCCCCAGCCCCGGGACCCCCTCCAGGCCCACCTGTGAGGGCCCTGCCCCGCTGCCCCGGGACCCCCTCCAGGCCCACCTGTGAGGGCCCTGCCCCGCCCCGGGACCCCTCCAGGCCCACCTGTGAGGGCCCTACCCCGCTGCTCCGGGACCCCCTCCAGGCCCACCTGTGAGAGCCCTGCCCTGCTGCCCCGGGACCCCTCCAAGCCCACCTGTGAGGGCCCTGCCCCGCCCCGGGACCCCTCCAGGCCCACCTGTGAGGGCTCTGCCCTGCCCTGGGACCCCCTCCAGGCCCACCTGTGAGGGCCCTGCCCCACTGCCCCGGGACCCCCCTCCAGGCCCACCTGTGAGGGCCCTGTCCCGCTGCCCCGCCCTGGGACTCCCTCCAGGCCCACGTGTGAGGGCCCGGCCCCGCCCCGGGACACCTCCAGGCCCACCTGTGAGGGCCCTGCCCTGCCCCGGGACCCCTCCAGGCCCACCTGTGAGGGCCCTGTCCCGCTGCCCCACCCCGGGACCCCCTCCAGGCCCACCTGTGAGGGCCCTGTCCCGCTGCCCCGCCCCGGGACCCCCCTCCAGGCCCACCTGTGAGGGCCCTGCCCCGCCCCGGGACCCCTCCAGGCCCACATGTGAGGGCCCTGCCCTGCCCCGGGACCCCTCCAGGCCCACCTGTGAGGGCCCTGCCCTGCCCCGGGACCCCTCCAGGCCCACCTGTGAGGGCCCTGCCCCACTGCCCCGGGACCCCCTCCATGCCCACCTGTGAGGGCCTTGCCCCGCCCCGGGACCCCCTCCAGGCCCACCTGTGAGGGTCCTGCCCCAGCCCCGGGACCCCCTCCAGGCCCACCTGTGAGGGCCCTGCCCCGCTGCCCCGGGACCCCCTCCAGGCCCACCTGTGAGGGCCCTGCCCTGCCCCGGGACCCCTCCAGGCCCACCTGTGAGGGCCCTGCCCCGCTGCCCCGGGACCCCCTCCAGGCCCACCTGTGAGAGCCCTGCCCTGCTGCCCCAGGACCCCTCCAAGCCCACCTGTGAGGGCCCTGCCCCGCCCCGGGACCCCTCCAGGCCCACCTGTGAGGGCTCTGCCCTGCCCTGGGACCCCCTCCAGGCCCACCTGTGAGGGCCCTGCCCCACTGCCCCGGGACCCCCTCCAGGCCCACCTGTGAGGGCCCTGTCCCGCTGCCCCGCCCTGGGACCCCCTCCAGGCCCACCTGTGAGGGCCCTGCCCCGCCCCGGGACACCTCCAGGCCCACCTGTGAGGGCCCTGCCCTGCCCCGGGACCCCTCCAGGCCCACCTGTGAGGGCCCTGTCCCGCTGCCCCGCCCCGGGACCCCCTCCAGGCCCACCTGTGAGGGCCCTGTCCCGCTGCCCCGCCCCGGGACCCCCTCCAGGCCCACCTGTGAGGGCCCTGCCCCGCCCCGGGACCCCTCCAGGCCCACATGTGAGGGCCCTGCCCTGCCCCGGGACCCCTCCAGGCCCACCTGTGAGGGCCCTGCCCTGCCCCGGGACCCCTCCAGGCCCACCTGTGAGGGCCCTGCCCCGCTGCCCTGGGAACCCCTCCAGGCCCACCTGTGAGGGCCCTGTCCCGCCCCGGGACCCCTCCAGGCCCACCTGTGAGAGCCCTGCCCCGCTGCCCCGGGACCCCCTCCAGGCCCACCTGTGAGGGCCCTGCCTTGCTGCCCCGGGACCCCCTCCAGGCCCACCTGTGAGGGCCCTGTCCCGCTGCCCTGCCCCAGGACCCCCTCCAGGCTCTCGGTCAGTTCCCAGATCCCGGCTCTGTGGAGAGGCAGCAGTAAGAGTCGTGGCAGGGGAGATCCCTGGGGTCTTTGGCCCCCTCAGGCGTGTCCACAGGGCCCCTTTCCTCTCAGGGGAGCAGGGCCCCCCGCGCCCCATGTGCCCACAGCCGCCTCCCCGGGTCTGCTCCCTTCTGGAAGCTTCCGGCTCTGGTGACGTGACTGCCGAGAGCACGGGTGTGCACGGGTGTGCACGCGTCTCTGCAGCTGCCTCGGGGAAGACCGTGCCCCCCCCTTCCTCCTCCTCCTTCTCTCCCTCCTCAACCCCCTCCTTCTACCTTCCTCTTTTGCAGGACTCGGCTGCAAAGCCTGGGTCTCCGGGGCTGAGTCCTTGCGGGGACCAGGCAGGGCAGGGGCTAGGCGGCGAGGCACCGTCCGCTCGGACCCAGAGTCCCTGTGCGAGGACTTGGTCACCCGGGGCCCCTGCAGCCGTCCTTGCACAGCCCCTCACACAAGCCCGCCCCTCACGCCTGCACTTAGGGCCTGGCTGGCCTGCGTGCTGGCCTCCCGGGGACCCCGACGTCCTCCCCGCAGGAGGGGAGCACGGTGCCCGTGGGCCCAACGGCATGGGGCGCCTCTCCACGAGGCTGTGTCCTGACTCTTCTCCCGCGACCCGGAACGCCTCACGGGAGCTCGCGAATCACGGCATGATCTTCAGACTCCGATTCCTCTCTCTTTCGGTGGGGGCACACCCGGCAGTGCTCAGAGACCACTCCTGGCTTTGCTGGGGGGCGCCGTTTGGACTAATGAGAGTCACAGCTGGGCCAGGACTCAGGCCAGCACCTTGCCTGCTGCCCTACTGCTCTTGGCTTCTGAGCTGAGGCGTGGGAGTGTTGGGCCGGCCCCCTCCACACCCTGGGCCCGCCTGGGTGCAGGTGACACTTGTGCAGGCCAGCACCGAGCTGGGTGGCAGCCGTCCTGCCTCTGGAAGTGCAGCCTCTCAGCACCCTCTGAGGAACCTGGCCAGGGGCGCCCCGAGCCGGCGTGTGCACGCAGAGCCAAGAGCCTCCACACAGTGAGAGGAGACGCAGAGGCAGCAGGGCCAGCCAGGTGAGGCTCTGTGGTGCCCTGGGGCCCGCTGACACAGGAAGCTCTGGAACCTTCCCCGCGCTGGGAGGCATTAGGTGGCTTCTCCTGAAAGAACACCAAATGAGCTGGAAAGAAGGCACCGGCTGGGGGACCGAGCGGGAGGACAGATGCTGCCTCTCGAAGGGGACTGTCCCTCCGCTTCCCCTCACCTGCTTGGCCGCAGCCCACGTGTGCCCGGGAGTGGGGGGCAGGGGACAGAGGCAGTGTCGTCTGCCCAGCAACCCAGATGAGCCCAAAGCACATCAACACCACCTGTGCATTGTGCTCCCAGACGGGGATCTCGACGGGACCAGAGGGCAGACACGGCTCTTTATTGTTTATTTATTATTGAATCTCCGTGAGAACAGTTACAGAGCTTTCAGGTTTAAGTCTCAGTCATACAATGCTCAAACACCCACCCCTTCACCCTTCATCAGTGCACATGTTCCACCACCAAGAACCCCTGTATACCTCCCATCCCGCTCCCTCTCGATCCCCGCCTGTGTGGCTGATGATTTTCACTTTATATTTACTTTGATTACATTCAATATTTCTTTTTTGTTGTTGTTTTTTGCTTTTTGGGTCACACCCAGCGATGCACAGGGGTTACTCCTGGCTCTGTACTCAGGAATCACCCCTGGCGGTGCTCAGGGGACCATATGGGATGCTGGGAATTGAACCCGGGTCGCCCGCTTGCAAGGCAAACGCCCTACCCGCTGTGCTATTGCTCCAGCCCCTACATTCAATATTTCAACAGAAAACTCACTATTATTATTTGGAATTTTCCCCAACAATCAGACCTGCTGAAAAGGCATCATTTGATAATTTATTTTTCATTGCCGAGACGAAGAGCATATGAGGTTTTGGATTTCTGGTATTTTAGTAATTAAGTCCAGAGAAATTTACGCCAAAAGTCAAGTCACTGCAAGCTTGTACCTCCGGTTAGTGGACTCTGTAAGATGGTGGATTCAACACCACCACGAAAGGAAAGTCCGAGAGAGAAAAACCTTTCCCCTCCCGGGGAGGCATGGGGCCGTAGCTTAGTTCACAGTCTAGAGGCATTTCTGCAAGAAGCCGCTGGGTGCCGAAAGCAGTTAGCCTCCGGGACCGTGGTGTTTGAGGAGCGAGCAGCCGTTTGTGTGCGGCCGCTCAGGGGAGCAGACACGTCTCTTCAGAAACTGTCTCCTTGGTCGAGATTCTCAGCAGTGGGGCTCAGTGGCTGGAGCGTCCCCCACTTTTTCCAAATGCCGAAGTTTACAAAGCTGCTCATGATGGCGTGTTGCTCATGGCTCCAGCCCAGTCCCTCCCCCCGTCCCCTCCCCCCACCACTGTCCCCATCTCCCCAACCCCCCCCAAAGCCTGCCCCCTTAGCAGCCCCATAAGAATTGATTTTAGGGGCTGGAGCGATAGCACAGCGGTAGGGCATTTGCCTTGCACGCGGACGACCCGGGTTCGATTCCCAGCATCCCATATGGTCCCCTGAGCACCGCCAGGAGTAATTCCTGAGTGCAGAGCCAGGAATAAACCCCTATGCACTGCCGGGTGTGACCCAAAAAAGAAAAAAAAAAGAATTGATTTTATATTGCTTACCACTAAATGGCTAATGGAATGATAAAGAATATTTCTGTAGAAGAAAATTGGTAAGAATCGCTGTACCTCGCCCTGGGGCCGTGGAGCCCTGGCTGCGGGTTTACTGAGCTGCGGCTGCAAGTAACGCGCTGTGTGTTTCTTCTCTCCTCTTCCTAGTTTGGGTCCCACCCAGCGATGCTCAGTGGTTACTCCTGGCGGTGCGCTCAGGAATTACTCCTGGCGGTGCTTGGGGGGACCATTCGGGATGCCGGTGATTGAACCCGGGTCGGCCACGTCAAGGCAAACGCCCTCCCCGCTGTAGGGTCGCTCCAGCCAGCACGAGAGCTTCTGTGTTGATGTTTGTGTTCATCGAGGTTGTTCAGCTTCTGTGTCACCCCATCCAGTCCGATGTGCCCCTACAGGGTGTCAGTGCTGCAGAGTTTGGAGACGTCGCTCCGGAAAATCTAGGATATTTAATTGGGCGGTCCGGCGCGTGGCAGGGGTGCTTTGGCGTGTGGAAGCTGTTGTTGGGGGGTGCTGGCCCGTCCCACTCGAGAGCGCCCTGGAGGTCTCAGCTGGGAACAGGTGTCCGACCACTTGATCTCTCTCTCGAGATTTATTTATGAGTCTGTGGCACAAGGCCGTTCGCTGAGCAGAGGTGGGACATGGGCCTGGCCGGGGGGTGATTGGAGTTTTAATCACATCAATTTCTCTCGGACAATAATAATACAAGAACGAGCGCGCCCCTCATTTCTCTCAGGGAGTGGGCTGTGTTCTCACGGCCAGAGCCCAAGCACAGGGAAGGCACTTCCCTGCACGCAGCCAACCGGGCCGGATCCCGGCACTGCATCTGGTGGCCTGAGCCCCCGCCAGGAGTGACTCCTGAGCACAGAGCCAGGATCAGCCGTGAGCACTGCTGGGTGTGGGCCCCGCGTGGAAGTCAACTTCTCAAGCTTGCGGGTGAGCCCGCTGACCGCTCGCAGGCAGAGAGAGAACGTGGGATGCATTGTGCTCTGTGGCCCCCCCCCGGAAGCCGGCGGGGGACCAGGGGTTTGGTTGGGCGAGTGCAGATTCTAGCCTGTGTGTGAGCTGTTTGACGGCACCTGACCACCGTTTACTTCACAGCTGAGAAAGAGCCAGGACCGAGGGCGAGAGACGGGTCTGCAGGTGCCCGAGTGGCCCCCAGGCAAATGCTCAGGTTTTTTTTTTTTTTTTTTAATTTATTTATTTTTAATTAGAGAATCACCGTGAGGGTACAGTTACAGATTTATACACTTTTGTGCTTATACTTCCCCTCATACAAAGTTTGGGAACCCATCCCTTCACCAGTGCCCATTCTCCACCACCCGTAAACCCAGTGTCCCTCCCACCCTCCCCCAATCCCATCTCCCCCCCACCCCACCCTGCCACTGTGGCAAGGCTTTCCCTTCTGTTTTCCTCTCTCTAATTAGCTGTTGTGGTTTGCAATAAAGGTGTTGAGTGGCCGCTGTGCTCAGTCTCTAAATGCTCAGGTTTTATTCAAAGTCACGGAGCTTTTGCGACTCTGACGGCTGTGGGTCTGATGCAGGTTCTGTGCGTGACCCTGCTCTGGCCCCTTGGCCCAGCCTCGTGATGGCCAGTTCCCACGGTCCGGCTCCAAGTCGGGAAGATGAGGAGGGGCACTAGGCCAGGACCCCCCTCTCCCGCACAGAGGTGCTGTAGTTCCTGCTGTCCAGGCGATCGAAACCCAGTGTTTGCAGATATATCGCAGTGGGTGACTTGGGCACAAAGGGAGGAGAGATGGGAGGAAGGAAGAGAGGAGGGGAAAGGTGGGGACGGAAGGGAGAGAACGGAAGGAGGGAGGGGGGGAAGAAAAGGAGGAAGGGG